>NC_133126.1:18894751-19201090 GCF_048418815.1 Hemitrygon akajei
TTGCAAAAAGGCCATCATGGAGTTCCTGGGCCAAAGGGTCTCTTTCCGTTCTCTATAAGACATAGGAGCAGAATTGGGTCATTTGGCACATTGAGTCTGCTTCACCATTCCATCATGGATGATTAACCCCATTCCTCATGTTCTCCCAATGATCTTTGATGGTCTGACTAATCAAGAACATATCAACCTCTGTTTTAAGTATACCCAATGACTTCGTCTCCATAGCAGTCAGTGGAGGCCATGAATTTCACAGATTCACCACCCTCTGGCGAAAGAAATTCCTCCTCTTCTCCGTTCCCCTCTGTTCTGAGGCTGTGCCCTTCAGTCCTAGGCTCACCCAAGATAGGAAACATCCTCACCACCTCCATTCTATCCAGACCTTTGAATATTTAATAGGTTTAAATGAAATCTCCCCCTCCTCATTCTTCTAAAAATCCAGTGAGTACAGGCCCAGAGTCATCAAACACTCCTCAAATGTTAACCCTTTCATTGCCAGAATAATTCTCATGAATCTACTCTGGACCTTCTCCAATGCCAGAATAATGGAAGCAGCGATGGAAAAGTTTTGTGCTGGGGTCAGGACTCAATACTTGTTGCTTGCCTTCACCACTCCATGTTGCTAATCATTTTAAGTCACTTTATAAATGTATTTTTCCTTTAACTTGTTCTGATAGCTGTCCTCCTGTTCAATCCCAAAAGCAGGTATAGGGCTTTGTACTGAACTCTGGACTGTTTACCTGAAGATGGACCTGCGGGAAATCTTCTTTTCTCTTTTTCCTTAAACCGTGGCACACCAGATTCAATATTTAAAGTAATAGCTCTGTGTAAAATCTCGTAGCAAGATATTCCCTGCAGAGGTCTGGGGGGGCACTGACTGGTTAAAACATTTTGAAGAACCCAAAAGAGTTGGAATGCGAGGGCACAGACTTTAAGTTCACTCTGCGTATCTAGGACAGTGACACTTCTTTTCCAGATAGGCTGTATTTCTTCTACGCTCGGTTTGATGTACAGAGCGACGTGTCAGCAAGGATGCCCCTCTGTTTCCCCGAGCACAGGCACTCCGTCTGGCTGTAGCTGAGGAAGACCCTAGCCAGGCTGAGCCCGTGTAAATCTGACAACATATATTTGGTCGGGTGCTGAGGGACTGTGCAGTCCAGCTAACTGAGGCTCCAACAGACACCTTCAACATCTTTCTAGGACAGTCCACTGACCCCTTAGGCTTCAAGGCAGCCTCCATCACCCCAGTACCCAAGACAATAGACAATAGGTGCAGGAGTAGACCATTCAGCCCTTCTAGCCAGCACCGCCATTCACTGTGATCATGACTGATCATCCACAATCAGTACCCCGTTCCTGCCCTCTCCCAATATCTCTTGACTCCACTATCTGTAAGAGCCCTATCTCAGAGGGTGGCAGTAACCTGCCTCAACAACTACTGTCCTCAACAACAATGAAGTGCTCTGAGCGGCTGATTATGGATCATATTAAATCCCATCTTCCTGCTACGTTGCACCTTTCCAGTTTGCTTATCACTCAAATCAGTCCAATGATGATGCCATAGCTTCTGCACGTCATTCCGTCCTGTCCCATCTGGAAAATGGTGCCTCATATGCCAGGATACTGTTCATTGACTTCAGCTCGGCATTTAATAGGATCATCCCTCAGAAACAGTTTTTGCTAGGTCTCAACACCTCTGTAATTGGATCCAGAACTTCTTGACAGATAGGCCACAGTCAGTTGGCAGAAACACCTCCAGCTCCATCACGCTGAGCATTGGCCCTCACAAGAGCTGTGAGCTCAGCCTGCTGCTGTTCACACTGCCTATGCAAACTGCACTGCTAGATCCTGTTCAAACCGAATCATCAGGTCCAACAGTGGTTGGCCTCATCAACAATGCCGACGTTTCCGCGTACAGAGAGGAGGAGGACGGCTGGCAGAATGGTGCAAGTACAACAACTTGAATCTCAACGTGGACAAGACCAAACAGATTATTGTGGACTTGAGAAAAGTGCAGGCTGACTACTTCTCACTGCACATAAACGGCTCCTCCATGGAGAGAGTTAGGGGCACCAAGTTTCTGGAAGTGCACAAAGGGATGGTCTCTCCTGGTCCTTCAACACCACTTCTTTGGTCGAGAAAGCACAGCAGCATCTGCATCTTCTGAGGAGATTGAGGTGAGCAAGGCTCCTGCCTCTCCCCTTCCTCCCCATTTTAACTAATTTTTACAGGAGCATCATCAGGAGTGTTCTAACCAGATGCATCGCCATCTGGTATGGGAATTGTGAGGCATCTGACCACAAGTCCTGACAAAGGATTGTGAGGAATGCTGAGAGGGTGATCAGGGTCTCTCTCCCACCCATCAGAGATATTTATCAGGAGCACAGTGAATGCCGGGCCCCTAGCATTGTCAATGAGCCCTCTCATCCTTCACAAACCTCTTTGAACCCGTCACATCAAGCAGGAGGTACTGGAGCTTTAGAGCAAGGACTGTTAGGATGGGAACCAGCTTCTTCACCCAAGCCGTGAGATTACTGAACTCCCTGCCGCTACTCAGGTCTCATCAAGTATGGTGAGTGAGTTGTATGTACTGTGTTGTGCACCTTGGCCCAGAGGAACGTTTCTTTTGGCAGTGTATATGTGACAATAAACTGAATTGCCCAATCCTTCCCCAAAATTCTCTCAGGAGGAAAGAATTGGCTACTTTCAGGAAGGTCCAGTCCACTGCATGCCGTGTGTTCACAGTACCGATCCAGGCCCAGGTGGAGAGGGCAGCGGGGAGCCACAATCTATTGCACTCCAGTGTGGTTTTACAAAAATATTTTAATAAAAGTTTCTCAGTGAGTTAAAATCCAGCCTTTCCTTTGGCTGTGTTCTCCAGCATCTCTTTGTGCCCAGCAACAATCTCCTGCACGGCTGTGTGGTCATCCAACGTGGTGAGGTCTCCCAGCTCGTCCAGTTTACACTCCACAACCTTCCTCAGGACTCGCCGCATTATCTTCCCCGAGCGAGTCTTGGGCAGCCGCTTCACAATCTGGAAAGAGCATATGGTTCACCGTTAGTGCTCTGCTCTCAGCCGTGACCAGCAAGGGCAGGAGAGAGTGGACTGAGTTCAAGATGAAGTGGAAACCCTGGGGAGGTTGGGTAAGAATACGACAGGCGAGGCAGATCAGTACGCAATAAAAAATGGCCCAATTATCAACAGGTCACTCCTTTGGTTACAAACAACTAACTTACGGGCACTCCTACATCCAACGAGTCCCATTATATTAAATTCATAGGGCCAACCTATGTATATAATTAGTTCCCATGACCGAGCTTCCTCACTGTCTCCATGTTTAGTCATTCACGAAACAGGATTGTTTACTGTCATTCTTCAGTACACAAGTGCAAAGAACAAAATGATTGTTACTCCGGATCCAATGCAGCATTAAAAACAACATTTAGCATAAACACAATGAAAAAAAAACTAAATATAAAAGCTATCCTATCAAACACAATGTAGAAATAACTATCATTTACATAGACTGACTATATGTGTTCTTTCTTATTTAATCTGATCTGATCATCATTCCTAAGTAGGTTGGCGTCATTCAATGTCTGTAGTGAGATGCTGAAGATGTTCTATAGGTCAGTTGTGGAGAGTGCCCTCTTCTTTGTGGTGGCGTGTTGGGGAGGAAGCATTAAGAAGAGGGACGCCTCACGTCTTAATAAGCTGGTAAGGAAGGCGGGCTCTGTCGTGGGCAAAGTACTGGAGAGTTTAACATCGGTAGCTGAGCGAAGGGCGCTGAGTAGGCTACGGTCAATTATGGATAACTCTGAACATCCTCTACATAGCACCATCCAGAGACAGAGAAGCAGTTTCAGCGACAGGTTACTATCGATGCAATGCTCCTCAGACAGGATGAAGAGGTCAATACTCCCCAATGCCATTAGGCTTTACAATTCTACCGCCAGGACTTAAGAACTTTTTAAAAGCTATTATTAATGCTTTTTGAGATAGTGATTTAGATGCATATCATATTTTTTTACTGAGTTAAGTATTGTATGTAATTAGTTTTGCTACAACAAGTGTATGGGACATTGGAAAAAAGTTGAATTTCCCCATGGGGATGAATAAAGTATCTATCTATCTATCTATTTGACACCATGCATCACAATACTGTGGAGGTACAGTTACCACATTGAAAGATTTTAATGTATTTCCCAACTTATAAACAACATTAACTTAAGGCCGTCCATAAAAACAAAGTCCATTTATTACCCAGGATGACCGCTATGGGCAAAATCTAAAATCAGAAACCAATCCTAGACTGTCTGGAGTACTTTAACAGTGTTTCTGAGAAGTGTTTTGGAATGTTTTACAGGTTAAACAGCATCATAGGCTCGCAGATTTGCGAGGGGCCTTGGATCTGGGTCCTTCACTCCTGAAGTTACCACTTGCCCTTCCTGCATTTGCCTCATTACCCACTGCTGGGACAGGTATGCTGACAGTGAGATGGGGTGGTAGAAATGGGGTTGGGGGGGTCACTTGTGGAGAATGGCCACTAGCATAGACTAATAGAGCTGAATGCTCTATTTCTGCTTAAGCCTGCTCGTGAAATGATACAGCTTAGAAGGCTGAGTTTTGTGGTACAGTTCGAGGTTTGTGTATAGGTTTGATAGATTCTTGATTATCCAGGTTATGAGGGGATATGGGGAGAAGACAAGAGATTGGGGCCGAGAGGGAACTGGATCAACCATGATGAAATGGCGGAGCAGACTTGATTGGGCCGAATGGCTTATTTTGCGCCGATATCTTATGCTTAATGGCAGGATTCAGTATTGAGGAACAGAGGAACCTTGGGGTCCACATCCATAATTCTCTCAAAGTTGCCATGGAAGTGCATAGGGTGGCGAAGAAGGTGTATAGTCACTTGTCTTCATTATGTTCAGTTCTGGTAGCCTCGTTACGTGGAAACGAGAGAAGATGAAGAGAAGGTTCATCAGGATACTGCCTGGATTAGAGGGCATATCTTATGAGGGGAGGCTGAGCAAGCCTAGGGCTTTTCTCATTGTACTAAAGGAGGATGAGAGGTGACTTGAGATAAGGGTGTATAGGATGATAAGATGTATAGAGTGGAGAGCCAGCACCTTTCTCGCAGGGCGGAAATGGCTAATATCAGAGATTCTTCATCAAGACTGCAATGAAAGAGGACAGAAGCCAAAATAAGAACATGGGGGTCAGGGAAAGAGTTACCAACTGGCATGTGGTAGGGGAAAGCAGATGACGGGGAAGGCAGGGGGGTGTCGGGACGGGGCGGGGTGGGGGAGAGGATGAGGTAAGAAGCTGGGAAATGATAGGTGGAAGAAATTAATGGAAACATGGGAAGAGCTGATGGGGATGTGGAGAGAATGAGATGGGATAAGTGTAGGATTATTGTAATTAGGAGCTTGATGTTTAGCATGGATTTGAAGGGTTAAAGGGCCTGATCCATGCAGTCTGACTCTATGACCGGGCAAAGGTTTGGTCAGTCGACCATATGTTCTTTAATCCATTCCTACCTTGCTCGATCCTGTGATTTTGTCAGGTTTGAGTGCTTTCGCTTGCCCTGGGCCCAGACATTGCAAGGTACACAGTAAGTGACTGAAACCACACTACTAGTCCCTGCTACTCCTGCACTCCGGGGTTATACATGGACAGACACCGTACTGTGTGCATTAGAACAGTTCCTGGTCCAGAACGCACCACATCCAGACATTACCTGGATAAAGTCAGGAGCAGCATACTTTGCAATCTTCTGGGAGACAACATCTCTCAGTTCCTCTCTGATGACCTGCTCAGACATGTCAACTCCGTCCTTTAGAACAATGAAGACATAGGAAGCTGGGGAGAGAAACACAAGGACTAACATTAACCACTCCCTCCCCAACTCCATTAGGTAGCCCTCACGAAGAAAAATCTTTCTCAACCTCAGAACTAAACCCCAGAATAGGCTGGTGACCTCCTGATCTCTCGGAGGTCAACACAGGCAGATTGGACAATGAAGAAGTCAACGAGTACAAGAGTCAGGAAGTCATGATTCTGTTGTATAAAACTGCTCAGGCTGCATTTTGATCATTGTGTCCAGTTTTGGTCACCTCACCACAGGAGCGGTGCAGAGAAGGCTCACCAGTGCATTAGAGAATTTTCACTCGAAGAGAAGGCTGGACAGACCTGGATTGTTGCTGGAGCAGCAGAGACTGTCGGGGGCCCTGACAAAAGTTTATAAAGTTATGAGAGAGGCAGATAGTCAGAGTTTCTTTCCCAGGGTAGAGATGTCAAATATAGAGGGCGTAGCTTTAAGGTGAGGGGAAACATTTGAAGAAGTGTGATGTTACCGGAGCCTGGACCCAGCCTCCAGCAATGGTGGTGGAAGCGGTCACAATAGTGGCATTTAAAAGGCTTTTAGACAGACCCAGGAAAACCTATCCTGGGCTCAACATATTATTGCAATTACAAAGAAGGCACAACAGTTACTTTACCTCATTAGGAGTTTGAGGAGATTTGGTATTTCATCAAAGACTCTAACAAATTTCTACAGCTATACCGTAGAGAGCTTTCTAACTGGTTGCATCACCATCTGGTATGAAGGAGCCACTGCACAAGATCGGAAAACGCTGCAGAGAGTTACAAACTCAGCCAGCTCCGTCATGGGCACTAACCTCCCCAGCATCGAGGACATCTTCAAAAGGAGGTACCTCTAAAGAGCGGCATCCACCACTAAGAACCTGCATCACCCGGTACATGTTCTCTTCTCAGTGCTATCATCAGAGAGGAGGCACAGGAGCCTAAAGATGCACACTCAACGTTATATGAACAGCTCCTTCCCCTCCACCAGCAGATTTCTGAATGAATAACAATCCAACTCATGAACACCACCTCACTATTTTTTGCTCTCTTTTTAAATAATTTAACTTTTTCCATATTTATTCCTTATTGTAGCTCAGTTTTTTAAATTATGTATTGCACTGTACTGCTGCTGCAAAACATTTAGTCTTTTATTGTCTACTGCTCTTTATAGTAAAGTTCTTGATATTTAGAAACTTCATTTCATTATTTTTGAAAGCATCTTTGCTTTACAATTTTTGTTACATATGCCTAAGACTTTTGCATAGTATGCTAGTGATATTAAACCACAGACACACACACTCTCTCTCTCTCTCTCTCTCACTCACTCACTCTGTCTACCCAATAAACATTTCACTTTTTTAGACGTTATGTTGTAATTTTTTGCTTCCCAATACTTGTTTCTCACCCTATGGAGTAATCTGTGACATCCAGGAAAAAACTTACAGCAGCGTTTTAATCATTTAAGCACCTTATTTTCTCCTGTGTTTTCCACAGGACAGCATTGTGTCATCCACATTTTGGTCCAAGATCGAAGAGTGTTTGTTACCCTCCATAGGTGCTGCCTGACTTGTTGAGTTCCTCCACCACTGTGTGTCTTGTTCAAGATTTCTAGCATCTGCAGAATTTCGTGTTTACGATTGTATCATCTATCTCCCGCCGCTCAAGTATTGCCTCCCCCTCCCGCACCCAATCACACAGAAACAAATATACCTCTTCACCCTAAGGAATGCCACTCCCTACAGCTACTTAACTCACTCCACCTCTCTCCATCTCTCCTCTTACCTTCCCCCTTGATCTCATGAGCACATCCGATTGCCGCAGACTCAGCCACAACGAGGTGTTGGTTCTGAAAGTTCAAAGAAAACTCAAGTGCTTTAATCTGGTTATCTGCTTTAAAGATTCCTGTCCTTACAGTACTAGATCAAGACAGCAGTGAGGCCTGGGTAGAGTGGACTTGGAGACGATATTTCCTGTGGTGGGAGAGCCTTAGGATCTGAGGGCACAGCCTCAGAATAAAAGGACATAGATAAGGAATTTCTTCAAACGGATTGGTAAATCTGTTACAACAGAATTTGCTATAACAGTGGGCTGAGGCCAAGTCTTTGGGTATGTTTGAGATAGGTTCTTGATTAGTAAAGGCAGTTGAGGGTAACAGGGAGAAGGGGAGAATGGGAGAAAAAAAAATAACCGCCATTGAATAGCAGACCACAACCTTGTCGTAGGGTTTGAAGGCTTGTGTGCCTCAATGACCCGGAGGGATGGAGTCAGGGCTTTGTGCTTTGGCTCGTGGTAGGGTCACCCATGCCAAACAGGTCAAAGGGTAGAGGCCACACTAAGAGTGGTCCACCGGTCCTCCAGGTTCGGAGGTTCGACTCAGAGATGATAACCCTGACTGGTCAAAAATCAATTGTAATGGAAGCAGCGATGAAGAATCTTTCTCTCTCTATGTGCGGCTGAGGACCCTGAACCACACCTGGGCCACAGAGAGAAGATGGCCAAGGACAGACAGAGATAGAGGACCTTCATTGCTGTCCTTAACGCCAGCTGCATAGAGGACAGCAAGTAAGTAAATAGCAGAGTAGACTTAATAGGCCAAATATTTTTAGTATATTTTATAGTACAGTATATTTTATCAGAATTAGGTTTATTATCACTGACGTATGTCACAAATGAAATGTGTTGTTTTACACCAGCAAGAGAGGATGCCTTGGTGTGAAGACTTATATCCCATGAGGTGATTCTTTCAACAAATCCCCAAAGAAGAAATACCAGCTGATCCTATTAAGTTTTAAGTGCAAATTCACCACCCCAAATCACCCTTCTTGGTTCTCCTACCACTGCGCCTTCAATCTCAGCCGTGCCCAGCCTGTGTCCGCTGATGTTAATGACATCATCCAGCCTGCCCGTGATCTGGTAATAGCCTTTTGCAGATCTGTACGCCCCATCGCCTGTGAAAAAGTGGTCTGCGGAGAGAAAGGAGAGAAGGGGCATCAGAGATCGGTCACTGTGGCCGTGACTGTCTTCACCCTGCTCTTGCACCAGGAGTTTTGTGCATCTTTAACGTCAGCCCCACAACGATCAATAGTTTCTTCGATGCCTCCCAAGGGGTCTTCTCACTGAGACCTTGGACAGCCGTCTTGCCCACAGACTGGCAATCCCCTGGTTTAGACATTCTTATCCTATTACAGGAGTAGAACTGAACTTTAGATTCCCAGTTTCGAGCAGGAGGAATCTCATTTTTTCAGCACTCCTATTCTGCAGTCCCAATCTTGACATGGTTTAGACAAGTGCTGCTTTAGCACAGAATAAGGATGGCACAGAAGATGACTATTCGGCCCATTAAGCCTATGCAAGTTCTTTGACGGTTCTCTCCAACAGTCCTTGTCAAGGAAGGGATGGGACCATTTGTCAGCAGTCTAACCCCTCCAGTCCATTCTACCATATAGAAAGATCAAGAATAATCCACTACCTAACTCCTCAAGCAAGATGTTACCTCGTTACCTTATTTGGTAATGAAATACCCAACTATTTTATTTTTGTTATTTATTTAGGAACAAAGCACGGAACAGGCCGTCTGGCCCTTTGACCCATGCCACCAGGAACCCATCACGATTTAACCTTAGCCTAATCACGGGACAATTTACAATGACCAGTAACCTACTAACATCTTTGGACTATGGGAGGAAACTGGAGCACCCGGAGGAAACCCACACATTCCACCAGCAGGACGTACGAACTCCTTACAGGGGATGCCAGAATTGACCTCCGAACTCCAGCACCCCAAGCTGTCTATGCTACCAACTGGTACCGTAATTTTAAATTATCAGTCAACCCAGAACTTAGTGCTAATTACTGTACAGAAATCTACTACCTGCAATGTGTCGGAATGTTTCATAACTTCAACACTGAAAGGCCTGTCTCTGATTTCACAATCAGTGATTCCAGGCAATCTCTCCATTTATTTCAGCTTTTATTATTTGGAAATGTCAATCTCGTAACATTTTAAACTTATTACTTCCATGAACCACTTTAACTTCTGTCAATTCACCTGGTAAATTATCCTTTGGAGCTGGGTATCATCCTGATAAGGATGGGCTGCTGTCCATCACAGATTATAATTCCCACTCTGCCAGTTACTCCTTCGGTAATTTGTTTATTCCTGTCACATGATTAAGACATGCTCTTTAATCCAGGCAAAATCCTGGTAAATCTCCTCTACACTCTCCCTAAGGCTTCCGCATCCTCCTTGTAGTGAAGCAGCCAGAACTGAACACAATACTCCAAGTCTAACCAGAGTTTATAGAGCTGCAGTAATACTATGTGGATCTTGAACTCAATTCCCCGATCTACGAAACCCAACACACCATATGCCTTCTTAACCAACTGAGGGTTCTATGGACTTTGACTCCAAGATTCCTCTGTTCCTCCACACTGTTAGGAATCCTACCATTCACTATGTACTCTGCCTTCAAGTTTGAACCCAAAGTGAATTGCCTCACACTTTTCTGGATTGAACTCCATCTGCCACTTCTCAGCCCAGCTCTGCTTTCTGCCTATGTCCCATTGCAACCTACAACCTTCCACACTATCCACAACACCAGAGATCCTCAATGTCATCTTCAAACTTACAAAATCACAAAGTTTTTTTTATCTTTATCATTTTGTTTCATCACTTCCTTGAAAATGTCAACCAGGGTTCATGAGGCATGATCTGGCCTTCATAAAGCCATGCTGACTATCCCTCATAAGACTATGCCTCTCCAAGTGCTCATAAGTCTTGTCCTTAAGAATCCTCTCCAGTAGTTTTGCCACCATTACACCAGAAGACACTGGAGCATAATTAGGCCATTTGGACCATTGAGTCTGATCTGCCGTTCCTTCATGGCTAATTTAAAAATACAGCATGGTAATAAGGTCTTCTGGCCAATGAGCCCACGTCGCCCAGTTACACCCATGTGACCAATTAACCTTCTAGCCTGTACATCTTTGAAATGTGGGAGGAAACAGCAGCACCTGGAGGAAAACCAAGTGGTCAAACTCCTTAGACACAGGGATGGGAATTGAACCCGGGGTGCTGCCGCTGTAACTGCGCTATACTATCCGCTAGCCTGCCACGCCTCACCACTGATGTACTGTAAGACTCACTGGTCCACGATTACCAGGATTATCTCTTCTTGATCAAAGGTACAAGATTTACCATCCTTCAATCTACTGGTGCTACTGCTGTGGCCAGTAAGGACACAAGGATCCTTACCAATGCCCCTGCAATCTCTTCCCTCACTTCCCACAGTAACCCGTGGTTTATCCTGTCTGGCCCTGGGAATTTACCTGTTCTACTATTTTTCAAAAGCTCCAAAGCTGTATATCTCTTAACCTCAGCACGCTCCAGCACATTCATCTGTTCTACAATAACCTCACATTCATCAAGGTCCAACTTCCTAATGAAGCAAAGTATTCATTAAGAACCTCCCCTACCTCCTCCTCCTCCAGGTACATTTCCCCCTTTATCTCTGAGTGGTCCTACCCTCACTCTAGTCATCTCCTGCAACTCACGTACATGTAAAATGCCTTGGGATTTTCCTTAATTTTATTCATCAAGGCCTTCTGATGTCCTCTTTTAGCTCTCCTGAGTTCTTCCTTAAGCTTCATCCTGACTACCTTATAACACTTAAGAGCCATGTTGATCTTTGCTTCTTAAACTTAAGTATGCATTTATGCATTCCTCTTCCTCTTGACTAAAAGTTCCACCTCTTGTCAACCACGGTTCCTTCACCCCACCATCTTTTCTCTGCCTCAGTGTGACAGACCTACCCAGGACCTTATGCAAGTGCTCCCTAAACAAGCTCCACACTTCTGTTGTGCAGACAAAGTGCAGTGCAGATAGACAACAATGTGCAATGGCCACGACAAGGTAGATTGTGAAGTCAGGAGTTCCTGATATCTAACAATAGGTCCATTCAATATTCTTACAACCGCTGCACAAAAGCTGTCCTTCAACCTGGCAGTACCTGCTTTCAGGTTTTGGTACTTTCTACTTGAGGGGAAGGGAGTGAACAGAAAATATCTGGAGTCTTTGATTGTGCTGGATGGTTTGCTGAAACAGCAGGAAGTATAGACCTTAGAGGTGGCTAGTTTCAACTATCCATTCAATTCCACTTAGCAGCTGACTGCTGAATTGACCTCTGAACCAGTCAAGGTGCTCCAGATCTAACAGCTCATTGGCTGAGCAGCTTCTGCTTCATTTGCTCCCCACCATCCCAGTTCTTTGGCTTTAATCTACATCTTCCAGTTACCAGCCATTCTGCTGGCAAACTAATTACCTTGTCAACCTTCTCCTACTAATATTCTCGACCGCAGACAGTGTGCACAGTCTCTCCTGAAGATGCAATTCCCTCCTCCCTGCACCAATCCAACAAAGAGTGTACTCACTGGGGTAGGGCTTGAAATATGTTTCCACAAATCTGTTGTGGTCGTTGTAGAGCGTCCTGGCCATCCCAGGCCACGGCTGGGCGATGCAGAGCGAGCCAGAGATACTGTTGCCCGTCAGCCTCCTACCCTGGAACAGACAGAGCAAAGTGAGTACGTAGAACATAGAACAATACAGCACAGCAGCCCTTTGGCCGACGATGTTACACTAATCTTTAACCTAGTCCAAGATCAATCTAAACCTTCCCTCCCACATGGTCCTCAATTTTCCTTCATCCATCAACTATCTAAAGGTCTCTTTAATGTCCCCAGTGCATCTGCCTCTACCACCACCTCCATCAGTAAATTCCAGGCACTTGCTTCTCTGTGTAAATCTCCTCTAAAATGTCGCCACTCGCTTTAAAGGGATGTCCTCTGACACGAGCTATTGGCACCCTGGGGAAAAGGCAGTGGCTGTTCACTGTGTCTATGCCTTTTATCAATTTGTATACTTCTATCACCTCTCACCCTCGTTTGCTCCAAAGAGAAAAGCTCAAGCCTATCTTCATAAGACATGCTCTCCAGTCCAGGCAGCATCCGGGTAAACCTCCCCTGCACCCTCTCTTGTGCTTCCACATCCTTCCTATAATGAGGTGACCAGAACTGAACACAGTACTCCAAGCGGGGTCGAACCAGAGGTTTATAGAGCTGTAACATTACCTCACAGCTCTTGAACTCAATCCCTGATCAATGAAAGCCAACGCACCACACTCCTTCTTAACCGAATTGACAATAAACTGGACTGGTCAAAGAACACTGAGGCTGTCTACAGGAAGGGTCAGAGCCGTCTCTATTTCCTGAGGAGACTGAGGTCCTTTAACATCTGCCGGACGATGCTGAGGATGTTCTACAAGTCTGTGGTGGCCAATGCTATCATGTTTGCTGTTGTGTGCTGGGGAAGCAGGCTGGGGGTAGCAGACACCAACAGAATCAACAAACTCATTCGTAAGGCCAGTGATGTTGTGGGGGTGGAACTGGACTCTCTGACGATGGTGTCTGAAAAGAGGATGCTGTTCAAGTTGCATGCCATCTTAGACAATGACTCCCATCCACTCCATAATGTACTGGTTAGGCACAGGAGTACATTCAGCCAGAGACTCATTCCACCAAGATGTAACACTGAGCATCATAGGAAGTCATTCCTACCTGTGACCATCAAACTTTACAACTCCTCCCTCGGAGTGTCAGACACCCTGAGCCAATAGGCTGGTCCTGGACTTATTTCCACTTGGCATGATTAATTTACTATTATTTAATTATTTATGGTTTTATATTGCTATATTTCTTCACTATTCTTGGTTGGTGCGGCTGTAACGAAACCCAATTTCCCTCGGGATCAATAAAGTATGTCTGTCTGTCTGACCTCCAGGCTCAGCAAACAACCCAGCAGCCGACCCCAGCTACCATTCTTCTCTTTCATTTCCAAGGTGACAAGAAGCAAGCGAACAGGAAGATATGAGAGACAGGGCAATACAGCACAGAAACAGGCCCTTCTAGTCCATGCCCATCCAAACAAGTCTCATTTGCCCTTGTTTGACCCATATCCTGTCAGACCTTTTCCTATCCACATGCTGGAAGCTTGGTATTGGTTTGTTATTGTCATGTATCAAGATAGGGTCGAAAGCTTCTCTTGCATACTGTTTCAACAGACTACACAGCGTGGAGATAGAGTAAAACAGTAACAATGCAGAGAAAATGCAGTGCAGGTAAACAAGGTGCAAGATCATAAAGAGACAGATTGTAAGGCCAAGACTCCACCTTTCCATTCAAAAGTCTGATAGCAGTGGGATAGAAGCAGTGCTACATGATTTCAGGCTTTTATATCTTCTGCCCGACGGGAGAGAGGAGAAGAGAGAATGCCCGGGGTGGGTGGGCTGCTTCACCAGGAAGTGAGAAGTATAGGCAGAGGAGGAGGAGGCTGGTTTCTGTGATGTGCTGAGCTGTGTCCACAGTTCTCGCGGTTTCACGCGGTCACGTGCAGAGCAGTTGCTGCAACATAGATACAAATGGGAGCTTTACACGTGGAGCTGTAGATGAGGCTGAATGGTCTCTTTCCATGTTACACTTAAGAGTCATAGAACCCTACAGCATAGAAACAGGCCCTTCGGCCCATCCAGTGCGTGCCGAACCTGCCTAATCCCATCGACCTGCATCCGGACCATAGCCCACCCACCCATATATCTGTCCAAATTTCTCCTAAAAGTTAAAATCGAAATTGCATCCACCACTTGTTCCACACTCTCACCATTCCAAGTGAAGGAGTTCTCCCTCATGTTCCCCTTAAACGTTTCACCTTTCACCCATAACCTATGACCTCTAGTTCTGGTCTTACCCAACTTCAGTGGAAAAAGCCTGCTTGCATTTACCCTATCATTCTACGCTGTTCCAAAGTGCTGTCCCTTACGAGTGGACCACAGCCGTAACTGTCATCACCTGCCGACTGACTGTAAATACTGCATTCCCACGGGACAGGGCACTTTTCCAACCCACACTTCCCGTGACCTTTCCCTGAGAATTCAAATCACCGCATATTCTCTAGTAGGTCCCAGCCAGAAGACATTACGTTCCCTTTAGCTCCCTCAGCTCAACGAGCGTTATAGACACGCCAGAATCTCACTGATCTCCCCAGGCAAAGTGGCCGCGGCAGAAAAGCAAACCAGAGGGATTCAGACAACGTATCCCGGTTACCTGCTCATCCATGAGGACAGGATCTATTCCAAAGAAGGGCCTCATGGCCATGGCTGGGACAATCTCAGCGTCTCTCTCGGCAGGGTGGGGAGCAATACAGATTCCACCAGTCTCTAGAAGACAAACTGTCCATTAGTATAGAGGATCAACTTACTTAGAGACCACCATCACCATTACATGCCACGTCGTTTGACCTGGGCGATCATGATCCACGACCATAATTGATTTTGGCAAATTTGTCTTCAGAAGTGGCTTGCTATCACCTTCTTCTGGACAGTGTCTTTACAAGTCAGTCGGCCCCAGCCATTATCGATACTCTTCAGAGACTGTCTGCCTGGCATCAGCGGCTGCACAACCAGGACTCGTGATATGAACCAGCCGCTCATACGACCTTCGACCGCCTGCTCCCCTGGCTTCATGTGTCCCTGATCAAGGGCCTAAGCAGGTGCCGCACCTGGACCAAGAGTGACCTGCACGCGAGTGGACGGAAGGAGCATCTTGCGCCTCCTTTGGTAGAGACGTATCTTCACCCCACCACTCTTCGAGATACAGCACAGTAAATAGACCCTTCTGGACCAACAAGCCCACGCCATCCAATTACACCCATGCGAGCAATTAACACCACTGATCCGTACACCTTTGGAATGTGGGCGGAAACTGGAGCACCCAGAGGAAGCCCACTTGGTCACTGAAACAACATAAACAGTGGTGGGTATTGAATTCAGGTCACTGGTGATGTAAAAACAGTTCGGTAACCACTTTGCTACTGTGCTCCTCTAATTCATCAGATCCTCAAGGCAGGTAATCAGCCTTTCACACAGAAACACTGAGAACCCTCTTTTGCCTCACCAACCATGTCAGCAACAGGTTCTATCTGTAAAGTAATTGCAATAATTGATCACTGATTACTCAACTTATCCTCACACATGACGGAAGGCTTTCTACTGGCCTCTTCTTCCTGCATGGTTAACCCCTTCAGTTCCTCCGCTGAAGTCCACTTGCCGTGCGAGAGGCACAGTGGTGCAGTTGTCCGAGCCGCCGCCTCACAGCTCCCGCGATCCGGCTTCGAGCCTGACCTTTGGTGCTCTCTGTGTGGAGTTTGCACGTTCTCCCTGTGACCACGTGAATTTCCTGCAGGTGCTCCGATTTACTTCCCGCAACTCAAGGGCGTGCAGGCTGGTAGGTTAACTGGCCACTGTAAGTTGCTCCAAGTGTGCTGGGGCTCTATGATTTGCTGCTCCACTGCACAGTCAGTTTGCGGTACGCCTCCCACCAAAAGGTTTAAATGCTCAAAGCTTTAGTGAGGGCGCCAAGGAGATTTATCAGGATTCTGCCTGGATTGGAGAGCACATCTTATTAAGAAAGTTTGAGGGAGCCAGGGCTTTTCTCTTTGGATGAGAGGTGGCTTGATAGAGATGTACATGATAATAAAAGGCATAGATAGAGTGGACCACCAAAACCTTTTTTGCAGGCTGGAAATGACTGACGCCATTGGGCATAATTTACAGATGATCAGAGGGAAGTATAGAGGGATGTCACATGTAAGTTCTTTACACAGAGAGTAGGGAATATGTGGAATGCCCTGCAGGGGTTGGTGGTAGAGGCAGATACATTAGGGGCATTTAAGAAACTCTTAGACAGACACATTCCCACCACTGTCTGTAAGGAGTTTGTACGTTCTCCCCGTGACCGCATGGGTTTCCTCCAGACGTTCTGGTTTCCTCACACAGTCGAAAGACAAAACAGTTGGTTAGGTTAATTAGTCATTGTAAATTGTCCCATGATTAGGCTAGGGCTAAAACAGGGGATTGCTGGGTGGCCTGACTTGAAGGGCCAGAAGGGCCTATTTTGTGCTGTATCTCAATCAATAAAAAAAAAATTAAATTATGATAGCAAAATGGAGGAGGGAAGGGTTAGATTGATCTTGGAAAGGTTGAATGGTTGGCAGGAGATCGTGGGTCCAGGGGCCTGGCCTGTGCTGTGCTGTGATGTTAGAACCATAGAACCATAGAACACTACGGCACAGTACAGGCCCTTCAGCCCTCCATGTTGTGCCGATCCATATAATCCTTAAAAAAAAGTACTAAACCCACACTACCCCATAACCTTCGATTTTCCTTTCATCCATGTGCCACTCCAAGACGTTCTTAAATACCCCTAATATTTTGGCCTCCACCACCATCCCTGGCAAGTCATTCCAGGCACTCACAACCCTCTGTGTAAAAAACTTACCCCTGATGTCTCCCCTAAACTTCCCTCCCTTAATTTTGTGCATATGTTCTATGTTCTCTTTTCAACAGTCTGGTGAGACTGACTCTCACTGTTCCCCCTTCATAAACTCGACTGCCTTCTGGCAGTCCTGATGAAGTGTTTTGCCCTGAAACGGAAACTATAATTCCTCTCGACAGATGCTGCCTGACCTGCTGAGTTCCTCCTGCATTTTGTAAATTTTGCCTCAGTAGGGAACTAAGATGTTGCATTAATAGACTTTTTTCAGTCACAGGATTAACGGTATAACCCAACTTTATGCAGAGATTGCAAAGGCCCAGAACAGATGGTAATAATGCTGAACAACCCTTTTCTCTCAACAAATCAGGGGCAAAACCTTGTCTCCAAGTGGCTCTCGACTCCTGCTATGTTTCTGTAGATGGTGGCACCCCCATCATCCATCCAGCAGGGGGAGGCATTGAGCCCATTCTACAGCTTCAAGCCTGGAATTCTAACACCAGTTCTGTTCTGAGGGAGAGGCAGACTATCAGAACTTTAGATGAAATATTAAACCAAGGTCCCATCTGCTCTCTCAGGCAGAAGTAAAAGGTGTCGATCACACTATTCCAAGAAGCACACTTACATGGAGTGCTGCCACAAAAAAAGCAGTATCCATCATCAGAAACCCCTACCACCCAGGCCACGCCGTCTATTTGCTATCATTAGGCAAGAGGTATCGGTGCCTAAGGACCCACACCACCAGGTTCAGGAACAACCAACGAGCTCCTGAACCAGTGTGGACAATTTCAATCACCACCACTCCGAGCCGATTCTACGACCTACAGAATCACTTCCAAGGACACGAAGGACTCTGCAGATGCTTGAA
The DNA here is from genome assembly GCF_048418815.1 of Hemitrygon akajei. Lineage (NCBI taxonomy): Eukaryota > Metazoa > Chordata > Chondrichthyes > Myliobatiformes > Dasyatidae > Hemitrygon > Hemitrygon akajei. The sequence goes on from NC_133126.1 coordinate 18,912,868, forward strand.
CACACCCAAATGGCTGGAGGAACTCAGCAGATCAGGCAGCATCTACACAGCGGAATAAAGAGTCAACGTTTCGGGCTGAGACCCCTCATCAGGATGGACTTTTTACATCTCGTACTCAGCAATATTTTCTATTTGCATAGTTTGTCTTCCTTTGCAGACTGGTTGTTTGTACATTGATTTCATATACGAAGTTAGACATCTTTGATGATAAATTTAGTTTGAACTTTGAAACCCTTGCTGCATTCCGGCTAATATTTATCCTGAGCCTATGATAAATTATCCAGCGATGACAGTGCTGTTTGTGGGAGCGTCCTGTTGCCAGATCTGCTGTACTTCATGAGTCACAGAGCAACCTGGACCATCTCCAGCGTTGAAGTGACGCGATATAAATACACCTCTTTCCTGGAAGTGATTTGGAAGATGTGTATCTAGGGTGGCTGACGGCTGGGTTGAGTTGTTCTTGCCGACATTCATCTCATCATTTTTTTAATGACTTGACCATACATTTTTCTAGGTGATTATGCACATGGGAGATAAGCATTCGTACTGTATGCTTCCTGCTCTGCCTGGTGATAGACCATGCCATTGGACGGTTGATTGGTGGCCAGTAACTGACGCTTTGTGGTTTGTATGTTGGGCATCAAGTGCTTAAATGTGCTCGTTGTTGGGAGAATGTGACCTGCAGGCGAGCCTCCACGCAGGAGCAACTTTTCCTCCTCCGCGAATGCTGAAGGTGGGAAAAAAATGATCAAGTTATAAAACAAGACCGAGATGAGTGCTGCAATTAAACTGCCAAGATCGGAGAACAACTCAACCCAACGACGTCTCTTTCTGTTTACCACACAGAAGAGCGATCTTGAGGCCCATCATTGCATAGACCTCCAACATCACACCCTGGAATGCAACAGTTTCCAATCTGCCCCAACCCCATCCATTCAGAAAGGCACCACGCTTTCACCGATGCCGACTGCCACATCTATTTATGCCAAAGGGTTCCACAACGTGCCAGTTCCAACGGTCGGTCAGATCTGAAGCTACGGTTCAACTGCTGTATCGGTGACTCCAAAGCACCGTCAGGCCGCGCAGGGAAACAGGAACAGTGCAGAACTGACATTCCCCAGCTGGGCCCAATCTGCCCCAGGTCAGATGGCAGCACAAAACCAGCAATCGAGGAAGCTGTTCCTATTGTCAGGCCTGCCTAATGAAAGTGGAACTCATCTCAATCAATCAGCACCCACTTCTGGTGCTGCCGAAGCCCAGAGAACCAGAGCCTCTGGCTGGCCCTAACCTTCTCTTCCAGCCCTGCTGCAAGCAAGTTTCTCGCTGTACCTGGACCTCCAGCACTTCTTCCAGTCAAGATGGCGCCAGCATATGACGCTCCCTCGGTCCACATCTTCCAGATAGCTCACGAGAATATCCTTTTCGCTTCTCTTCTGTCTGCTTAAGGTGAAAAGTGTTTCCGGGACATTTAAGAGTTAGAGCCTGCAACTTACAGTTTGGAGCTTGTTTGAGTGATCCAGCTCTCTGCAGTCTCTGAGAAGATTCTAGGAAGCGAGCGCGTACTCGGACGGCCTCGATGCGAAGAAACTTCAAGACGGGGCACGTGCCAATGTCTTGCCATTTAAAGCTTCCATTAATCGCTGATTAAAGTGTCCAGGCAGATTGAGACACAGAGGCGAATGCGAGGCAGGTGAGAGTTTCAGCGGCCTTTTGATCGCTACTGGAGAAGGAGTCTGTGAGTGGCCTATCGCTCGCCGTGTGGCTCACTGTGGCGGGGGGAGGCCGCTGTGCACTCGTGGTACTCACCCTTTCGATGATGCCGTAGGATGGTATCGCGGTTCTGCGTTTATGGATTGGACTAGTCAACTTCTTCTGACTTATGGTTATGTATATGTTCTGTGTTTCTTTATCACCCGTTCCTTTTCCGTTTTGTTGTGCGAAGGGAAGGGGTTTGAACGTTGATGTGCTGTTAGTTCTTTTGTGCAGGGGGAGGCGTTGCTTTTTGAGGGTCAATGTTCCTGTTCCATTTTGTGTGGGGGGAGGGGGATTTTGGGGGTTGATGATTGTGATGCTGGTCTTTTTTGTACTGGGGGGGGGGTGCGTTTGATGTTTCTCTCTGAAACAACTTTCATTTTCACAGCCTACCCGGCGACTCATGCTTTGACAATAGATGAACCTTTGACCTCACCATACTTGTGATCACAGCCATAATCTCCAAAACTGACCTGGCAGCAGGAACTGACAGAGAACCACAGTTTTCTACCAAAGCCCCACTTATTCACTCATTATGTGCCGTGTCGTATGACGTGGACGACCATGACTGTTCTTGGTAAATTTTTCTTTTTTTTAAATTAATTTTTTTATGTTTCTACAATACAACTACAAAAAAAGCCCATCAACAAAATGGAAATGTACACAGTGCAAAACAAACGTGTCTAATATATAATTCATAACAATAAAGAAAAACCACCCAAAATAAAATCATATAAAGTTAGTATCCTCCCCACCCCCCCACTACAAAGCTCCAGGTCAACCATTTCAATGTGTAAAAGAAAAATTAATTGGAGCGTTCAACCCCACAGAGCTGTAAATATATATATATATATAAAAAAGAAAATATAATGCCTACTACCAAAACTATAATGTAATTCACATCAGAAAAAAATTATCTTTTCATAGTTAATTGTTTTGCAACTTTTCAACAACCATCTGTAAAGTTTAACTCATTTCTTTAGATATCTTCAAATTAGACATTTCATTAACCCTTTAATATCAAACTTTCCTGAGATGCCCGAGAAAAACGTTGTGGACCTATTTCTTTGTATTAATCCATTGGGTAAAGGTTTAATATCTACTATTCGTGATAAGTTAGTGATCTTGAGGTGTGCCCTCTTTGATAAAATTAGAACTGCTTGGGAGCATGATTTAAATATTTCTTTATCTGATGCAGTTTGGGATTAAATTCTTAAATCAGTTAATTCAACCTCTTTATGTGCTCGCCACTGCCTTTTGCAGTTTAAGGTTGTACATGTCTAAAACTAAATTATCACGGTTTTATCCTGACATTAATCCCGTTTGTGATAAGTGTAAAGGGGGCGAGGCTTCTCTTATTCATATATACTGGGCTTGTCCTAGTCTAGAGAAATTCTGGAGAGAAGTTTTTTTAACTTTATCCCATATTCTTAATTGCCATTTAGAACCTAATCCTCTGATTGCTCTGTTTGGCACCTTGGGTGAAGCAGACATGCATTTGAGCCTGACTAAACATCGAACATTATCTTTTGCCTCTCTTTTGGCTAAACAGTTAGGTCTTCTCAGGTGGAGAGATGTTGCCCCACCCACTCATGCTCAATGGCTTAGTGATATTATGTCCTGTTTCGACCTTGAAAAGATTCATTATTCTCTTCTCAATTCAGACATAAAGTTTCATAAGGTGTGGGGACCTTTTCTTGAATAATTTCATAACTCCTCTTTAGATTAAGTTTACCCTTTTTTTTGTACTATAATCCCTTACTTTCAGCTTTTTTTCCCTGTAAGTTCTACATTTTTTTTGATGTGAATTACATTATAGTTTTGGTAGTAAATTTTTCTACAGAAGTGGTTTGCCATTGCCGCCTTCTGGGTGAGCCCAAGCCGTTATCAATGGCCTTCAGAGGTTGCCTGCCTGGCGTCAGAGGTTGCATAACCAGGACTTGTGACGTGTACCGGCCACTCATACGAACATCCCCCACCTGCTCCCATGGCTTCACATGACCCTGATCGGGGGCTAAGCAGGTGCTACACCTTGTTGGTGACCTGCAGGCTAGCGGAGGGAAGGAGCGCCTTACACCTCCTTTGGTAGAGATATATTTCTAACCTGCCATCCAACTGATTCTATAAGCCAGCAGAATCTAATTGTGAACTTCTTCAAGTTCCCAGCTGCTCGATAGCAACTGTTTTTGTTTTAAAATACAGATTTCAAAAGTAACTGTGGTTCAAAACTTGCTTGCTTTGCCCTTGTCCTTCTCCACTCGTGACTGTGGGGCTAGCGACTGCCCAAATACCATCTATAATTTCACCAGCGACACAGCTGTTAGCCAAATCTTAGATGGCAACAAGGAGACGTATAGGGGTGAGATAGATCAGCTGGCTCGGGGTGGTGTTGCAACAACGAGCTTGCACTTAACATCAGCAAGAGTAAGGAACTGATTGTGGCCGTCAGGAAGGAGAAGTCGGGAAGACTCACACCAGTACTTATCAACGGTCAGCAGTAGAAAGGGTGGGCAGCTTCAAGTTCCATCTGGGAGAGCTTCTATCCTGGGCCCAACACATTAATGCGCTGGTGTATAATGGCTATATTTCATTTGGAGTTGTTACCAAAGACACATGGGGAATTCTGTAGTAGCGAGCACTCTAACTGGTTGCATCACTGTCTGAAATGGAGGCTCCAATGCACAGAATTGGAAAAGGCTTCAGAGTACTGTAAACTCAGCCAGTTCCACCATGGGCATGAGCCTACCCACCATCAAAGGCAATGCCTGAAACAGTTTGCATCCATCATTAAGGACACTCACTACCCAGTTTATTTCCTTTTCCCATTGCTGCCAGCAGGGAGGAGGAACAGGAGCATGAAGACCCACACCCAATGTTTTAGGAACAGCTTCTTCCCCTCCACCATCAGGTGTCTGAATGGTTCTTGAACAATACCTCACTAGAAGTGAACGCCGCAGTTCTGCTAGATAGAGCCCAAGCTTCTCGTGGACAAGGGCAATGGGGTATAACCAGCGACAGGTTCCCCTGCACGTCACAGCACCCAGTCTTTGAAACACGTAGCTATTTCTTCATTGTTGCTGGTTAGCTAACAGATGGGCGAGTATATCACCCGGACCTCAGGCAACTCACCCCCATCCGCACACTGAAATGCCAGCTTTACCAGCCATGTTCACGTACAACCCCAGGCTTTTGGAACTCTGCTGCCCACTCCAATACTTACCCATTGATTGACATCTCTCGAGTTCAAGTTCAAGTTGATCGTCTTTCTACCGTACACACGTATACTGCCAAACTTAATAATGTTCCTCCGGGCCAGGGGGAACAACACAGTACATATAACTCACACACAACGCATCAAAATAATATTACCACAAATAAATTAATAAATAATAAAATACATTGCAGAAGATTGACTTTAGCATAAAGTACATTATCGACACAAGTTAAAAAGTAAACAGTATAACACTACTGGTGCTTCATACATGATGAGACCTGGGTGGTAGAAGAGAGTTCAGTGGCTCTCAGGGCCTGGGGGAAGAAGCTGTTTCCCACCCTAACAGGGCTTCTCCTAATTCTACAGAACCTCCAGCCTGATGGTAGGGGGTGAAAGAGATTGTGGAGTGGATAGGAGGGATCACTGACAATGCTAAGGGCCTTGCATACACAGCGGTCCTGACAAATCAGATGGGTAGAAGAGAGACCTCAATGATCCTCACAGCAGTCCTCGCAATCCTTTACAGGGCCTTGCAATTCCTGTTCTAGACGGCGATGTAGTGAGGAGGTGGCTCATTATTGCTCCGTGCTTTGTGAGTGTTAATTGACTCCCGCGAGTACATTATAACAGCGGCTGTACATCAGAAATGCAATGTGACTTCCCATTCCAACATGGTTAGCAAGGATGAGTTGGGCCGAGCGGCCTGTTTCTAAGACTACTAACTCTATGACTCTAATAAACACATTGGTGCCCCGCGGTATCTCAACCAACCGTCAAAAGAAGCAGCCTCTTACCTGTCTGCCACCAGGTATCCACCACGGGACATCTGCTGTCTCCAACCACCCGGTAATACCAGTCCCATGCCTCAGGATTGATGGGTTCACCAACTGAGAATCAGTCAGAACAAGAAAATTAATTTCATTCTACTGAATGAGACCCCGAAATCAACATTCTCAGAACACTGTAACCATGGTTACCAAACGAGGGCCCAAGGCCTTGTCACCTTGTGCAGGTATCCAGTTAACGGCAGCACCGATCTGGAGGTGCAAGTACAGAGCTGCATGAAGGTCCCAACACAAATAGGCCAAGTGGTAAGGAAGCATATGGTTTACTTGCTCAAACATCAGGGCATTGACTACACAGCATGTTTGAAGTCAAGTTGCAGCTGCTTTAAGATTTTGTTTAGACATTAGTGTGTCGTTCTGGTCGCCACATTACAGGAAAGGTGTGGAGGTTTCGGAAGAGGTGCAGAAGGATGCTGTCTGGATTAGAGAGAATTAACTACAAGGTTGGACTACAAGGACCAGCTTGGAGTTGTTTCTCTAGAGCAGAGGCTGAAGGGTGACCGTTTGTATGTGTGAACCTGGGTCTCTGGCATTGTAATAGCATTACACTAACCGAAAGAATTTTTTTTAAATGCTGAGGTGATTGGATGGGTTTAAGTATTACCACGATAGTAGTTTATAATCTTACAAGAGGAGCAGATAGTCAGCGTCTCTTTCTTTTGGTAGAAATGTCAACTATTAGAGGCATAGAAGCTGTGGCAAGGCAAAGGTTAAGATGATGTGCTGAGAGTTAATGCGCAGACAGTGTACGATCATCTAAGTTGAACGTGGCCTTGAGAACCCAACTCCTCTTTATACAGTCTCTTTATTCAAGCCCAGGACTTAGGTCACCAGATATATCAAGATAAGATAAGGTACGATAAAACTTTATTTATCTCAAAGGAAATTATTGTTGCAAGGTTGCTCAGTCAGAAATAGACACTTTAAAATACAAAATGTAAGCATTTTGAGGCACGGAAAAAATACAGGATGTGCATTAAAAAGTGATAGGCAAAATAGAGTAATGGAACCATAAACTTATGTAGTTGAGGAGGAGTTGTAGAGTCTTATAGCCACAGGGTGGGAGGATCTCCTGTGGCGTTCAGTGATGCACCTCGGTGGAATCAGTCTGTTATTAAAGGTGCTCCTCTGTTTGTCCAGTGTGTCATGGAGGGGGTGAGAGGGATTGTCCATAATGCTCCGTAGCTTCTGCAGCATTCTCCTCTCGGACACAACCACCAGGGAATCCAAACTAGAGAAAATCTGCAGAAGCTGGAAATCCAGTCCCACCCCCAGAACGGAACCAGCCTTCCGCACGAGCTTATCCATCTTCCTGGCATATCAGCTGCTCTCACCTTGCTGTCCCAGCAGACTACAGCATAGAACAAAATGCTGGCCGTCACTGGGTTGTAGAACATCTGCCGCACGGTACCGCAGATGTTGAATGACCAGAGCCTCCCCATGAAGTACAGTCGGCTCTGTCCCTTCTTGTACAGAGCCCCTGTACTTTTTTTAGTCCAGTCCAGTTTATTGTCCAGGTGAGTTCCCAGGTATTTCTAGTCCCAGACGACTTCCACATGCGTCCCCTTGATGGAGATGGGAATGGAAGGTGTTTTCACCTTCCTGACGTCCACCACCAACTCCTTTGCCTTTGTGATGTTGAGCTGCAGGTAGTTCAGCCCACACCCCTCAACAAAGTTGTCCACCTCTCTTCTGTACTCATCTCTTCTGTGATACAGCCCGCAGATGCCGAATCGTCTGAAATTTCTGCAGGTGGCAGGACTCCGAGTTGTACCTGAAGTCTGAGGTGTAGATGCCAAACAAGAAAGGGGACAGGACAGTCCCCTGAGGTGCCCATGTGCTGCTAACCACAGTGTCTGATACGCAGCACTGCAATCTCACATACTGTGGCCGCCTGGACAAGTAGTCTGTAATCCAGCGTCCATCTGCATCTCTGTGAGCTTACTCCCTGGTAAAGCAGGTCGTATGGTGTTAAAAGCACTGGAGAAATCAAAGAACATGATTCCCACAGTGCTGCCTGGCTCATCCAGATGGGTGTAAGCCCGTTGAGACAGGAAGATAACGGCGCCCTCGACTCCAATATGTGGTTGGTAAGCAAACTGCAGGGGGTCCAGTGATGGATTTATGAAGGTCCGGAGGTGTGTCAGTACAATGATTTTATAACATGTGAGGTCTGTAGTCACTGGGTGAGGCGGGACATGCCGCATTGGGTACTGGAGCTAGGCAAGATGTTTTCCACAGCACAGGGACCCTCTCCATGCTCAGATTAAAGATGTATTTAAAGGCTGCACACACCTTGAGTACCCTTGGGCTGATGCCCACATCCTTGCCTGGGTGAAGTCTGCGAGCTTTCTCCTTACCCGCTCAGCAGTGACAGTCCACGTGTCTGTGGTCATTAGCTCTATGGTGTCCTCTCCAAGGGCAAGGGGTGAGGGGGAGGGAGCTGGGGGTTGGATGGGTTGTAGAGGGGTAAAGAGAAGCCTCCTCATAAAGCCTGTTGCAAAACCAGTCTAACTCGTTGGCCCTGTCCCGGTCCCCTTCAATCACGGTGTCCCTGGTCTTTGATCGTTTTCATCCCACTCCACACACCCTTTGAGTTGTTCTGCTGCAGCCTCCTGTAGCAGTCCTTGCCCTGGGCAATCTTCTCCCTCAGTTCCCTCTGAAGCAGCCTCATCTGCTCCCTGTCTCCGTCTCTGAATGCCCTCTTCTTCCTGTTCAGTACGGCTTTGATGTCTTTGGTCTGGGAAACAGCGTACAGTCCTAGTTGGAACAGTATTAACCACACAGAAGCTGGGGTACCCTGTGAAGCAGTCCATCAGTCCATCAACGTCCCCTCCATCGCGACTAGAGAGCACATCCCAGTCAGTCCCTCCCAGGGCCTCATTGGCCTCCCATGACCACCTGCTAGCAGACTTCTTGAAGCCAGGTTGCCGCTGGACCAGAGGCTCGTACAAGGGCTGAAGGTACACCAGGTTACGGTCTGATCGGATCAAGATGCAAATGAAAGATTATACAGCACACGCTAGATACTGAACCGTTATATTTCTAATTCTAAGGTATTATTGGCCATTCACATGTAGGTTTTATTGGTTATAACAACTGGCATATGATTGGTATTTAACTATGCAAATGATGGCATTCAGAAGTGCACTAAGTTTCTATTTCATCAATACTTGTAGATAAATTGACAATCTTCAGCTGTAACTTTGGAGCATTTTGGTGACGGGGGCTGAATGGGAGAGGAGTTACAGTGTTATGGGCATGCAGGAGAGGAGCTACAGGGGTACGGGCACACGGAAGAGGAGCTACAGGGGTACAGGCACACGGGAGAGATGCTACAGGGGTACGGGCAAATGGGAGAGGAGCTACAGGGGTACGGGCACATGGGAGAGATGCTACAGGGGTACGGGCAAATGGGAGAGGAGCTACAGGGGTACGGGCACATGGGAGAGATGCTACAGGGGTACGGGCACATGGGAGAGGAGCTACAGGGGTACGGGCACATGGGAGAGGAGCTACAGGGGTACGGGCACATGGGGGAGAGATGCTACAGGGGTACGGGCACACGGGAGAGATGCTACAGGGGTACGGGCACATGGGAGAGATGCTACAGGGGTACGGGCACATGGGAGAGGAGCTACAGGGGTACGGGCACATGGGGGAGAGATGCTACAGGGGTACGGGCACATGGGAGAGATGCTACAGGGGTACGGGCACATGGGAGAGAAGCTACAGGGGTACGGGCACATGGGAGAGGAGCTACAGGGGTACGGGCAGATGGGAGAGGAGCTACAGGGGTACGGGCACATGGAAGAGGAGCTACAGGGGTACGGGCACATGGGAGAGATGCTACAGGGGTACGGGCACATGGGAGAGGAGCTACAGGGGTACGGGCACATGGGAGAGGAGCTACAGGGGTACGGGCAGATGGGAGAGGAGCTACAGGGGTACGGGCACATGGAAGAGGAGCTACAGGGGTACGGGCACACGGGAGAGATGCTACAGGGGTACGGGCACATGGGAGAGATGCTACAGGGGTACGGGCACATGGGAGAGGTGCTACAGGGGTACGGGCACACAGGAGAGGAGCTACAGGGGTACGGGCACATGGGAGAGGAGCTACAGGGGTACGGGCACGCGGGAGAGGTGCTACAGGGGTACGGGCAAATGGGAGAGGAGCTACAGGGGTACGGGCACATGGGAGAGGAGCTACAGGGGTACGGGCACACGGGAGAGAAGCTACAGGGGTACGGGCACACGGGAGAGGAGCTACAGGGGTACGGGCACGCGGGAGAGGTGCTACAGGGGTACGGGCAGATGGGAGAGGAGCTACAGGGGTACGGGCACATGGGAGAGGAGCTACAGGGGTACGGGCACAAAATGCTGGGGGTGCTCAGCAAGTCAGAAAACATCTATTTAGGGGAATAAACAGCTGATGTTTCAGGTCAAGACTCTTCATTAGGTCTACAAGGAAATTAAAGGAAGGAACAGGATGCTGCATTGAGATTGCTCTTCTGGGAGCTGGCATGGATTCAAGGGGCTGAATAGTCTCCTTCAGTGTTGCTATAAATAAATAAATTAGAGCCCATCTGCCCTCTTCTCTCAGAGTCCTGGTCAACCAATATGGCCAAAAGCAGATGAGTAAGCATGCAGGAAGGGTGCTATATAAATGCAAGCCCTACGCTGCAAGGGGTTGCAAACTGACCTGAGCCCAGTACTTTCAGCGAGGACCGGTCGTGCGACTTCACCCACTCGTCTCCGTACTTGAGTAGCAGACGGATTGCGGTAGGTGCCCCGTAGAACTGGTTGATCTTCGTCCTTTCAACCATCTCCCAGTAACGGCCTGAAACAGATGCGAAGGGTCACTGAGCAGATGGAGCCCACGAGCAAGAGCCCACCAATGGCACCTTGTACCCCTTGATCCTAGTCCTGCCGGACCGCTCGACCCCAGGAAATCACAACGAACCCAAGCAAACTCACCACCAAATTCCGAGACAACAATCTGTGGGTTCAGTTGCAACCTTTAAGGGAAGTTCAAATAAGTCTGTGGATGGGAGGGGTCCAGTCCAGGTGTGGATCAATGGCACTAGTTCAGAATTGTGTTGATTGGGCCATAAGGGCCTGTTTTGCTGCTGTAGTGCTCTTTGGCCTCCCTCTGCAACAGGATCCTTCACTTCCTGACCAACTAACCTCAATCAGTAAGGGTGGGCAATAGCCCACTTATCCCCAAAACACACCCGGTCCTATTGCCCATTTGGAATCAGGCTGTGTACCTTTGGTTTTCCTAATTAGAGGGCAAGCTTTACATCACCAGATGTTTATCTCTGCCTTTTCCATCTGCAATGAAGGAACACATCCTCAGGCAAAGATTACAACACACATTCACCAGGTGATCCAAACTTCAAAGGCGAACTTTCAAGGACAGATTGCACAAACTTGACAGAATCCACCAGAATTCATGAGGGCAAACCAGTCAGAGCTTCCCAGATATCAAACTGACCCAGGCTGGGCAGCGCGGTCTAGGCCCGGAGCCTTTCGTTGCGGTGGTGCCCAGGTCCGAATGTGAGATACAATACGCAGCCTGGACAATTTAAATGCCGGCCCAGATTGGAAAGACAGGGTGTTGGGGTCGGAGGAGAGAGCTGCCTGCGCTCGCTCTCCCATATTGACTGCCCCAGCTGCTCTGTACCCACTAACATGATGAACTGAAACTGAGGCTTTGGGCCTACGCCGGAGTTCGGATCTAAGTACTCATTTTGGTTCAGAAATTTGTTGCTTGCTTTTATTGTTTGCATGATTTGTGTTTTGAGAGGGTCCCCTGCGGCTTCTCACATCGCAGCTCTACAAAACTCTGGCTACACCACACTTAGGGTATTGTGTTCAGCCCATTACAAGAGGATGTGGAAGCTTTGGACAGGATGCTGCCTGGATTAGAGAAAATATCCTAGCCAGTCCTAACCAGCGAAGCTGGTCATTACCACATCACGGTCTGTGGGATCTGCAGTGCTCAACCAGGCCCATATTACAATAATGATTCATTGTCCACAAAACACTCCGGGCAGCTGAGATCATAAAGGGAATGACCTTTTCACTTTGACATCCCTCACTGCAATATTCCAGCAGCAATTTAAATCAGTCAACAGCTTCATTGTGGACTGGGAGTCGTGAAAAGGCCAGGCCAGATAAGCAAGGCAAGGTCCCTCAGAGCGACTCCGTTAGGAAATTACTGACTTTTTACCGTGATCTGTCTTTAATTTTCATTGTTGATATCATCTTATTTAATCCATATTCTCAAAACTGACTAGAAAGCCTCAGATGACAAATTGGAATTTTAACTTGTGTTCTCAAGATTATTGAAACTATTACATCAGAATGAGGGAAGGAGTGGCTAGGGAATGCTGTGTTGGGGATTGGGGGAGGGAAGGGTAGGGGAAAGGAGGGGGGAAGGGTAGGGGAAAGGAGGGAGGGAGGGGTTGGGAATGAAGGTCAGGACTGTGGGGAAGGGAGGAGTTAGAGAATGAAGGGAGCGTTGTGGGAATGGAGGGAGGGAGGGAGGGTTTGGGGAATGGAGGGAGGGGCTGAGGGGGTAGAAAGAGTTAGAGAATGAAGGGAGGGTTTGGGAAATGGAAGGAGGGCTTGGGGAATGGAGGGAGAGAAGGTTTGGGGATGGAGGGAGGGAGGAGTTGGGGAATGGAGTGAGGGAGGGTTGGGGAATGGCAGGAGGAAGGGAGGATTTGGGGAATGGAGGGAGGGGCTGTGGGGGTAGGAAGAGTTAGAGAATGAAGGGAGGGTTTGGGAAATGGAAGGAGGGCTTGGGGAATGGAGGGAGGGAGGGTTTGGGGAATGGAAGGAAAGAGGGTTTGGGGAATGGAGAGAGAGAAGGTTTGGGGATGGAGGGAGGGAGGGGTTGGGGAATGGAGTGAAGGAGGGTTGGGGAATAGCAGGAGGGAGGGAGGATTTGGGGAATGGAGGGAGGGGCTGTGGTGGTAGGAAGAGAGAGAATGAAGGGAGGGTTTGGGGAATGGAAGGAAAGAGGGTTTGGGGAATGGAGAGAGGGAAGGTCTGGGGAATGGAGTGAGGGAGGGTTTGAAAAATGAAAGGAGAGGCTGGAGAAGGAAGATCATTGAGCCTGTGGACAAAAGGAACGCAGCAACAAGTATGATCTTGTTGTCCTGACCTGGGTTAGGGTAAACAGGGGTGCTCTCAAACAGAACAGTGGTTCCTCCATTACACAGGGGCCCATACACAGCGTAACTGTGGCCGGTTATCCATCCAATGTCTGCGACACAGCCAAACACGTCACCATCGTGGTAATCAAACACATACTGCAGAGAGATCGGGAGAAAGGCAAGCACAGTATTATCTCAGAGCATCGCTCAGTCACACACAGCTCTTCATTGAAAATACAACCGAACAGCGGTTAGCATAACGCTCTACAGCACCAGCTGTAAGATCAGGGTTCGATTTCCTCTGCTGTCAGTAAGGAGTTGCACATTTTCCCAGAGTCCGAGTGGGTTTCTTCCAGGTGTTCCGGTTTCCTCCCACATTTCACATCCCTATCCGTGCAGGTTAGGGATAGTGAGCTGTGGGCATGCTACGTGGTGACACTTGTACTGTACGAGTCAACAATTTATTTATTGAGATACCCGCCCAGCTGTACTGCCCAGCAATAACCCAATTTAATCTTACTCTAATCATGAGACAATTTACAATGACCAATTTACCTACCAACCAGTACGTCTTTGGATTGTTGGAGTACTGGATGAAACCCACGTCAAGGGGAGACCACACAAACTTCTCACAGGCAGAATTGGGAATTGAACCCAGGTCACCTGTACTGTAAACCATTGTGCTAACCACTACACTACCCTGCCACCCACGTGACAAATAAAGCTAATCGGTCTCAGCATCGCCCACCCATTTACACTCATACACTCATCTAATTTTTATTTTCTGTACAATCTCATGAACTCTGCTCTAGAATCTACCACTCATCTATACAGGAGGGGCAATTCACCAACAGTGAACAGTTAACCTAGCAAACTGAATGCCCCGGGGCTGTGGGAGGAAACTGCAGCACCAAGAGGAAACCCCTGCAGTGGGAAGTTAATCAGGCTTTTATCTAATTCAGTTTCATAGAGTGAGGTTGAACTGGAGTTAACCTTTATGATGGTGAATTGCCTCAAGCAAGGTGCATTTCTAATGAATCCTCAGGATTCTTAATTGTTTTGTAGCAATGAGCTTCTATGATGTTTAGGCACAGTCACTGAGGCATCCAAACAGCCAACAAATTTTGATGTCAATTCACAACTTCAAAACCGGTTGAACAACTTGGATCTACTTTCCTCGGAGTCTGAGGCTGACCTTACAAGATCCTGAGGGGGATTGTCAGGGTAGATGTGGAGATGTTTGTACTGGTCAGAGTCACAAAGAAAAGGATATAACTTACTAAATATAGGGCTGCTTATTTAAACTGGGGTATATGGAAATTTCTTTTCTCAGAGACAAGCGTATGTCTGAAATTCTCTGCCCCCTGAGGGTGCTGGAGGCCAAATCATTAGATATATTTAAGGTGAAATTAGATAAATATTTTATTTGAGGATTCAGCAAGACATTGGAGAGGCTGGACTTGGGAGTATCTGTACAATTCTGGTCACCAATCTGCAGGAAAGTTTGAAAGCGTGCAGAGAAAATTTTACTACAAATTTTACTTGAGGAACTTAGTTTTAGCAAGAGATTGGATAGGTGAGGGTGTTATTCCCTGAAGCACAGGAAAAAGAGAGGAGATCTTGTAGAGGTGTACAAAATTACAAGAGATACATGTTTATATATATATATAGGGTAAATGCATGCAGGCATCCCTCAGGTTGGAAAAGATTAAAACCAGATGTATAATTTTAGGGTAAAAGGTGCAATATTTGAGGGGAATCTGAGGAGGAATTTCATCACACAGAGGGGGGTGTGATTGAGGAATGAGCTGCCAGTGGAATTGGCAGGAGCAAGTTCAATTGCAACTATTTAGGAGAAGTTTGGATAGGTACATGGATGAGAGGGGTATGAAGGGCCATGATCCAGGGGCAGGTTGAACTGAATTGAATTGACTTTATTTCTTACATCCTTCACATACATGAGGAGTAAAAATCTTTACGTTACGTCTCCGTCTGAATGTGCAATGTGTAAATTATAGTCATTTGGAATAAATACAGTAAGATATACAATGTATATGTAGCTTAGAAAGACGATTGCGGCAGCGTGAATTAATCAGTCTGATGGCCTGGTGGAAGAAGCTGTCCCGGAGTCTGTTGGCAGAACACAGCAGGCCAGGCAGCATCTATAGGAAGAAGTACAGTCGACTTTTCGGGCCGAGACCCTTCTCGACTGTACTTCTTCCTATAGATGCTGCCTGGCCTGCTGCGTTCCACCAGCATTTTGTGTGTGTTGCTTGAATTTCCAGCACCTGCAGATTTCCTCGTGTTTCCGGAGCCTGTTGGTCCTGGCTTTTATGATACCATTTCCCAGATGGTAGCAGTTGGAAAAGTTTGTGGTTGGGGTGAATCAGGTCCCCAATGATCCTTCGGGCCCTTTTTACGCACCTGTTGCTGTAAATGCCCTGAATAATGGGAAGTTCACATCTACAGATGCACTGGGCTGTCTGCACCACTCTCTGCAGAGTCCTGCGATTGAGGGAAGTACAGTTCCCACACCAGGTAGTGATGCAGCCAGTCAGGATGCTCTCAGTTGTGCCCCTGTAGAAAGTTCTTAAGATTTAGGGGCCCATATCAAACTTCTTCAACCATCTGAGGTGAAAGACATGCTGTTGACCTTCCTTTCATCACACAGCTGGCATGTACAGACCACATGAGATCCTCGGTGATGTGTATACCGAGGAACTTAAAGCTGTTCACCCTCTCAACCCCAGACCCATTAGGGATTAGCCTGTCTCCATTCCTCCTGTAGTCCACAAGCAGCTCCTTTGTTTTTGAGGGGGACTAAGCAGAAGACCAGGCCAGCACTGTCCAGATGGGCTGAAGGGCCTGTGTATGTGCTGTAGTACTCTGTGACTATGAGGTTATGGAGAACTGGCACATATGAGGAGTTGAGGCAGTTTAAAGAGTTGAATGGTGGGACAGGTTTGAAGGGCCAAGTGATGTACTCCTATTCCTATGTTCTTAAACTCTTGCATTGTGTGTCGTGGCCCAGACACATTCCAAGTGGGCACATCACGGCAGAGTGAGTGAATGTCACAATGTCAAAGGCAAAGTCTTTCAAAACCCAAGTCCCAATATCCTGGTATAGCAATTCCAACACACGGGAAAGCAAGAGGCCATAATGGACACAGCCCAGACCCTCAGTACCACAGACTTCCTACAACTGACTTTGCACATTCTCCCCAAGACCATGTGGGTTTCCTCCAGGTGCTCTGGTTTCCCCCCACGTTCTAAAGATGTGCAAGCCGGTTGGTTAACTTGTCACATGGGTGTAATTGGGCCGTGCAGGCTTGTTGAGCCTGAAGTGCTTTTTACCGTACAGACTCTCATAGTAGATCCCATCCCACTCAATTAAAGGGGAACAAGAAAGTTTTCCTCAGCAGTTCGGGGCAATATTCACTCCTTAAGCATAACAGATTTTCTGGTCATTGACACATTGTTCGAAATTCTAGCTCCTATACCTCCTGCCTGATAGTGGCAGCTTGACATGAATGGTAGGGACCTCATTCCAT
Organism: Hemitrygon akajei; assembly: GCF_048418815.1. Lineage (NCBI taxonomy): Eukaryota > Metazoa > Chordata > Chondrichthyes > Myliobatiformes > Dasyatidae > Hemitrygon > Hemitrygon akajei. The sequence goes on from NC_133126.1 coordinate 18,929,399, forward strand.
TCCATGTTCCCTACAAATCAAAAAATGTCACTGGCTGTGAGGCAGTTTATTCCATAACCACGTTCCTAAGATGTAGAGTTTGGGACAGTGATTTCTGGGCATACTATGTTGACACCAGCAGTGTGACAACACTTGCTCAACGCATTCCTCACTGATTTGATAAGACACAAAATGACACATTTCACTGTACGTTACAGTGAACATAAGACTATATGACATAGGAGTAGAATTAGGCCACTCGGCCCTACTCCACCATTCAGTCATGGTTGATTTATTAACCCTCTCAACTCCATTTTCCTGTCTTCTCCCCGTAACCTTTGATGCCTTGATTAACCAAGAACCTATCGCAGAGTTACAGAAAAGCTCAGCACAGAGACAGGCTGTTTGGCCCATCAAGTCCATGCCAAACCATTTAAACTGCCTACCCTCATTTTCCTGCTCTGGGACTATAACCTACACACTCCTACCATCCATGTACCTATCCAAACTTCCCTTAAACATTGAAATCGAGCTCGCAAGCACCATTTGTGCTGGCAGCTCATTCCACACTCTCACCACCCTCTGAGAGAAAACATTTCCCTTCATGTTCCCCTTAAACTATCAACCTCTGCTTTAAATATACTCAATGACTTGAACTCCTCCGGCAATGAATTCTACAGATTAACCTTCCTGTGGCTAAAGAAATTTCCTCTCATCTCTGTTCTAAATGGACACCCCTCTATTCTGAGCCTGTGCCCTCTGGTCCTAGACTCACCCAAATTAGAATACATCCTCTCCACATTCACTTTGCCTAGGTCTTTCAATATTCAGCAGGTTTCATTCCGATCTCCCCAACTTCATTCTTCTAAACTCCAGTGGGTACAGCCCCAGAGACATCAAACGCTTCTCGTATGTTAACCCTTTCATTCCCGGAATCATCCTCATGAACTTCCTCTGGACCCTCTGCATTGCCAGCACGTTTTTTCTTAAATAAGGGACTCAAAACTGCTCACGATATTCCAAGTGCAATCCCACCAGTGCCTTATAAAGCCTCAGCATCACATCCTTGCTCTTATATTCTAGTCCTCTTGAAATGAATGCTAAAATTGCATTTGCTTTTCTTACCACTGATTCAACCTGCAAGTTAACTTTTAAGGAATTCTGCATGAGGACTCCCAGGTCCCTTTGGACCATTGATTTTTGAATTTTCTCTCCATTTAGAAAATAGTCCTCCCTTTTATTTCTTCTACCAAAGTGCAAGACAATACACTTCCCTACACAATATTCCACCTGCCACTTCCTTTCCCATTCTCCCAATCTGTCCAAATCCTTCTGCAGACTCCCTCCGTCCTCAACACTACCTACCCCTCCGCTTATCTTCGTATCATCCGTAGCACTGGCCACAAAGCCATTAACTCCATCATCCAAATCGGAGACAGATAATGTGAAAAGAAGTGGTCCCAACACCAACCCCTGCAGAACACCACTAGTCACTGGCAGCCAACGAAATAGGCCACCTTTATTCCGACTCTTTGTCTTATGCCAATCAGACAATCCTACCCATGCCAGTATCTTTCCTGTAACTCCACGGGCTCTTATCTTGTTTTGCAGCCTCTTGTGCCTGCGGGGCAGCTTCCTTATCCGCTAAGTCTGTTACACTCCTGTGTACCACTTAGCATCAGATTTGGAAGCCCAGAGAGACGGTATGGTGGGGGCACGACACCGTCTGTCTTATTACTGCACAAGGCGTGTTGAAGTAGAGTTTCGGGATGGAACTCTCCACGCATTCAGCATCGAAATCGATGGACAGTTGAAGAAGAAGAAGAATTACTAATGATTGTGATATTACAATAAAGTTTTAAAATGGGACAAAAATGTTCATTAGTTCATGTCCACTACAAGTTAACAAAGGAAGGTTATGGGCACATGGGATACCTTGTATATTTCTAACTCTTTCTGCAGATCTATTGTGAATTTCCAACATTTTGTGTCCCTACCTCAGATCCCCAGCATTCACAACCCTTCCCATCACTTACCCTATGTGTGACCGAAGTGTAGAGCAGGTAGCCAGCTTGTGTGTGCACTATGCCTTTGGGTTTCCCAGTGCTCCCAGACGTGTACAACAGGAACAGCATATCCTCACTCTCCATGGCAACAGGATCACACATTGTTTCTTCTTTCTTCATTTCCTGAGGGAAAAAAAAACACCACACGGTTTACTCACATGATACGGTAAACCATAAGACATACCAGTTGGTAGGCTAATTGGTCATTGTAAATTGTCCTGTGATTAGATTAGATTAGATTCAACTTTATTGTCATTGTGCCGAGTACAGATACAAAGCCAATGGAATGCAGTTAGCATCTAACCAGAAATGCCAAGAATAGTGTTATTTACAAAATAACTGCGAATAAAAAGTGCTACAGCACACAAATATAAAAGTACTGAGACAGTACAATATGGGTGCAATACTGCTTAGAGCTGTGATGTGAGGTTCAGCAGGGTCACAGCCTCAGGGGAGAAGCTCTTCCTGAGCCCGCTGGTGGGGGAGCGGAGGCTCCTGTAGCACCTACCGGATGGGAGGAGAGTAAAAAGTCCATGGTTAGGGTGAGATGCATCCTTGATAATGCTTTTCACCCTGCCCAGGCAGCATTTATGGTAGATGTTCTCAATGGTGGGCAATTAGGTGCTGATAATCCGCTGGGCAGTTTTCACCACACGCTGGAGTGCTTTGTGGTCTGATACGGGACAATTGCCATACCACACTGAGATGCAGTTGGTGAGTATGCTCTCAATAGTACAGCGGTAAAAGTCCGTCAGTATCCTGGGACAGAGGTGAGCTTTCTTGATGCTCCCGTTGCGCCTTTTTGATCAGGATGGAGGAGTTCAGGGACCAGGCGAGATCCTCGGAAATGTGGCGAGTGTTAAATGGGTGTGTTGCTGAGCAGTGAAGCTCTTCGGGCTGGGGGGGGGGGCCTGTTCCACACTTTCTCTCTAAACAGAGTGGACTGGCACATATTGGGACCAGGTCATTTTGGCCCAACTAAGTGACTGCCCCAATTAGCTGAAGATTTATGGACCTAGTTAAAAATGTATAAAATGAGCAAACTACCATTTAACTGAGTAACAAATTATGTGTTTAAATGAAATACAGGATAAATTAGAAAACTATCAATAATACTACAGCACTATAAAACTCTACTATTTCCTAATAGTTCTCGATGGAGGAATTATGTTGCCATGTTCGTCTGATTGATTGTAAATGAACAAAATCAGCATGAACACCTTGTGTAGATAGTGGACCGCCTTCATACAACACTTCTGACTATTGCATCCTCAGTATCTTCATTTTCGTTGTAACATTCAAGATGATTGTTGATATTTTCAAATTCCTTGTAATTCCTGACTTTCTGAAGCAGTGAAATTATTTAATTTTCACTCCCGGCCGTTCCCGGCATTCCCAAGCCTGAATGCTTGAAACCGCAGTGAGCAAAACAGTTCTGATTTGTCTTGCTTCTTTTTTCTCACCAATTAGTGACAAAAATTACTGCCTTTTGAACACATCACAGCTAACTGACACTATTTAAAAACCGTTCACTCTAAACACAGTATAGTGTCTAAAGGGGGTACATGATCATGTGTCTAATGCCAGTAGAAACTTTTTGGCAACAGCTTGTAAACAGTATGTATTTTCTCCCCTTGACCAAGTGGATTTCCTCCAGATACTCTGGTTTCCTCCCACAGTCCAAAGATGTACCAATTGATAGGTTAATTGGTCACAGTAAATTGTCCCGTGATTAGGCTGGGGTTAAATCGCGGCTCAAAGGGCCAATTTCGCGTTGCATTGCAAACAATAAATAAATAAAGTGTCCTGCCCTAATTAAGTGGCACAGTGTCCCAAATACATGAAGGAACTCCCAGCTATTTTCTCAATCAGTTTTTGCTCCTCAAGAGATGTCCCAAATAAGCAGCTGCCCCAATTAGCCAATGGCCCAATTAACCAGCATCCACTGTAAAATAAATTAGACTATAAGACAGAGGAGTAAATTAGGCCATTCGGCCCATTGAGTCAGCTCTGTCATTCTATTATGGCCGATTTATTATCCCTCTCAACCCCATTCTTCTGCCCTTTCGCCATAACCTTTGACACCCTTACAAATCAAAAACCTATCAACCACTTTAAATATATCCAATGACTTGGCATCCATAGCCATCTGTGTCGATGAATTCCACAGATTCACCACCTAAAGAAATTCCTTCCTACCTAAAGAAACGGCCGGGAGTGAAAATTAAATAATTTCACTGCTTCAGCAAATATGGTTTAATTTTGTAAATCTTTGGCTTGAATAAGTTGATCTTATCAAGCCCTATTATATCTAACCTTTTTTTTTCCAGCCCTCTTTTATGGATCAAGCTTTTGTATTATGGAAAACAAAAGGTATAACATGTTTTAGTGATCTATTTTTAGATAACAGTTTTATGTCCTTTGAACATCCAATAAATACAATTTGCCTAAAACTCATTTTTTTAGATACTTGCAAGTTAGAAATTTCTTGAATAGTATGTTACAGTCTTTTCCAAAATTATGTCCAATGGACATTACGGAAAAAATTTTGGCTCTGAATCCTTGCCAGAAGGGTTTAGTAGCTGTCATTTATAATATGATCATGAAAATACAGCCAGGAGTATCAGAAAAAATTAAGAAAGAATGGGAAAAAGAATTTCATTGTCTTATGCCCATTGAGCAGTGGGAGAAAACTGTACAATTAGTCAATTCTTCTTCTATTTGTGCTAAACATGCCCTAATACAATTTAAGGTTGTACATAGGGGTCACATGTCCAAGGATAAACTTGCTCGATTTTATTCTTATGTTAATCCAACCTGTGACAGATGTCATTCTGAAGTCGCTTCATTGACCCACATGTTTTGGTCTTGCCCTTGCTTGCAAAATTATTGGAAAGATATTTTCGGTACTATTTCAACAGTTCTGAATATCAAATTGCAACCTCATCCTATTACTGCAATTTTCGGTTTACCAATGCTGGATAATAGTTGTTTATCCCCCTCAGCCTGGCGGATGATTGCATTTGTTACATTAATGGCTAGAAGATCTATCCTATTGAACTGGAAAGAAATTAATCCTCCAACTATATTTCAGTGGTTTTCTCAAACTATTTCTTGTTTGAGTTTAGAAAAAATTAGAAGTGTTGTCTTTGACCCTTCAGTTAAATTTGAAGAAACTTGGAGACAATTTATTCAACATTTTCATATGAGCTAAACTGACTTTTCCTAAACCTTACTTTTATTATCCTTAATTATTTGGATGAAGGTGCAGAGTTATTGACGCTACTGTGTATATGTGACATAATGCAATGGCCCATGTTGGTTAGGTTTTCTTTTGGGGGGGGATTTCTTATTTACTCTATTTTTCATAACTACTATGAGTTTGGGAGGTTATTATATATGGATTATCATCTATTTGTATTTATACCTTAACCTATTAATTATGTACTCTCAAGCTCTCTGTATTCATGTTTCATTTATGTTTGTTTAAAATTAATCAAAAGATTTAAAAAGAAAGAGATTCCTCATCATCTAGATTCTAAACCTCAATGATGTTGCTGCCGCCACCAAATATGTTGGTTGTTATGTTTGTTCTTAATAAAGACAAACATTTTGTAGGTTTTCATTAGAACATTTTATTGCTGGACTGCTTTCAACCCTGTGCACGTGCAACCTGGTCTGGTTCCTGGTGAACCCCTCACACTGCCCACTGGGAATCTGAAGTTCTTTATTCAACCATAAGACATTGGAGCAGAAATAGGCCATTCAGCCCATTGAGTCTGCTCTGCTATTCCATTATGCTGATCCTGGATCCCACTCAACCCCATACACCTGCACTTCTCGCCAAAACATTTGATGCCCTGACTAATCAGGGAACTATCAATTTTCGCTTTAAGTATACCCACAGTCTTGGCCTCCAACTGCAGTCTGCGGCAGAGCATTCCACAGATTCGCTACTCCCTGCCTAAAAAACTCCTCCTTACCCCTGTTCTAAAGGGTCGCCCCTCAATTTCGAGGCTGTGCCGCCTAGATCTGGACAACCCCACCATAGGAAACATCCTCTCCACATCCACTCTATCTAGTCCTTTCTACATTTGGTAGGATTCAATGAGATCTCCCCACGTTCTTCTAAATTCCAGTGAGTACAGGCCCAAAGCAGACAACACTCCTCATATCTTAACCCCTTCATTCCTGGAATCATCCTTGTGAACCTCCTCTGGACTCTCTCCAATGACAACACATCCTTTCTGAGATATGGGGCCCAAAACTGTTGACAATATTCCAAGTGTGTCTAGTGTCTTATAAAGCCTCAGCATTATCTCCTTGTTTTTATATTCTATTCCCCTTGAAATGAATGCCTTCTTTACCACAGACTAAACCTGTAAATTAACCTTCTGGCATTCTTGCACAAGGACTCCTAAGTGCCTTTGCACCTCTGATGTTTGAATTTTCTCCCCATTTAGATAGTCTATACTTCTGTTCCTTTTCCCAAAATGTGTTATCGTACATATCCCAACACTGTATTCCATCTACCACGTTTTTGCCCATTCTTCCAATTTGTCTCAGTCCTTCTGCAATCGCATTGCTTCCTCAGCCCTACCTATCTTTGTATCACCCACAAACTTTGCCACAAAGCCATCAATTTCACTATCTAAATCATTGACAAATAATGTGAAAAGTAGTAGTCCCAATACTGACCCCTAAGGAACATAAGTCACTTTTAAAAGGTCCCCTTTATTCCCACTCGCTTCTCCTGCCTGTCAGCACTTCCTCTAACCATGCCAGTATCTTTCCTGTAACACCGTAGGATTTTATCTTGTTAAGCAGTTTCATGTATGACACCTTATCAAATGCCTTCTGAAAATCCAAGTAAATGACATTCACTGCCTCTCCTTTGTCCATCCTACTTGTTACTTCCTTGAAGAATTCTAACAGATCTGTCAGGCAAAATTTCCCTTTACGAAACCATGCTGACTTTGACTAATTTTGTCATTAGTCTCCAAGTACCCAGAAACCTAATCCTTAATAACAGACTCCAACACTTTCTCAATCACTGAAGTTAGGCTAACTGGCCTATGATTTCCTTTCTTTTGCCTTCCTCCCTTCTTAAAGAGTAAAGTGACATTTGCAATCTCCTAGTCCTCTGGGAGCATGCCAGAATCAAATGATTCTTGAAAGATCATAATCAACGCATCCGTTATCTCTTCAGCAACCTCTCTCAGGACTCTGGGATGTAGTCCATCTGGACCAGGTGACTTATCCACCTTAAGGCCTTTCAGTTTGCCTAGCAGTTTTTCTTTTGTAATAGCACTCACTCCAGCTCCCTGACACTCACGGACCTCTGGCACACTGCTAGTGTCTTTCACAGTGAAGACTGTTGCAAAGTACTCATTAAGTTCATCTGCCACTTCCTTGTCACCCACTACTATCTCACCAGCATCATTTTCCAGTGGTCGCATATCAACTCTCTCCTCCCCTTTACTCTTTATATAACTGAAAATACTTTTGGTATCCTGTTTTATATTATTGGCTAGTTTGCCCTCATATTTAATCTTTTCCCTTCTTATGGCTTTTAGTTGCTTTTTGTTGAATTTTAAAAACTTCTCAATCATCCAACTTCCCTCTCACTTTTGCTACATTATATTTCTCCAATCCACCTGAGCAAGCTCCTCTCTCATGTAGTTCCCTTTATTCCATTACAATACTGATATATCTAACTTACGCTTCTCCCTCTCAAATTGCAGTATGAATTCAATCACATTATGATCACTGTCACCTAAGGGTTCCTTTACCTCAAGCTCCCTAATAAAATTTGGATTATTACACAACATCTAATCTGAGATAGCCTTTCCCCAAGTAAGCTCAAGCACAAACTGCTCTAAAAAGCCATCTTGTAGGCATTCAACATAATAATACACAATGTACGCATAACACATCTTCTTCCTTGAAAGAAAAGCAAACACAATACTTCATGAACCTGCAAGAAACAACAACCTTTTACAACAAAGGTATCTTTTTTGAATTGTCAACTGTTCAACATTTCAACTTTAACTGTAATGAGCAACTACAGTCCATTATCCACTCCTTAACTTTCAATCAGTCTCTGATGTGGCTGAACAGTCCTTTTTGGTCTGTTATTTGTTTCCACAGGTATATTGCTTGTACTTGCTGTGTTAGTATCTGTGTCTTTCTGAGTACTCTGATCAACAATGTTCATTTTTACATATGCTGGCTCCTTTAGTGTACTGACATGTTATGTTTGCTCTTAACAATTATGAACTCGGTGTGGGATTATGTTTGAACATTTTATTACTGAACTCTCAACTCAGTGTGTACGCAACCCGGTCATCATGGTAGCTTCCAGTTCCCAGTTAACCCCTCGCATTTCCCACTGGGAACTGATGTTCTTTATAATGCACACATAAAAACACAATGGGCATGCAATGTTGCTACCGGAATGCATGGCAACACTTGCAGGCTGCAGACACATTTCCTTGTATTTTTCAATGTACATGTAATAAGTAATTCTGAATCTAAATAAATTGGGATTTTGAGACCCGACCAAGGCTGAAAGTAACGTTTCTGATTTTTGGATCAATTTCTTTGGTAAATAAAACTCATACTTTCTTCATGAACTTATTTCTAAGAGTGATTTCATGCACTGAACAAAGCTGGGAAAGAAATTAAAGTTACTTTAAGAACTGCTCAAAAGGCGGCCTCCTCTACACCAGAGAAGCCAAATGCAGACTGGGTGGCCAATAGGCAGAACACATCAGTTCAGTCTGCAAGGATAATCCTGAGTTCCAGTTGCTGTGAGCTTGCTACACTATTCCATTTCTACTCTGACCTCTCTTGTATTTTTGAACAGTGCCTTGTAATTGGAAAAGCCAAACATCAACATCTCAAATAACAAAATTGGTAGATTGTAGTAGTGTACAGTTCTAACCTCGGTACTACAGCAAGGATGTGGTTGCTTTAGGGAGAGCACAGAAGAGATACATCAGGACCTGGCCTGGAATGGAGGCCTTAACTTATGAGGTGAGACTGGATAGGCTGGACTTATTCTCATTGAAGCATTGGGGGCTGGGGGTGACCTAATGGAGGTCTATAAAATTATGAGGAACATAGATAGTATAGATAGTCTGAGTCATTTACCTAGAGTAGATGAGTCTAAAACTGAGAGGGGAGAACTTAAAGACATATGGAGTAGTTTGTAAAGATGTTGCCAGGATTTGAGGACCTGAATTATAGGGAAAGATTAAATAGGTTATGGCTTTATTCTCTGGAGCGTAGGAGAATGGGTGGAGATCAGGTACATACAGGTATATAAAATTATGAGGGGTATAGATAGGGTAAATACAAGCAGGCTTTTTCCACTGAGATTGGGTGAGACTAGAACTAGAAATCATAAGTTTAGGGTGAATGGTGAAAAATTTAAGGGGAACTTCTTCACTCAGATGGTGGTGTGAGTGTGGGATGAGCTGCCTGCGGAAGTGGTGGATGTGGGTTCAAATGAAACATTTAAGGGAAGTTTGGATAAGTACATGATTGGACAGGTATGGAAGGCGATGGTTCAGGTGCAGACTGATGGGAGTAGCAAGAGTAACAGATCGGCGTGGACTGAAAGAGCTGAAGTGCTGTAGTGTTATGTGACCGTAAGTTTTTCACACAGACAGCAATGGTTATATGGAACAAACTGTCAAATTAAGTGGTAGAGGCAGGTATGACTATAAAGTTTAAAATGTATTTGGACAGGTACTTGGATAGTATAGGAGTGGAGGGATAAGGTCCAATACAGGCAAATGGGATAAGCGTAGAAGACCATGAATGAAACCATCAGAAGATCACTATGGCCATTAGAGGAAATGTTAGCCAGCCTGCCTGCCACAAGTACAAACCTTCTACTCAGTAGGGAGAAACTATGGTGGATAGGCCATGCTGAGAGAAAATTCTTCGTCGCTGACCTTACAGGTAAGGAGCCTGACTTCAACATCCCTCAAAATCAGAGAGCCAGGAGAAATGGATCACACTCAAAATGGGAATCGGGGTAACAGCTCAGTTATCACTAAAGTCAGTGTTGGGACCTCAAATGCATATAATGTCTGGTTGAAGGATTAAGGTATGTTTGTTTGCTTATTTACTTCAAAGTTCAAAGTAAATTTATTATTGAAGTACAAATATATCAACATATACAGCACTGAGAATCATTTTCTTGTAGGCATACTCAATACATCCAAAATGGAATTATAACCATAGTAGAATCAATGTAAGATTGCACCAACTTGGGTGTTCAACCAGCATGCAAAAGACAACAAACTGTGCAAATACAAAAAAAATTAATAATAATAATAATAATAATAATAATAATAATAAATAAGCAATAAATGTCAAGTACATGAAATGATGAGTCCTTGAGAGTGAGTCCATAAGTTGTGGAAACATTTCAATGACGGAGCAAAAGAACTGGAGTGAAGTTATCACCTTTGGTTCAAGAGCCTGATGGTTGAGGATTAACAGCTATTCCTGAACCAGGTAGTGTGATGCCTGAGGCTCTTGTACCTTCTTCCTGTTGACAGTAAGAAGAGAACATGTCCTGGGTAGTTGAGGTCCCTAATGATGATTAAGACTGCTTTCCTGTGACAGCATTTCATGTAGATGCATGATGCACTGGACCATATCCACTATTTGGAGATACAGCATGGAAAGGGCCCTTCAGCCCAATGAGCCAAACTGCCCAGCAGCTCAGAAACCCACCTGTTTAACCCTAGCCTAGTCACAGGGCAATTTACAATGGCCAATTAACCTACTAACCGGGACGTCTTTGCACTATGGGAGGAACAGAGCTCCAGGAGGAAATCCATGTGCTCACAGGTAGAAATGTACAAACTTCTTCGGGAGGACACTGGAACTGAACTCCAGACTCTAACACCCTGATCTGTAGAAGGTCACACTAATGACTAAGCTACCATGGCCAGATCTGCCGATGGTATGATAGATTGGTAAGTCAGCAAGAGGAGTGAAGTGCTACTTTATCCAGTTCACCCTCAACAGAATCTGGGTGAATGATGGTTAAAGAATAAAGATCTTAAAGATTATCTTTATTTGTGACATGTACATTGAAACATACACGTGTCTTTGGAATGCCGGAGGAAACCAGGGCAGCTGGAGGAAACCCACGCAGTCACAGGGAGAACATACAAGCTTGTAACAGACCAAGGCAGGAATTGAACCCCGATCGTATGCTGACTGTGCTGCCTTCTGTCTTACAAATGGAAGGCGATCAATCACTTAGAAAATGTGATTGACCATCTCCCGCTCACCAGTCCCAAGGGAACCACAGCTGTCCGATCATTAAGACTGGTTGTGGGGCTCCCTTGTTTCTCAAGTGGACAACTCAGGAGGACAATGCCTGCATTGGAAGACTGGACATCAGAGTGTGAGGCCCATCACATCATACTGAGGAAAACACTTTACTGGAGCTGACCTGACCTGACCTGACCTTAGGAGGCCAGTGCCTGAATCAACAGACTGGACCTCAGAGTGCGAGACCAATCACATCACACTGAGGACAGCACTCTTCTGGACCTGTGATTGTACTTCTAATGCAACACACATTGACACTGGAGGAACTCAATGGGTCAGGCAGCATCTGTGGAGGGAAATGGACAATAGAGACCCTTCATCGGGACTTGAAGAGGGGAGAAAGCCATTATAAAAGGTGGAGGGAAAGAGTAGGGCTTGAACTGGTTGGTGATTGGTGGATCCATGTGGGAGGGTTGTGATAGGTCCGATGAGGGAGGAGGAAGAGTGGGAATGAGGTCAAAAACTGGGAGCTGATGCGTGGAAGAGACAAAGGGCTGAGCAAGGCGGATTCTGAAAGGAGAGGATGGTGGGCATGGAATAAAGGGAAAGAGGTGGGGAGTGTGTGGGTGCTGGTCAGATGGGGAATGAGAGGGTGGGGGGAGGGAAATGACCTAGTGTAAGGGGGGCTGCTTGGATCAGGTGGAGGGAGTACAGAATAAAGGAGGAAAGAGACAAAGGAGAACAGCATTGATTATCTCCCCTCTTTCTTTCCAGTCCAGATAGAGCTTCTTGACCCAAGATATTAAGTGTCCAATTTTCCTCCATAGACGTGCTGCCCAAGCCACTGAGTTCCTCCAGAGTCTTTCTGTATTGCTGCGGGTTTCCAGCATCTGCTGGCTCCAGTATCTTCCATTCTGCTACTTCTAGTGATCTCTGCACCTGTAACGCACCCCTCCAATTGCTCTGCCCCATTTACTTCCCAGGGAGTAAGTGGTCTCTGTGTAGTTCTGTGCAATGCCATTACAGCTCGGGGCATTCTGGAACTTGAGTTCAATTCCAGCGCTGTCTGTAAGGAGGTTGGACATTTTCACCATGAACCGCATGGGTTTCCTCCCACAATCCAAAGACGTACCAGTTAGTAGGTTAATTGGTCATTGTAGATTGTCCTGTGATTAGGCTGGGGTTAAATAAGCTCATTGGTCCAGAAGGGCCTGTTCCCACTGTATCTCTAAATAAGTAAATCCAACAACTGATGTTAACGGCAATTTGTTGATTGTAGCAGCAGTCTGCACAATGATTGATGACTTTAGTATGTTTCCTCTGTGTAACCTACACCTCCAAGAGGACCACAACCTTGTCATTGAGTTTGGAGGCTTGCGTACCTCAATGACCTGGAGAGCTATGCTGGCTGGAGTCAGGGCTTTATGTTTTGGCTCTTGGTAGGGTCACCCATGCCAAACAGATCAAAGGGTAGAGGCCAGACTAAGAGTGGTTCACTGATCCTCCAGGGCTAACAATCCTGATTGGTAAAACAAAATTGTTACAGAAACAGCAATGAAGAACCCTTCTACATCTGAGTGTGATGGTATTCCTGAATCTCCACCTGGCACTTGCAGGACTGACAGAGAGGAAGCTACTGACATGATGAAGGAAGCCCTGAACATTGCCAGAGATGGAGGAACTTCACTGCTGCTGTAAACGCTATACAGTCATAGAGAAGTACAGCACAGAGACAGGCCCTTTAGCCCATCTAGTCCATGCCGAACCATTTAGACTGTCTACTCCCATCAACCTGCACCGGGACCATAGCTCTTTATACCCCTACCATCTATGTACCTATCCAAACTTCTCTGAAATGTTGAAATCAAGCTCACATGCACCACTTGTGTTGGCAGCTCTTTCCACACTCTCACCACCCTCTGAGTGAAGAAGTTTCCCCTTAAACTTTTCACCTTTCACCTTTAACCTATGACCTCTTGTTGTAGACCCACCCAACCTCAGAGGAAAAGGCTTGCTTGTATTAGCCCTATCTCTACCCCTCATAATTTTACATACCTCTATCAAATCTACTCTCAATCTTCTACGTTCTAAGGATTAAAATCCTAACCTATTCAATCTTTCCTTATAACTCAGGTCCTGCAGACCCAGCAACATCGTTGTAAATTTTCTCTGCACTCTTTTAACCTTGTTTACCAGTGGTGTAACAGGCAGAAAGTAAGCAAGCAAGTGTAACCTTCAACCACACAGTTTTAGGTGATGCACAACTCTGGAAGTTTACCTAGAATTTCCAATTTGCTTACGTCAATGGTGAACAACAGAACACACACCCAAAATATACTTCTCAACTTCAAAGCTTCATGGACGCTCAGTAAAATACACGAATGAGAAAGCCAGCCAGATCCAACTTTTTTACTGCGCCCCAATCATTTTGGCGCTCCCCATGCGATTCGAGAGGGAGGGAGGGAGGGAGCGGGCCCTAATTATAGTGCTGGGTGAAAGGGAACAAGCACACGGAGGGAAAAGGAAACTCCACAAGTCACCAGGAATCACTGTGATCCTGGTCGGAGACTGGGAGGATGCATTCCAAGAAAAGAACAAACTTTAGCTCGGGGCTAGAACCAATGACAGTGCAGATCGAGGGCACTCTGGAAGTTAATATTTTACACTCCCACATCCTTGGACTTTGCCTACATTCATTTAGTACAGGAACTGTTTAATGGCTTGGCATGATGCAATTTTCTAATCTTAACAGGATCAGACACACATTATGGCTTAGCACCTAGAGTCAGAGAGTCATGTAGCACAGAAGCAGGCCCTTCAGCCCATCTAGTCTGTGACCAACTATTATTCAGCCAATCACATTGACCTGCACTGAGACTACAGCCCACCATGCCCCGCCCATCCATGTACCTATCCAAACGTCTCTTACAACATGGTGTTGGTGATATACAGTTACGTTTTGCGAGCAGCTCACCAAACTACTAGCAATACTGCAGGATATACCTTTACTAGACTACGATCACTACAATCCACAGCCTGGAATTTCCCTTTAAGAAATGTTGTGAACCATCTAAACGAACTAGCGATTTTACAACCTCCTGAAGGATTCGGCGTACTTGACTCTCGAGAGTGTAAGTACAAGCGAGCTTCAGGCCAGTTTAAAGTGTCGAGGCCCCAGAGCAGAAAACGAACCAGTGTTCAGCCCACTACTCTTGGCCAGCTACGATCCCCCCTCCTGCCCCCATTCTGTCTGCCTGCATTTGACCTGAATCCCTCTCACTTCGCTACCACCATCGGGCAGGAGGTGCAGGAGTGTGGGGTCCCATGTCACCAGGACTGGGAGCAGTTGTAGCCCTGCAGTCATCGGGCTCCTGGACCGGCTCCACTCACCCCAGCACTGAGCTGACCCCACAGCCTGTGGACTCCCTTCAGGGCCTCTGCAGCTCATGTTCTGTGTATTATTGTTTACTTATTAACTATTTGCATGATTTGTCTTCTTTTATACATTAGATGCTTGCCCTCCATTAGATCTTTGGATTTTCATGATTTCTATTGTGTTTCTTTGCTTTCTGGCTGCTTACAAGAAGGCGAATCTGAAGGCTGGTATACATACATACACGTGGTAAACACACTTCAATAATAAATGTACTTTGATATTAAATGTTGAAATTGAACCCACATTTACCACTTCTGGTGGCAGTTGTTCCACACTCTTGACCCCCTTCTGAGAGAAGAAGTACCTTTCAGGATCCCCTTAAACATTTCACCTTTCACCCTTAACCTGTGACCTCTAATTCTAGTCACCCAACTTCTGTGGAAAAAGCCTACTTGCATTTATCCTATCTATATGGTATACCTCATAATTTTGCATCCTTCTATCAGATCTCCCCTCATTTTCCTACACTCTGGGGAATAAAATCCTAACCTATTTAACCTTCCCCTGTAACTCAAGTCCTCAAGACCTGGCAACATCCTCTCTAAATTTCTCTCCATTATTCCAATCTTATTGATAACTTCCCGGCATAGATAGACCGGAACTGCACATAATACTCCAAAGTAAGCCTCACCAAGGTCCTATACAGCTTCAACATAACATCCAAACTCCTATACTCAATCATCATTATCATCATCATCATCATCATCATCATCATCATCATCATGTGCCATACTCTGCCAGAGCCTCGGCGACCACTTTCTTCCACTGCGATCTGTTGGCAGTCAAACCTCTTGTATCTCTGGTGGTGAGGCAGGTCCACTTCTTGATGTTGTCGATCCAGGTTGTCCTCCGTCTGCCTCAGGAGCGGTTTCCTTCTACTCTGCCTTCAAGCACAGTGCGTTCCAGTGTGTCATCAGTTCTTGAGATGTGTCCAAAATAACGAAGTTTTGTTTGGATAACAGTATCCAGAAGTATTGGTTTGGTGCCAATCTTTTCTAGGATGAAATTGTTGGATCTCCTTTCAATGTCTGATACCCTGAGGATCCGTCTGTATGTTCACATCTCAAATGCTGTCAACTTCTTTTCATCAGCTGGGTTTAGGGTCCATATTTCACAGACATATAGAGTTACTAGCCAGACGAGACTCTTGAGGAGGTGTATCTTGGTGTCAGTGCTCAGGGAACTATCTTTCCAGATGTTCCAGAGTTTGGTAGTTTTTGTGTATGCCATTGCTAGCCTTTGCCTTATTTCCTTGCTGCATTCGTTTGTGTCATTTAGTTCTGCACCAAGGTATATAAAGGAGGACACTTGTTCGATCTTGTCGTTTCCAATGTAGATGTAAGGTTGAATTGCAGTTTTGCTTATCACCATAACTTTGGTCTTTTTGCCATTTATCAGCAGACCAAATTCAGCAGAGACTTTCACAACATTATTGAGTAGTGTTTGTAGGTCTTCTTCTGTTGTGACTAGCAGGGCTGTGTCATCTGCGTATCTCAAGTTACGGACGGTTCTTCCTCCTATTTTAATACCAGTGTTGTCTGGAATTGCCAGACTCATGATCGTCTCAGTGTAGATGTTAAAAAGGCATGGAGAAAGGATGCAGCCTTGGCAGACTCCTTTCCTATTGCAGAATGATTCAGGCTCGCCAGATGTGGTCCGAAAGCTGGAGGATTGCGTAGCATACAGTGTTTCTAGAAGAGCCACTAGGTGTGGTGCCTTGCCCAGTTGAATCATTGTCGTCCACAGTTTGGTGTATTCAACACAGTCAAACGCCTTTGAGGAGTCTACAAAATAGACGTATAGCGGGGTATTGACCTCTCTCATTTTCTCCATTTTTAGGCACATGTTGAAGAGCTGATCCCTGGTACCTCAGCCACTCCTGAAGGCCAGCCTGTTCCAGTCCCATTTCTCTATCTACGTAGTTCTTTAGTCTCTCAGAGATTATTATGAGTGGAACCTTGCTGGCGTGTGATATCAATGTGATTGTTCTGTAATTACTGAACTGCAGGAGGTCCCCTTTCTTGGGGATTGGGATGTAAACAGATTAGCACCAGTCTGTTGATCATTTGCCAGTCTTCCAGATGGCGCAGACAATGTGTGTCATTGAGGTGCTTTCAGTAGTTCTGCTGGTATGTTGTCTGGACTAGGTGCTTTATTCTTTTTAATCTTCTCAATTGCTCTTTCTAATCTGACAGTAGTGGCTCTGGTTCATGTTCCAGTGTTGTCCAGTCAATGCCTTTGTCACGGTTTTCATTCTCGTGATTTTCATAGAGTTTCTTGGTGTACTCGAGCCACCTTCCCCTCACATTTGCATCTTCTGTCAGAATTTTCCCTTTGTCATTTTTGATTGCACCAATTCTTGGTGTGAAGGTGCCGGTAAGCTCTTTTACTGCAGCATCAACTATCTTGCTGTTGCCTTTGTTGGCCTCATTTTCCATGCTGGAGCAGATGCGTTGCAGGTATGCCTCTTTGTCAAGCCTGCAGCGTCGTTGTAAGTTCCGCAGGGCTTCAAAACTGTTGCAAACCTCTATGCTAAAAGAGTGTGGTATGTCTGAGAGATCATATCTGACTGGTGGTTTTGTTCGTTTTACGTTCTTAACCAAGCTTCGTCTTGGCCAACAGCAGTTGATGATCAGTATCACAGTCAGCTCCCGGATAGGTCCTGCATTTCAGAATATTTCATTTCCATCTTTTGTTGGTGAGAATATAATCAATCTGGTTCCTGGTTTTTCCATCAGGAGCAGTCCATGTGTATTTGCGCCGAGGGTGTTGATCAGACATTGTGTTCATTATACAGAGGCGGCTTTCTTGACAGAACTCAACCAGCCGTGTCCCCCGTTCATCTGGTGTTCCTAAACTGTTGTTTCCCATGACTTCCTTATTCAGAGATTTTTGACCTACTTTTGCATTGAAATCACCTAGAATGAGCACAACATCAGTTTTCAGAGTATCATCAATGAGGCCCTGCAGGTTGTTGTAGTGTCCCTCAAGCTCTTCCTCCTCTGCCTCGCTAGTTGGTGAGTAGTGGACAATGAGTGTGATTGGGAAAGGCTTGCATTGTATGCAGATGGACATTAGTCGTTCATTCAAAGGGTCGTAGCCTAGTACTGCTTTAGCTATTTCTTGCTTCAAGATGAACGCAACACCTGCTCTTCCTCCTTTCTCAGATCCGGAGTAGTACGTTGTGCATTGTTCTTTGTTGTAAAATTACCTCTGTCAGACCATCTGATCTCTGTTATTCCAATGATATCGCAGCCGATTCTGCCGATTTCATCGATGAGAAGGTGAAGTTTCCCTGTGCTTCTCAGAGTGCAAACATCCCAAGTGCCAATGTTGATATAATGTTTGTTAAGTCTGAGGGTCTTCATTCCAGCACCGGTTGTGTCAGATTCTGGGGTTCCTGGAAGAGGATTTCCCCCAGTGTCGTCATTATGACCAGAGGTACTTGAAGTGCCGTCAGCCTCTTCCTATACCCAATACCTGTGTTAAAGAAACAGATCCACTCCAATTTGCCTACCAGAGCAACAGGTCTACAGCAGATACCATCTCATTATCTCTTCACTCAACTCTGCAACACCTGGACTGTAAAGATGGCAAACATTAGGATGCCCTTTATCAACTGCAGCTTGACATTCAATACTATCATCCTCTCAAAACTAATGAAAAACCTCCAAGACCTTGGCCTCAGTACCTCCTTGTGCAACTGGATCCTCGATTTCCCCACTTGCAGTTCGGACTGACAGCAACATTTCCTCCACAATCTCCATCAGCACAGGTGCACCACAAGGCTGTGTGTTTGGCCCCCTGGCCCCTGCTTTACGCTTACCACTGTATGGCTAAGCACATCTCCCATTCCACATTCAAGCTTGCTAACAACACCACTGCCGTTGACCGAATCAAAGGCGGTGACGAATCAGCGTATAGGAGGGAGACTGAAAATCTGGCTGAGTGATGTGACAACAACCTCTCACTCAATGTCAGCAAGACTGAGGAGCTGATTATTGACTTTAGGAGAAGGAAACCAGAAGTCCATGAGCCTCATTGGAGGATCAGAGGTTGAGGGGGTCAGCAACTATAAATTCTTCAGAGGTATTATTTCAGAGGACCTGTCCTGGGCCCAGTATGTAAGTGCAGTTATGAAGAAACCACAGCAGCGCCTCTACTTTCTTAGGAATTTGCAGAGATTCAGCATGACATCTAAACCTTTGACTAACTTTTATTGATGTGTAATGGAATGTATGTTGACTAGCTGCATCACAGTCTGGTATGGAAATACCAATGCCCTTGAATGGAAAATCCTACAAAAGTTGTGGGTACAGCCCATTCCATTATGGGTAAAGCCCTCCCCTCCACTGAGCACATCTACACGGAACTTTTTATTATTTCTTATTGTAACTTATAGTAATTTATTTTGAATTGCACTGTACTGCTGCTGCAAAACAACAAATTTCATGACATATGTCAGTGATAATAAACCTGATTCTGATCCTACTTATGGAGGAGGTGAGGTGATTTTGTCTGCAGAGAGCTGTGGAAGAAGATATTGACGCATATTTGAACCACAGTGAATTAAGGAGGGTCGAGAGGGCAGGAATGTGTTACTGACTCCAACATAGGGTCAGCCATGATTGTATTGAATGGCACATCACCACATGGTTGTTCCTCATATTCTGAAATTCTCAGAGAAGACCGAACTAAATGTTTCATCACAGCAATGTACCTCTTCAAGGGGAATATCAATATTAGACATTGGAACTTCATTCTCTGTTCTCTTGGCCACTAGTACACGCTTGACTGAAGGGCACATCTTCACAGCTTGGTCCACTGTTTGCTTCAGCTCGATGATCTTTCCACCCCTCACGGCCTGGTTGGTAGTGATCACAGTTTCAGACTGTGCTTTACGAAGAGAGAACACAACAGATTAAAAGGTTGTACAGGAAGAAACAGCACAAGAGACTCAAAAACCCCACAATGTGTTTTTAATATATTATTTATTTATTTATTGAGATACAACACGGAGTAGGCTCTTCCGGCCCTTTGAGCTGCACAGCCCAGCAACCCCGATTTAATCTGGGCTTAATTATGGGAAAGTTTACAATGACCAATTGACCTACTGGTACATCTTTGGACTGTTGGAGAAAACCTGCGTGGTCACAGGGAGAATGTACTAACTCCTTCCAGGCAGCTGTGTGAATTGAACCTGGGTCACTGGTACAGTAAAGCGTCATGCTAGCCACTGTGCTATCCTGCCACCTGTTATACAGGGCAGAAGGCTGCTGGGGGAGATGGCCTGTGAAGCTGCATCTTAAGGTGAACCTTGGGATGTTATATAGAACAGTACATCACAGTACCATCTCTTCAGCCCCCAATGTTTGTTGTCTGCCCACCATCTTTTGTCTATGATCAATCTAACCTGTCCCTCTCACATAGCCCTCCATTTTTCTACCATCCAAGTACTTGTCTGAAAGTCTCGTTAATGTCCTCAACATCTCTGTCCAGATCAACACCCCTGGCAGCGTGTGCGCACACTGAATCAGAGTAATAGAGTGTGGAAAAAGGCCCTTTGATCCAACTCATCCACGTTGACCTAAACCAGCCCCATTTGCCCATATCCCTCTAAACATTTCCTATCCATGAGGTGGAGGAATTGGGACTCTGATGTTGAAGAAGAGGTTGTGGGGAAACCTGGAGTCTAATAAACAGAAAACCAGGCCAGGGGCATTGGGCAGGCAAGCATTACAAAGGTGGTGAGGGACTGGGTTGCGAACCAAACTGAAGTCAAGAAGGGGAGAACTGCTTCTGGCACCGTGTTACATCAAATGTTAATCATCTTTGCCATCAACTCTTCATTCTCTCTCATGTTCTGCAAGCCTCCTCAGCATTGACCTTCACTACACCACCATCATAAAACCTGCAGATGCTGAAAACCAGAAATAAAATCAGAAGATGCTGGAATGTTAACAGGAACATTCATAGAGCTGAAATAATACAACATAAAACATAGGAACAGGCTCTTCAGCCCATAATCTTGCGTTGAATCAATTAAATGAGTTTTCCTTAGTCTGAAGACTGGGTTTCCCTTTCCACAGGTGCTGCACGACCTGCTGAGTATTTACACTATTTCCTGTTCACTTTATCTATTCGGAAGGGAAGAATGGAAAAGCAAGTATTTGCAGATGTCACGAAGGTTGGAGGTGTAAATAGTATAGAAGGTTGTTCTGGGTTACAACAAGACATAAGACGGGATGCAGAACTGGGCAGAGAAGTGGCAGGTGGGGTCAAATCCAGGAAGCTGAAAGTTCAAAGTTCAAAGTAAAATTTAATATCAGAGTACATACATGTCATCACACACAACCCTGAGATCCTTCTTCCGTGGGTATACTTAGCAAATCTATAGAACAGTAACTGTAAACTGTAAACATCAGGAATTGTTAACTGTAAATAAACTGTGCAAATGCAGATATAAATAAATAGCAATAAATAATGAGCATGAAATAACAATATAACAGACTCCTTAAACGTGTGTAGCTACCCCCTTTTGTTCAAGAGCCTGATGGTTGAGAGGTAGTAACCGTCCTTGAACATGTCCTGAGACCCCTGTGTCTTCTACCTGATGGCAGCAGTCAGAAAAGAGCGTGGCCTGGATGGTGAGGATCTTTGATGCTGCTTTTCTGCAGCAATGTTTTATGTAGATGTGATCAACGGTTGGGAGGATTTTTCCTGTGATGTACTGGGCCAAATCCACTATCTTTTGTAGGATTTTCCACTCAAAGACATTGGTCTTCCCATACCAGGCTGTAATGCAGCCAGCCAGCACACTTTCCACGACACATCCATAGAAGTTTGCCAACATTTTCGATGACATGCCGAACCTCCGCAGACTCCTGAGGAATTAGAGGCACTGTCACACTTTGACTACCCTCTCACCCCTTCTCTTCTCCTCACCTGCTCATCACCTCCTTTTGGTTCCCCTCCTCCTCCCATGGTCAACTGTCCTGTCCTATCAGATTCCTTCTTCCTCAAACCTTTATCTCTTCCACCTATCACCTCCCAGTTCCTCGCTTCATACCCCCTTCCCCACCCATCCACTTCCCCCCTCACCTATCACCTGCCAACCTTCTCCCCCCCCCACCTTCTCGTTCTGGCTACTGCCCCCTTCCTTTCCAGTCCTGACGAAGGGTCAGTAACGTCAACTGTTCACTCCCCTCCACAGGTGCTGCTTGGCCTGCTGAGTTCTTCAGGATTGTGTGTGTGTGTGTCAGTGTGTTGTTTAAGATTTCCAGAATCCCTTGTGTATACAAGTTTAACTGATAGACTCTCACCATCCTGGATCCTGCCAGCTAGCGCTTCAGCACTGAAGCCTGCAAACACCACAGTGTGCACTGCCCCGATACGAGCACAGGCCAACATGGAGGCCACGGCGACCGGCGAGGTTGGCATGTAGATGATCACCCGATCACCTTTCCGGACACCTTGCCTTTTCAGGGTGTTGGCCATACGGCAAGTCAGCTCCAGCAACTGCCTGAACACAGGGAATGGAACAGCAAATTCAGTCTCTCCACATATTTCATCCTTTCGCGACACAGAGCCGAGAAGGTCCTTCTGGCCCTTCGTGCCACACCACCCAGCAACTGCCGACAAACCTCATTAACCCGAACCCAATCGCGGGACAAGTTACAATGACCAATTAACCTACCTGGTACGTCTTTGGATTGACGGAGGCGATCGGAGCACCCAGAGAAAACCCACGCATTCCACGGGGAGGACGTACAGACAGCGCCGGGGTTGACCTTTGAACTCCAGAACACCCCGAGCTATAATAGCGTCACAATAACCACTGAGCTACCTCAGGGCCCACTCAGTAACCTGCTGGTCCCCGGCATCTTCCTCGATTATCTCATATATTTCCCGTAAGCCCTCAAACTTCCTGTAGGTTTAGTCTAACATTGCAGCAATCTCACTCATGCATGGTAACATTGTGACTGAGAGACATAACGTCCTCCAGCACCCCCCTCTCCCCAAGCACTGCAGGTAACTCTGAGATCACTGGGAATCAGAATCAGGTTTAATATCACCGGCATGTGTTGTGAAGTTTGTTGTATTTGCAGCAGCTGTACAGTGCAATCCATTATAATAGAAAAGAAAACGTGAATTACAAGTATATAAAACAGTTAAGTTAAATAAAGCAGTGAAAAAATAGAAATAAAATAGTTGAGAGGTAGTGTTCATGGGTTCAGTGTCCATTCAGAAATCTGATGACAGAGGGGAAGAAGCTGTTCCTGAAACGTTGAGTGTGTGCCTTCAGGCTTCTGGACCTCATTCCTAACGGTAGCAATGAGAACAAGGCATGACCTGGGTGATGGGGGTCTTTAATGATGGTCGGCACCTTTTTGAGGCATGGCTCCTGGAAAATGTCCTAGATACTGCAAAGAACCTGGGAAATCCAGACCATGATCTTTTGAAGGTGGCATCACAGGTAGACAGGGTTGTAAAGAGAGCTTTTGCCACATCGATCAGGGCATTCAGTACAGGGGTTGGGGCACAAGAGTCCATTCTCTAGCTACTATTTGCAGACGACTGTGCTCTTCTCATGCACACAGAGGACACATGACAGGCTGCAGTCACTCAGTTCGCCAAGGCTGCAAGGGCTTTCAGGGTAACGGTCAGTCTGAATCTCCATAATCCTCCATCAGAAGCCCCCTCGAGGTGTTTCCAACCCACCTCGGATCACCACTGATGAACACCCTCTCACCACGATTAAGCAGTTCACCTACACAGGCAGCGTCATCTCCAACGACGCTACGGTGGTAAGGGACGTTGACAATTGACTCATCAGAGCCAGCAGTGCCTTCAGGTGCCTCCAGAAACGTGTGTGGAAGAACCACCGGCTGTGTCTGTCCACAAAAATCCAGGTGTACAGGGCTGCCATCGTCACAACACTGCTATACGGCTCTGAAGCCTGGGTCTCGTATCACAAACAAATCCGGTTGCTCGAGCACTTCCATCAGTGCGACCTCCGCTCCATCATGGGTATCAACTGACAGGATCACATCTCCAACAACGAGGCCCTGGAGAAGGCTCAACTCCCAAGCACTGAAGCCATTTTACTGCTCAAGCAGCTCCCCTGGCCAGGCCGCGTGTCTCACACGTTACCGAAAGCAGTACTCTACAGAGAACTCTCTCAGGGCAAGAGGGACAAAGACCAAGCAGCTGCTCTCTCAGGAAAATATCAAAGTCAGCAAGTGGCAGCAGCTGGCTTGTGTCAGAGACCGTTGGAGATTGCTGATCCATGGCACAGCCAAGAATTTTGAGGAATCCAGAAGAGCCACTGCTGAAGAGCAGGGGAGACGCAGGAAGGACCCAAGCCCCCACATCCCAGCTGTTCCAGAGTCTGCAGATCCAGAATTGGCCTCTACGGTCACCAACAATCGTGTCTTCGCTCCTGTGAACTCTTCTTCCCTCCTGATCTTCGCAAGCGAAGAACCTGCCATCTCATCTCTCTGGGGTGCTATGTCAAAGTTGTACAAGATGTTGGTGAGGCTGAATTTAGAGCTTTTTAAAAGTAATTCTGGTCACTTACCTACAGGAAAGTTATCAATAAGCCTGGAAGCTTGCAGAGAAATTTTACACGGATGCTGCTGGAATTTGACAACTTGAGTTATAGTGAAAAGTTTAATAGGTTAGGATTTTATTCCCTGGAGCTCAGGGGAATGAGGGGAGATCTTACAAAGATATGTAACATTATGTGGGATATCAGCAGAATCTCTTGTGTCTCACTTGTAGAGTTTACTCTGTATAAATTAGTTGTTTAGTTTCCAATATTTTAACAAAGACTAATCTCAAAATTACTGTGTTGTGCTTCAAGCTATCTATAGGTTGGGAAAGATGGTTTAGAAATTTCAGTTCATTTTGTTCGACAATCCATGGCTATATTTCCCTCCAACCTGCACTCACCTGTAGGTGACTCTCACTTCAGCTCCAGGCTCATCTCTCTCCCAGATCAAAGCCACTTTGTCTGGAGATGTGTGGACATGACGGTCAATGCAATTCACTGCTCAGGAGAAAAACAGGAACAGAAAGGGTTAATCAATTTCACAGTAAATACGGCAGTGGAGATAACAAAGGCAGCTCAGAAATGGAGACTACATAAATGGTGTTGATCACTGTAGACTCAACACTTACCGCAAACCATCATAGCCTGGTCTATGGGGAAGCTGATGACACCCCATTACGGTGAAATGCAAAGTCGGGATCAAATGAGCAAACCTTGCCTGGGGCTCTGGTTCCCTGCTTCAGGATTGTGACCTGATTTGAGGATGCAAAGCTAAAGATGTCTTTGCAAAGACTATTTTAATTTATTTTCTCCAATTGGCGTGTTAGATAATTTATTACCAGCAGCACTTTCAGTTCTAGTTCATGTTAAGGAACAGGTTGGAAAGTGTTGTCTTAAGGCATTATTACCGGGACACAGGTACTAAACATCTTCATAAGATATTGTCCAAATTTCTTTACATCTACAAAGATGTCCATGAGCTCTTCACATGCAGGGAAGGTGATTTAACTTCGCTCTACTTCACATTGCCTACTTCGGGTCAGTGATCTTCACAGTGCCCTGGCTGGGGCTAGGATCACTCACTGTGTTCCCCAAATCTCCACACCACGGTTCCAGGTGTCATACTGCATACACCTAGGGCTTTTCTCTTTCAGGCGAAGGAGGATGAGAGATGACTTGAGAGAGGTGTACAAAATTAACAGAGTCACAAGAGGACAACTAGCGTCTTTTTTTTCCCAGTTCAGAAATAGCTAAATGGCTGACATCCCCGTCTCACGAATCCAGCAGACCAGTTCAATCCTGATCCATCTAGTGCTGTCTCTGGTGGAGTTTCTATGATCGCCACGTGACCCCTTGGATTTCCCCTGGGTGAACCAGATTCCACCCACATCCCAAAGATGTGCAGGCTGGTAATTTAACTGATTGCTGCAAATTACCCCTTCTGATGATGGGAGAATTGTAAGTGTTAGTGGTTGTAAGTGAGAGAATACATTAGAACATAGAACATTACGGCAGAGAATGGGCTCTTCGACACAACAATTTTGTTCAAAGCTCAAAGTAAATGTATTATCAAAGTACATACATGTCACCATTTTCATTTTCATGCAGGCATACTCAATAAATCCTTATTAGAATATTAACCATAATAGAATCAACTAAAGACCACACCATCTTGGGCAGTCAACCAGTGTGCAAAGTACAACAAACAGCAAATGCAAAAAGAGAAAATAAAATAAATAAATAAGCAATAAATATTGAGGACGTGAGATGAAGAGTCCTTGAAAATGAGTCCATAGGTTGTGGGAACATTTTAATGATGGGGCAAGTGAGGTTGAGTGAAGCTATCCCATTTGGTTCAAGAGCCTGATGGTTGAGGGCTAATAATTGTTCCTGAACCTGGTGGTGTGGGTCCTAAGGCGCCCGACAGCAGCGAGAAAAGAGCCTGACGTAGGTGGTGGGGGTCCCTGATAATGGATGCTGCTTTCCCATGACAACGCTTCATGTAAATGTGTTCGATGTTGGGGAGGCTTTACAACTATGGACTGGGCCATAGCCATTACACTTTGCTAGATTTTCCATTCAAGGGCATTGGCGCTTCCAGATCAGACTGTGATGCAGCCAGTCAATATACTCCCCCACTACACATCTATAGAAGTGTGCCAACAATGTTGTGTATGTTACTCTCTCATTACAGAAATGCTGAGAGAACTTAGCTGGTCAGGCAGCATCTATGGAGTGGAATTACATTACAGAAAAGTAACTTGGAGGAGGGGGAGGCACAGGAAGCTAGTGGAGAAAAGATGAGCCGATTTTGCCAGTATTGTGGATTGAATTTGGAGTGTTGTATGGAGAGGGGCAGGGGGCAGAGGGGGAGAGGGAGTCAGTCCAAGTTAGCAGCAACATCTCAAGCTCCATCATTCTCAGCACTGGCCCCCAGGGCCATGTGCTCGGCCTGCTGCTGTTCACGCAGCTGACTCATGACTGCCTTGCCAGATCCAGCTCAAAACGCATCATCATTTGCTGACGATACAACGGTGGTTGGCCTCACCAGCAACAATGGCAAATTGTTGGCCATGGCAGAGTTAAAACATCGGACTCGAATGGGTCAAGAACAGTGGAAGCAGGCAGATCAATTGTCTTTGTTCCTGCCATGTGTTTGGAAATGGAGGCTGCCATTTTGTGTAACTGTTTTACATCCTCCATTTTGTGAGATGGACTTGCTTTGCTTTCTGTGTTTTAAAGTAGACACAATGATGTTTCAGGTAACCTGTAGGTCTAGAAATCATTTCCAAATATGAAGTTATTTGTGAGGAGTTCTTTGATATAACAAAAACATGCAGGTTTGTGAATGTTGGGATTGGTGTCTGCCTGGAGTGATCCGAGCTGGTTTCTGAAGAGAACAAAGAGCCATAAATTACTGATTATCACTTGCTGGGAAGAGGGCAATAACTGGATGCTGGCCTGGAGCAGAGCCAATAAAAAGGTGTTAAAGGTCAATCAGATGACCTACAGCCAAAGATGTTGGAATGCAATATTTGAATTAGTAAGGAACGAGTATAAAAGTGGACACTTCGAGTGTGCTATCAGCTCGCTCTCAAGAGACACACCATCGCAAGGAAGAACCCCCATGCCAGGGACTGGGCGAAGAAAGGATCGATCATCTGGCCAACAGAGATCTCCTATTTTGGTGTTATAAACTGGACAGTGGTCTGAGTGAGTATTGGTACAGAGGGAACCGTAGAATTCATGTTCTAAGCTGTTGGCCCAGGGTCAATATAGTTACATTGTTGTTTGCGCAGAGACAATAAAGCGTGAGCTTCAAGTTGTGTCGCGAATTTCCTAACCTAGTTCCGTTGACGAATGGCCAGCAAGTCAGCGTACAGAAAGGTGGAGAGGCGTGGCCAGATGACGTGATAACAACAAGCTGAGTCTCAACATGGACAATTCAACAGAGATGATTGTGGACTTCAGGAAGACTCAGGTAATACTCTCCATTGCACATCAATGACTCTGCCATGGAGAGAGTGAGGCACAAAGCTCTTTGGCGTGCACATAACGGATGATCTAGCCGAGACCCACAACACCCCCTCATTAGTCGGGAAGGCAGAGCAGCATCTACGCTTTCTGAGGAAGATTGAGGTGTGCAAGTATACTCACCCCCATTCAAACAACCGTCCACAGGAGCACCCTCCAGAGGCAGGCTGCATCACTGGGTGGAAGCTGCAAGACAATGGACCACAAGACCCTACAAAGGATACAAACAACTGCTGGGAGGATCTCTGAGGTCTCCCTCTGCCCTATTTGTGACATTTACACGATCCAACGTATACGAAGGATCGGGAACATTGTTGAGAATCCCTACCACCCATCCCATGATCTCTTTGATCCACTATCATCAGGGAGGTGGTACAAGAGCATCAGGACTACGACTGCCAGACTGGGTAGCAGCTTCTTCCCTCAGGCTGTGAGACTAACGAATACCCCGCCACCACCGAGGTCTCGTCACTAGGACAGCAAGATGTTCACTATTTACCTGCGCTGCACACTTCATGCATTCTGAATCATAGTTTATTAACTCATTTGTGGTAATATTTAGGTGTGATATATGTTTTGTGAGTACACCGTGAGGAGCACTGTTTCATTTGTTTGTATAAACTTGAACTTGTACGAATGTCCACTGTGTTTGCTCTCCAGAGATGCTGCCTGACCTACTGAGTTCCTCTAGCATTTGGAGTTCGTTGCTCTGGATTGCCAGCACCTGTGGCATCTCTTGTGCTAATGCTATAACATCTGTTTATTGTGTCATGAGAATTATGTATAACATGCTAATTTCTGAGGCCTCCGTTAGTCAACCATGGATGTTGAGGCTGAGCTGTCTAGATATTGAGCCAGGGCAGTACAATAGGGAGAGCAAGCTGGTGCCCATGTAGCAAGCTCCCCCTCTCCACGCATCTGATGAACCCAAAGGAACGGCAGAGAACGATACAGTTTGGCACCAGCAGCATCGCGGGAGTTGCCCGTCAGCATTGAACTCAATGGTAAGACTGCCTTAGAGACTGCAGCTCCCGAGTTTTTCCCTCGTGGTTTGCTCCTGAAGCCTTCCCCATGAGTGGGTATAGTGACAGTTTGAGATCAGAGTTTTCCTTCTCCTAAATGAGCTGCCAGCCACGGCTGAGGAGACCGATCTGCCCGAAACGACTGGTTTTAAGATGCCAGTAACCCACCTTTGCCCCTTCTCCTGTCAGTAGAAACGGTAAAGCTGAGCCTAGTAGCTAAGCCACACATAAAGGCCAGGAGCTGGACTTGGTTGTCAGAGGCTATTTGAGGCACACACCATTGGGAGCATTTAATAGGTAGTGGGAGCTTATCCCCACTGCCTTCCCTGGCTGTAACAATCTTAAGATTGTTCATTTACGTACTTTATATTTATCATGCTTATAATGCACTGTACTGCTGCAAAAAGAAAGCTAATTTTTAAGACTTCTATACAATAAACTTGAACTTAAAAACACAAGATGCTGGCAGAACTCAGCAGGCCAGACAGCATCTATGGGAGGAGGTAGTGACAACGTTTCGGGCCGAAACCCTTCATCAAGAATCAGGAATTGTTAAGTCTCTTTTGTTATATTCTGTGTTGAGATTAATTTGAATTTGGGTTGCTAAGTACATTAAGCAGGGAGCAGTAGCGAGGAAACCTTGGGAGAGTTAAGGCTAGGAGTGATTAAAGGACAGAAATGATTATGGTAGCAGCTGAAAGAAACAAAAGGGCCGAGATAAGTGATAAACTCTGTTAATTATCACCTTGTAGTTAGTCTGTAATCTCATTCACAGTGAAAGGTAGTTTATAAAGATTAAAGATTAGCCTTATTTGCCATATGTACATTGAAACACACAGTGAAATGTGTCATTTGTGTCAACGACCAACACAGGCCGAGGACTGTGCCGCAGGTCGCCCACAAGTGTTGCCACACTTCCAGCACCAACACAGCACGCCCACAACTCACTAATCCTAACCCGCACGTCTTTGGAAAGCTGGCGAAGACCGGAGCCCACGGAGGAAACCCACGCGGTCACGGGAAGAATGTACAAACTCCTTATAGACAGCAACGGGAAGTGAACCCGGGTCGCTGGCGCTGTGACCGCTGCGCTACTGTGTGACCTGTGTAATACTGGCAGATGCAAAAGCAAATGTTAACTCAGTGAGTGATATACGTGGCGAAGGCGGCTTTTGACAAGATAAGCAACACACACAAAATCATAGATGCTGCCTGGCCTGCTGTGTTCCACCAGCATTTTGTGTGTGTTGCTTGAATTTCCAGCATCTGCAGATTTCCTCCTGTTTGCTTTTGACAAGATAAACTGGGTTTATCTCTCTGACTCCTCATCTTCTTTCCCCCAGTCCTGATGAAGAGTCTCGGCCCAAAACGTCGACTATACTCTTTGACATAGATGCTCCCTGACCTGCTGAGTTCCTCCAGTATTTTGTGTGTGTGTGTGTGTGTGTGTGTGTGTGTGTGTGTGTGTGTGTGTGTGTGTGTGTGTGTGTGTGTGTGTGTGTGTGTGTGTGTGTGTGTGTGTGTGTGTGTGTGTGTGTGTGTGTAAACTAAGTTTCTGTCAGCTGTTCATTGAAAGAATGATAGTGTGTTTGGGGAGGGGGGGGTAATAAAGCCTTTTACACAGATGGTGATTGGAAGTTGGTGTGGGAATATGGAGGGGAATTTAAATGACATAATCAGAAATTCATGATGGGTAATTAATGTAAGTTTTCGTGAAGCAAGAGGGCACAAACACCTTGAAAAGGGATCAAATATCTGCGGGAGAGAAGGATTAAAAGGAGTCTCCTGCTGACAACACAGCTGTACTGGTGATCTCTGATCATTTACCAGCAAGTTTCTGATGGTCAGATCATCTACCTCCAACACTCCCAGGAAATGTCCCGGCAATGATGGGCATATTCACTGAGAAATCTACAGAAACCACGGATGCTTTAAATCTGAAATAAAAGCAGAGAATATCAACACCCAGCAGGGCAGGCAGCACTCATGAGGAGACAGAGAGAGAGTTAGTGTGGTCCCCACAATTACACTTACATCGAGCACTGCCAGAAGAAAGCATATCCATCATCACCATCCCCACTTCCCTGACCACTCTCTCCTCTCACTACTACCATCGGGCAGGACGTACAGGGCTGCAAATCCCACACCGCCAGGTACAGGAACAGTTATTACCCGTCAACCATCAGGCTCCTGAACCAGCATGGATAACTTCATTCACCTCAACTGATTCTACGACCTACAGACTCACTTTCAAGGACTCTTTACAACTTGTGTTCTCAATATTGTTTTTATATACACCATTTGCCTTTTGCACACTAGTTGTTTGTCAGCCTTTGTTTCACTGTGGTTTTCTGTAGATTCTATAATATTTCCTGTAAATGCCTGCAAGAAAATAAATCTCAAGGTGGTAGCATGGATTCGGTTAATTGGGGCACATCGGGACCAGCACATTTTGGCATAGTTAAGCGGCCGCTCCAATTAGCTGAAGTTTCATGGAAATAGATAAAAAAAACAAACTACTATTTAACTGAGTAACAAATTATGCATTTAAATAAACTACAGAACAAATTAGAACACTATCAACACTACTACAGTATTATAAAACTGTGTATTCATCCTATTAGTTCTTGATGGAGGAATTATGCTACTGTGTTCTTTTGATTAATCATAAATCATAAAATCAGTGCAAACACCTAGCGTAAATAATGGACTGTCTTCATACTAATTTCGACAATTGCATCCTCCAAATTTTCATTTTCATTTTAACATTCAAGATAATTGTCGATACCTTCAAATTCTTCATGGTTCCTAACTTGTTGAAGTAGTGAAATCATTTCATTTTCACTCCTGGCTGTTTCTGCCATCCACAAGCCTGAATGCTTGAAACCACAGTGAGCAAAACAGTTCGGAATTGTCGTACTGTTTATTTCTCACCAACTACAAGTGACAAAAACGTTGCTTTTTGAACACAAGCACACACAACTGGTGCTATTTAAAAACTGTTTCCTTTAAACACAGTGTCTCACAGCCACACAAATGCACCCGTCTGAAGCTAGTTAGAAATAATCTGACAATAGTCACCTGCCCCAGTTAAGCGACACAGCGTCCCAAATAAATGAAGAGAATCCCAGCTATTTTCTCCATTAGTTTTTGTTCTTTAAGAGTTGTCCCAAATAAGCAACTGTCCTGATTAACCAATGGCCCCATTAAGTCAAGTTTGTTGTCATCTAAGTATATAAATGTATATAACATATGTAATATATACAGAAACTAGTCAAATCTTCTCCGAGCCAGGGTATAAAGCTCAGTAGTACACTTAACAAATGATAACTTATGAAGGCAAGGTTAAAATCTACAGATGAATCACATAAATAACAGACAAAAGTGCATTAATATTAAATACTGTGAGGTACAGAAATGATTAATCAGTGACACTTCAAATTCGATGCTGCAGGGAGTTCAGAAGCCTAATGGCCTGGGGAAAGAAACTGTTTCCCATCCTGACCGTTCTTGTCTTTGTGCAACGGAGTCTCCCGCCTGTCGGTAGAAAGTCAAAGAGGATGCTGGATGGATAGGTGGGATCGTTAATAATGCGAAGGACCCTGCGTACACAACGCTGCTGATAAATGTCCCCGATGAATGGTAGGGAGACCCCTATGATCCTCTCAGCCATTCTCACAGTTCTTTGTAGGAATTTCTGGTCTGATGCTTGACTGCTCCCATACCAGATGGAGATGCACCCTCTCAGTGATGCTCCTGTAAAAGGCAATTGAGATGGGGGGGGGGGGAGGAGCCTTATTTGCCTCAATCATCTTAGGAAGTGGAGGCACTGCTGTTCCTTCTTGGTCAGGGAGGTGATATTAAGGGTCCGGCTGAGGTCATCTATGATGTAAACTCCCAGCAACCTGGTGCACTTAACTCTCTCTATGGAAGAGAGGGAGTTAAAGAGAATCTATTGGATATGGTGAGATATACGTCCTTCGATAATAAATTTACTTTGAACTTTATTGTTTCTAGTCAATGAGCTTTTGATTCTGTTCCTCTCTCCTGAGAGTGAGGTATGGTGCACTCACACCTGTGTTTGCACTATTGTGCTGTGATACAACTCTACAAGTATTGTGCAATCATCCATCTGTATTCATTAGCTAAGCAAGGTGGGGTTATCCTTCTATGCAATACACAGCGCAGTCCCTCAATTAGCATCCCAGGGGTAGCCCATTTAAAGTGGTGCACTATATAAAACTTTGCCACTGACACCCACACTCTGAGAAAAAAATGGAGAGCTGCTAACTGGATGAAAATAGAACATAGAATGGGCAGCGCTGTAATGTAGCGGCTAATGTAATATTATTACAGTGCCAGCAAACCCGGGTTCAATTCCATCGCTGGCGCGGTATGTGTGGGAAAGGTTGGAAACAAAGTGCAGAGGAAGGACAGACTCCAATGAAGAGACAACGACCAGAATTTATTCATAAGAATTCCAACTGAAAATCAGTGGCTCTGCCGACCAACACCGTGAAACGTAACATTCTCAAAACTAGGACCCCACGATTAGAGCTAATTGGCGTCCACTTAAATAATACAAGTAACACAGAATGCCCAAGCCTATCAAAATAAACTTAACGAGCTTAAACAGAAAGCACCAGGAGACCGTGTTTCAATGAATGAGTCGCTCGAGAAACACACAAGGAAATCTAAGCAACTAATGACTCTTGCTAAACAATTAAACAACTCACGAGCCCTTAAAAACTCAGAGCCCAATGATCTCCGGCTCCCTGTACAGACAGCTGCTGTCTGTAAGGGTTTGTATGCTCTCTTCACGGCCGTGTGGGTTTCCTCCAGGTTCTCTGGTTTCCACCCACATTTCAAAGGTGTAAAGGTTAGTAGGTAAATCGATCACTTGGGTATAATGGAGTGGTGGGGGATTGTTGGGCCAGAAGGTCCTGTTAAAACGCTCTATCTCAAAAGAGCACAGCGGAATACAAGTCCTTTGGCCTACAGTGTCATGCTGACCTACATAAACGTATCCAATCATGCTAGCCCTTCCCGCCTACGTAGCCCATAACCCTCCAGTTCTTACATCTACCTACCTATCTACAAGTCCCTGAAACATCTCCATTGTATCAGCCACTACCAGCAGCCTGTGCACTCCAGACACACACCACTCTCTGTGTAAAAACCTACCTCAGAAATCTATAATCTTTCCTCCACTCACCTGAAAAGGATGTCCTCTGGCAGTGTCTATTGCCACCCTGGGGTAAAAGGGTCTGGCTGTCCACTCTGTCTATGCCTCTCATAATCACATACACTGAAATAACGGCTATAGGAACAGCATCTGAATAGATGCACTCTCTCACCGTATAGACCTAAAACTGGCAATTGAAGGCTGGAAATATTATCCTTCTTGTGAACAAAACTTCATTTTAGATCATGAAGAGGAATAAAGCTCAGCACTATCCCAACCTGGGAGAGGGGAGGGCAGGTGAGGGGTGAGGGGGAGGGGGAGGGGAGGGCAAGAGGAGGGTAGGGGAAGGGAAAGGGGGAGGTGGAGGATGAGAGAGGGAGGGTAGGGTGAGGGAGAGTGACGGGGTGAAGGAGGATGGAGAGAGGAGGGGGAAGGCAGGGGCAGAGGGGAAGGGTGATGGGTAAGGGGAGGGGGAAGGGGAGTGGGGAGGAGGGGAGAAGAAGGGGGAGGAGGGGAGAAGAAGGGGAGAGGAGGGGAGGGGAGAGAAAGAGGGGAGAGGAAAGGCAGGATGAGAGAGGGAGGTTAGGATGAGGGAGAATGTGGGGGGTGAAGGTGGGGGAGAAGGAGAGGGGAAGGCTAGGGCAAAGGTGATGGGTAAGGGGAGGGTGAAGAGGAGGAGGGGAAGGATGAGAGGATGAGTGAGAAGGGGTGAAGGTGGAGGGAGAGGGGGAAGGCAAAGGGAAGGGTGATGGATAAGGGGAGGGGTGGGAGAGAGAGAAGCTCACTAAACTTTCCAGAGGAGCCCAGAGCTACTGTTTCATCTATCAGTGTCAATCTCCATCCTGGATCTGACCCTGGGTCTATGTAAACATCTTGAGAGCAAGAATCATACACCAGGTCTGTGGGAAGCACCAGTGCAAAATATGGTATCAATTAGTTCACACGTTCCTCCGCCGTTAGGAAACAGCTGTTCCTTACATTACACCCTTCACACCGAGTCCCATTCATAGACAGACAGCACAGAAACAGACCCCCTCCCCAACAATCCCGTGCTAGTTTCCAGCACCCATTACATCACTGCCCTCACACATTTTATTTCCCCATCTTCCCAGCATCCCTTCTCATATTTCACCACACACTACGGGCAATTGATACAGTGTGTGGTAAAATATCCCACCAGCACAACTTGGGGATTTTTATTTATTTTATTTAGAGATACAGCACCGTAACTGAGCCCTCGCTGCCCAATTACATCCATGTGACCAAGGTTCAAATTATCAAAGTACGCATATGTCACCATATTTCATTTAGTAATTGATTGAGATATAGCATGGAGCAGCACTGTGGGAATGCAGCAGTTCAAGAAGGCAGCTCATCACCACCTTCTCAAGGGCAGCCAGGGATGGGCAATAAATGCTGGCTTAGCATAAATGAATAAATCAAAAATAGGCCCTTCCAGCCCTTTCAACCTTTGAACCTAGTAGTGGGAGAATTTACAATGACCAATTAACCTACTAACCCGTACGTGTTTGGACTGTTGGGGTACTGGAACACCTAGAGGAAATCCATGCGGTTACGGGGAAATCATACAAACTCCTTACAAATAGCGGTGGGAATCGAACGCGGGATGCCAGTACTGTAGACCATTGTGCTAACCACTACACTACCGTGCTGCCCTGAGACTCTGATACTACCCTGAGATCCGTTTTCTTGTGGGCATTTGCAGTAGAACAAAGAATTACAATAGAATCAGTGAAAAACTGCACACAAAGACTGACAACCAACGTGCAAGAGGGCAAACTGTGCAAATATTTTTTTAAAACACAAGAAATAAAAACACAAGATTTATTTTTTTTAATAAATTAGATTGATAAATAAACAAATAATATTGAGAACATAAGTTGTAGAGTCGTTGAAAGTGAGGCCATGGGCTGTGGACATAAGTTAACCCACTAACCCATTCATCTTTGGACTGTGGGAGGAAACTGGAGCACCCAGAGGAAACCCACACGGTCACAGGGAGAACGAACAAACTCCTTAAAGGCAGCAGTGGGATTTGAACCCGGGTCATTGGAGTTGTAATAGCTTTACACTAACCGCTATGCTATCGAGCCGCCCACTGGAGAAAGCTGGAAGGAAAATGGAGGATCTCAAGGGGGAAATGGAGGAGGCCTCAGACAGGACATGCAGACTCCACACAGTCAGTCACCCTGTGGGTTCCTTGGTTTCCTCCCTCATCCCAAAGACATGCTGGCAGCCTAACTGGCCTTAGTAAATTGCCCCTGAACGGAGGATAGCGGCAAAAGAGTGTTGGATCCAACTGTTTAATTAGTTAGTTACATAGTTGTTTAATTATTATTTTCTTTGCAGTTTAACAATTAGTTATCTAGTTGTATTTTAAGTTGTATATATAAAAAACAGTTTAATATGGTTCTAGTCGTAATATGATGTATAATTCTGTAAAGCTCTGGAAGCTTCCTCGATCTGCACTATTTCAATAAGTGCTTTCTCATTGGTTGACTCTCATATCTACAAATCTGAATGGAATTTTCCTCATCTCTGATATAAATATATCTGGGCACCATGCTGGCATGTCAGTTTTTGTCTCTAAGCCTACAGCTTCTAACGTCCTTTGTTCTATCAACACTTAATAAAATGATCGGGAAGAGGCTTTGTGCCTCCTTCCTGACGTTTGAAAGAACCTTGAATCAGAAAAATGAGAATCCAGCAAGAGCGAAAGGCAAGTGGAAGGGCACGTATGAGAGAGAATGAAATGGCGGGTACACAGGGGTCTGCTCCCGAGTGTCCTGTCTAGTTGCGTCATTGTGTGGTACGGAAGCTGCAAGGCATCGGACTGCAAGACACTACAGAGGATAGAGAAAGCCACCAAGAGGATCACCAGGGTCTCCCTCCCCCCGTTTGTGACTTTTACAGGGACTGTTCTATCTGAAGGGCCTGAGGCATTGTTGAGGATCTCTCACACCCATCCCACAATCTCTTTGACCCACTACCACCAGGAAGGAGGTACAGGAGTTTCAGGACCAGAACAGCCAGACTGGGTAACAGCTTCTTCCCTCAGGCTGTGAGACCAATGAATACCCTGCCACCACAGAAGTCAGGCTGCACTTAAAGTATTGTCAACAGTTTTGGGCCCATATCTCAGAAAGGATGTGTTGCCATTGGAGACAGTCCAGAGGAGGGTCACAAGGATGATTCCAGGAATGAAAGGGTTAACATGTGAGGAGCGTTTGGCAGCTTTGGGCCTGTACTCACTGGAATTTAGAAGAATGCGGGGGGATCTCATTGAAATCTACTGAACGTTGAAAGGACTAGATAGGGTGGACGCGTAGAGGACGTTTCCTATGGTGGGGATGTCCAGAACTAGAGGGCACAGCCTCAAAATTGAGGGGTGTCCATTTACAACAGAGGTAAGGAGGAATTTTTTTTAGCCAGAGAGTAGTAAATTTGTGGAATGCTCTGTCACAGACTGCGGTGGAGGCCCAGTCTATGGGTATATTTAAGGTGGAAGATGATTGTTTCCTGATCAGTCAGGGCATCAAAGGATGTGGCGAGGTGTATGGGGTTGAGTGGGGTCCGGGATCAGCCATGATGGAATGGTGGAACAGACTCGATGGGCTGAATGGCCTCGTTCTGCTCCTATGTCTTTTGGTCTTATGGTCTAACGGAGGCCTCATCACTAGGACAGCAAGCTTTTTACTGTACAGTTTACTGTTTATCTGTGCTACACACTACATGCACGTTAAATTATTTTTGTTAACTTACTTGGAGTAATTTTTTCTTTTATGTACTGTGTGTGAGATTTATTTTATTGGTGCGCTGTGGTCCAGACGTATGTTATTTTGTTTGGTCATATATATGTACAGTCAGACGACAATAATCTTAAACTTGAACTTGAGAGGGAAGCTGCAGCTGATTGGTAAGGTCTAGTGGGGAGCTGACTTTCTCAATCGGCTAAATGGTTTCCTTCTGTGTCACAGAGAGCGAATCACCCAGCCCAGATCACACCGAGCGTTCACTTTACACCCTGCTCACACAGCTCTTGTCAGCTTCAATAAAAATGCAGGCAGGCGGTGTGTAAAACAAGAACATGGTTACTCACCACTGACAGCACAACCACACCACCCCCAAACAAACCACCCCATAGCCGGCATTAGTAGCTAACAGCGCCGCAGCTGTCTGTAAGACGTTTGCATGTTCTCCCCATGACGTGCTCCAGTTTCCTCCCACATTCCAAAGACATACCGGTTAGTAGGTTTATTAGTCACATGGGTGTAGTTGGACGGCACGGGCTCCTTGGGCCTGTTACCATGCTGTATCTCTAAGACAAAAACTGACTCCTTACCAGAGCATATTGAAATTCAACTGAAGACCATCCGATTTTCTACTGACAGTCTGTCCGCAAATTACGAAGATCTGACTTTTGGACACCCCGACATATGAACGATCTCCCATAATATTATAGAATTCAATAAACTCACCTGGGTTAGAAAGCATGTCTTATGGACGAGCCAGGGCAAAGGAGGATGAGAGGTGACTTGATAGAGGCGTGTAAGATGATAAGAGGCATAGATCGAGTGAGAGCGACAAAGGGCAACAGGGAGCCTTTTCCCCCCAGAGTGTAAAGGCACACACAGAGTGATGGGTGTGTGGAACATGCTACCGGGGTGATGGGAGAGGCAGATACATTAGAGACATTTAAGAGACTCTTAGATGGGCATGTGGATGAAAGAAAAATGGAGGGACATGGGGGAGGGAAGGTTTAGATTGATCTTGGATTAAGTCAAGAGGTCGGCACAACAACACGGGCCGAAGGGCCTGTAGGTCTAACACTTTTGCCATTCAATTTTTCTTGCGTCTCCAGCCTGTCACAAACATTCCCTTTACTCTGAAAACACTATGCAGATGCTGGAAATCTAAACCTCTGCCCTGAAGATGGATGATCAACATAAAATGTTAACCCTTTTCCCTCTCTCCACAGATGCTGCCTGACCTGCTGAGTATCCCAACATTTTTTGGCCTCCTTGACCGGCTAAAAGTAAACAGAGATGAGGCATAAATGGATTTTTTTACGTTAATGAGAGGAGTGCTACAAGGATCAATGGCTTAGATGAAGACACCAAAATCTGGTTGCTAAACTAACTGACAATGCAAAGATGGGGAAGGAAACTGTCATGGGGAAATAGTCTACAACTAGATATTGATACTCAGTACTATGTAGAAGCCTCTCTATTTCCTCATACAGTTTGTAATGAGGTGTGGAGTGTACTCTAACAGCAAGTCATTGTCCTAGAAACTTTTCTTGTGACCACAAGACCCTGTTGGACATCAATGGTGTGGAATGTCACAACTCCAATTCATTGGTTTATTGGCAAATGGCGGGGGAGCAGCATGACCTCGGCTGGGGCGAGTACCAGACCCCAAGGCAAGGTGATGCCTGTTGCAGCCACCCAGGGGAAGCGTCAGGGTCGGACACTCCACCGGGGTACTGGAGGCAGTGCGTTGCAGTGTCCAAGCTGGAGTTGGTGCTGCACTCCAGTGTCTGCTCAGCAGAAGACAAGATGTGTTGTGTTCAACTGCAGACCACTGCAACAGTCAGGGACTCATGGACTTGGACTATATATATATGTGACTGTAGATTACCGCTATCTTATATGCGCTATATGTGCCTAGTGTTACATATGACTGTTGGTACTGTGTTTTGCACTTTGGCCCAGGAGCAGTGCTGTTTGTATTCATGGGCATTCATGTATGGTTGAATGATTATTAAACTTGAACTTGATAGGTAAATACAGGGGCAACAGCCTGGCAAATAGAGTACAATGTGGGGAAACAAGAAACTACACGGGAGAAAAGAAAGCATATTAACTAAATAGCGTGAGATTGTCAAGCTCAGAGATGCAGAAGGATCTGGTAGCCTAATTCAGTGACCTGAAAAAGGCTGGCATGCAGGTTACAACAAGAAATGAGGAAGAAAATGTTATGGTTTACTGAGAGATTACACTTCAGGTCATGAGACACCTACAAGTTCTGTGTATAGTGCTGGTCTTCTTAGGAAAGTATTGGATGCGGTCCAGAAACTGAGCAAACTAATAATAACTTTATAACCTGCATATGTTCATCCTATTTATATCCATCATTATATTGTTTACCTCTATAAGATCTCCCCTCATTCTCCTGCACTCCAGGGAATGAAGTCTTAACCTTTTCAACCTTTAACTCAGGTTCTCAAGTCCTGACAACATCCTTATATTCTCCGCACTCTTTCAAGCTTATTGACATCTTTCTTGTAGGTAGGTGACCAGACCTACACACAATACTCCAAATTCAGCCTCAACAACACCTTGCACAACTTCAACATAACATCCCAAAAGTTTGTATTCAATGCCCTGATTTATGAAGCCATATGTGCCGAAAGGTCCCTTTACGATCCTATCTACCTGTAATGTCTCTTTCAAGGAATTATGGAACTGCATTCTCAGATCTACCACACACCTCAGAGCCCTACCCTGGTTTGTCATACCAAATTGCAACACTTCACACGTCTGTGTTAAATTCCATCTGTCATTTTTCAGCCAATTTTTCCAGCTGATTCACAAGTTTTGATAGCCTTCCTCACTGTCCACTACACCCCCAGTCTTGGTGTCATCGACAAAGTTGCTGATCCAGTTCACCAGATCTCAGTTCTAAACACTACTCTTTGTTCCCAAACAGTGGGGCCAGGTCCTAGATCCTCAATAAGGGGAAAAGTCCTCCTTACACCTGGCCTGTCAAGCCCTTTTAGAAAGGGCAAAATGAGATCTCTTCTCATTTTTCTAAACTCCAGGGAATGCAGTCCCGCTCTAAGATGATGGAGACCCGAAGTCAATGATAGCCTAAGCTACACTAGGATGTAAGGGCCCAAGAAGGAGAGGGTGAAGGATACAGTCCCATTCTACTCGATCTCTCCTCATATGGCAAACCCTACCTTCCCTGCAACCAGTCCAGTGAACTC
The DNA here is from genome assembly GCF_048418815.1 of Hemitrygon akajei. NCBI lineage: Eukaryota > Metazoa > Chordata > Chondrichthyes > Myliobatiformes > Dasyatidae > Hemitrygon > Hemitrygon akajei. The sequence continues at coordinate 18,970,489 of NC_133126.1, forward strand.
TCAAGTACGTCCTTCCATGGAGACTAAAACTTCAGTCCATACTCCTGGTGCGATCTCATCAACACACTGTCTGGTTTTATTTAGGTTTCATTTAGACTTCCTTATTTCTATAATCAAATCCACTCGTTAGGAAGTCCCAAATTGCCTGCTGCATTTGCACGCTGGACTTCCCGGGTTCAAGCACATCCTCTGAACCTCAACGATTGTTGGGATGCCTCAAGAAGGTGGCGTCCATCATTAAGGACCTTTAACACCCTTTTTGTACGGCAGAATATTTTTTCATCCTTACACTGTCTTACATAATTAATATTCTGTGGGTTCTCTGTGACTACGTGCCTGTGATGATACTGCAAGCAAGTTTGTTTGTTGTACCTGTACGTCAGCGTGAGAATAAAAACAACTTGCCTTGACTGAGTGGATATGGGGATAATGTTTCCTCTAGGGCAGGTGATCCCAATCTTTTTTATGCCAGGGACCAATACCATTAAGCAAGGAGTCCTTGGGCCCCAGGTTGAAAAGCCCTGCTGTAGGGAGAATCTAGAGAACTGTTTAAAGACAAATAGAGTAGGTCCATTTTTCTCCCTCCTCAGAGGGTCAGAGGTCATTGGAACGCTCAGTCCATAAGACACAGGAGCAGAATCAGGCCATTTGACCCATTGAGTCTTTTCCACCATTCCATCATAGTCATAGAAAAGTACAGCACAAAAGCAGACCCTTTGGCCCATCTAGTCCATGTTGAACCTTTTAAACTGCCTACTCCCATCAACCTGCACTGGGTCCATAACCCTCCATACCCCTATCTTCCATGTAAACTTCTCATAAACGTTGAAATCAAGCTCACGTGCACCACTTGCACTGGCAGCTTGTTCCATACTTTCATGACCCGCTGAATGAAGAAGGTTCCCCTCATGTTCCCCTTAAACTTACACCTTTCACCTTTAACCCATGACCTCTAGTTGTAGTCCCACCCAACCTCAGTGGAAAAAGCCCGATTGCATTTCCCTATCTATACCCCTCATAATCTTGTATGCCTCAATCAAATCTCCTCTCAATCTTCTATGTGCCAAGGAATAAAGTCCTAGCCTATTCAATGTTTCCTTATAATTCAGATCCTCCAGTCCCAGCAACATCCTTGTAAGTTTTCTCTGTACTCTTTCAACCTTATTTACATCCTTCCTGTAGGTAGGTGACCAGAACTGCACACAATACTCCAAATTAGGCCTCACCAATGTCTTATACAACGTCAACATAACATCCCATCTCCTGTACTCAATTCTTTGATTTATGAAGGAAAATAAATGGCTGATTTTCACAATCTCAGAATACTGCAAGGAGTTTTACACCAATACACGTGACCATTATTACCCTGCAGGAAATGCAGTGGTCAAATGGCACACTTGTAGCTCCCACAGCATCAGTCCAGTGCAACCGGATTGGAGGTAGTGATTTAGTCTTCATTATTTAATGAAGGAGGGTTATGGTCTGGGTGCAGGTTGATGGGAGCAGCCAGTTTAAATAGTTCAGCATGGACTAGATGAGACGAAAGGCCTGTTTCTGTGGCATATTTTTCTATGGGTCTGTCTATTGGCCAACAACACTAACTCCCCTTTTCTGCTTTGCAATAATGACCATAAGACATTGGAGCAGAATTAGGCCATTCGGCCCATGGAGTCTGCTCTGCCCATCATGACCCCACTGACCCCATCATGGTTAGTTTATTTTCCCTCTCAATCCCAATCTCCTGCTTTTTCCCCATAACCTTTGATGTCCTGACCAATCAAGAACATACCAACCTCTACTTTAAAAGTACCCAATGACTTGGCTTCCACAGCTGTCTGAGGCAATGAATTCCACAGATTCACCACCTGCTGGCTAAAGGAATTCTTCCTCATCTCTGTACTAAACGGATGAGGCCACCTCTTGCTCCTAATTCATAGGGTCCAATGTTCATATTCATTCCCACCCTTCACCTTGTCCTGCAACTCAAAACCTGCTTGTTTTCTAACCTTTCCCAGTTCTGACAAGAGGCCAGAGACCTCAGATGTTTCCACAGCTTAACTGACCCCACCAAAACATCAAGGGGACGAGTGGAGCAGAAGGGTGACATCAGGAGGTGGGAGAGAGGAGTAACAGAGATGGTGGTGGACGTGGGGAGGAGAGGGAGGGGGAAGATGGACAAGAGCAAGGGATAAGGGAGGTCACAACAGGGGTAAGAAAGATGAGAAAGTAGGGTATAACAGTGGGAAGGAGAGGAGGAGGGGAATGGGTGAAGGGGCAAAGGGGACTGGGGGGACATTGACAAAGGGGACTGGGTGGAAGGGCGAAGGAGATGGGGTGCAAAGTGGACATTGGGGTGGGAGCCCAAGTGGATGTAGGAGGGGCAAAGTGGGTGGGGAGGGGGGCAAATTGGACGGGGGGGAGCAAGGTGGAAAGAGAGGGAACAAAGGGGAAGGTGCGAAACGTGATCCGCAGCGTTCAGAAACACTCACCCGAGACATTGAGCTGCCCACCCTCGAACCATCGGATCTTGCCCCGGGACAGGTCACAGTCGCTCACCGTGTCGAAGGGGCTGATCCAGGACAGTCGGTCCCTGGCCAGCGCCCCCCAGAACCGCTCGGTCTGCTGCAAGGAGAATTGCCGCAGAGCCGGGTAGTCCCGGACCCCGGCGAAAGCCGCCGCCTCGGGCATAAACGCCGAGATGTTGGCGCTGGAGCAGCACCGGGCGAGCAGCGAACCGAGACGGTCCGGCAGGAGGACCCGGAGCGAGGCGAGGGGTTTCTTCATCAGCCACATGGTTCAGCCGTGGACCCAGGAACCGCAACGGGTTCAGCGGAGCTCAGGCAGCGACCGGACGCCGAGCTGGGAACCTGCCCCGGGGCGGGTGACGAAGTCCACATATGCTTTGGGTTTCGCGTTTGAAATGTGATCGCGTCGCTTTCCAGCTCCTCCTGCTATCCCGTCGTCCGACCTTTCAGCAATTCCCTCCGGTTAACATCAAAACTTCCCAACATTCGAGAAGTTCGTATAAGTACTGGATGCGAGGGCGATGGTCCAGATACAAGTCAATGGGGACCAGGCAGAACAATAGATTTTAATGACAGGCGTGTTTCTATGGTGTAGGGCTTTGTGACTCTTTTTACTCTCTCTACGTTTCAGTTAGAATTATAGACTAATTACGCAACAGAAACAAACTCAACCGTCTATCTGGTCCATGTCATCGAAGCCAAAGTGCCTGTCTAACTTAATTACTTATCTAAGCCCATCACCCCTACTGGGACATAGGCCATCGACAGCAGTTGGCCAGAACCCTCTGTCCTGGACCAGTCCTTCAAGTTTCCTCAGATGCAGCCCATCTTCTCCTGCCTCTCCCAGGGATGAGGTGGTTAGAGCTTCTGCTGGTGTTTCAGTAGCACTGGGTTTTAACGCGATGGGGTTGTTAGCCCCATGTCCTTCTCATTTCATAGCCAGGCTTGGCACCATCCACGATGCAGTTATGCCCACCTAAGCTGGTCCCATTTGCCCATGTCAATTAATAAATAACACGTTGTGACAATTTTGTTACTGGGATGTAGAACAACACAGAAGCTCTTCAGCCCACAATGTCTATGCTAGCCATGAAGGACAACGTTTCCAGAATTGTCTGTTTTCTCTTCAGATTCTTTTTCTCTTCTGTTTCTGAGCATCATAGAGGTGAGATTTGCTGAGAACTTTATTTTCATCCTTCCTGTGATGTCCACAGTAGATGCCGTCTCATTGGCTCTTCAGTCAACCCTGGAACATCTGGACAGCAAAGATGCATACATCAGCATGATCTTTGTTAAGTACAGCCCAGCATTAAATGCCTTCGTCCCCTCAAAACTAATCAATAAGCTTCAAGACATTTGGCCTCAATATCTCTTTGTACAAATGGATCTTCGATTTCCTCACTTGCAAACCCCAGTTTGGATCGGCAATGACATCTCCTCTACAATCTCCATCAGTACAGGTACACCACAAGACGGTGTGCTTAGCCCCCTGCTCTACTCACTTTATACTTATGACTGTGAGGCTAAGCGCAGCTCCGATGCCAGATTCAAGTTTGCTGACAACGTCACTGTCTTGGCCGAATCAAAGGTGGTGATAAATCAGGATACAGGAGGGAGACTGAAAATCTGGCTGAGTGGTACCACAACAACAACCTCTCACTCAATGTCAGTAACACCAAGGAGCAAAATTATCAACTTCAGGAGGAGAGACCAGAGGTCCATGAGCCAGTCCTCACTGGAGGATCAGAGGTGGAGAGAGTCAGCAATATCAAATTCCTCAGTGTTATAATTTCAGAGGACCTGTTCTGGGCCCAGCACATAAGTGCAATTAAGAAGAAAGTACAATAGCGCCTCTACTTCCTTATAAGTTTGCAAAGATTTGTCGTGACATCTAAAACATTGACAAACTTCTATACATGGGAGGTGGAGAGTATATTGACTGATTACATCAGAGCCTGGTATGGAAACACCAATGCCCTTGAACAGAAAATCCTACATACGGTATTGGATATGGCTCAGTCCATCACAAGTAAAGCGCTCCCCACCGTTGAACACATCTACACAGAACTTTGTCGCGGAAAGCAGCATCTATCATAAGGAATCCCTACCACTCGCTTCTTGCTGCTACCATCAGGAAGAAGGCACGGGAGCTTCAGGACTCACACCACCTCGTTCAGAAATAGTTCTTACTTCTCAACCATCAGGTCCTTGAACCAAAGGAGATAACTTCACTCATTTTCACTTGTCCCATCATTGAAATGTTTCCACAACCTATGGACTCACTTTCACCTTCATTTCATGTTCTCAATATTTATTGTTTACTTGTTTATAATTATTATTATTTTCCCCCTTTCTTTTTGTATTTGCACAGTTTGTTGTCTTTTGCACACTGGTTGTCTGCCCTGTTAGTGTGGTCTTTAATTGATTCTATTATAGTTATTGTATTCATTGAGAATGCCTGCAAGATAATGAATCTCAGAGTTTTATATGCTGATCTACAGTATATGTACTTTGATAATAAAATTACTTTGAACTCCGAACTAATCTGGCAATCAGTTTTGTAAAGTACTCAAGATGCTGGTCGAACAGAAGTCTGTCACATGACCTCGACTTTTACACAAACACTGATTAACGAAGGCGAGTGTGTCATTTGCCTTCTTTACCATGCTAAGAACTTGCTCTTTTCAATCAACTGCCTAAAATCTAAAGAAAAGGGGCATTAAATATTATATTATTGGAATATTAATAGAATAATATGCCAAAGTCCAGAAAATCTGCCCAGAGATTCAAGAGTGGCAGACCAATGGAATTTCACTAAACTAATTTTCCCATAATTAAAACATCACAACCATAAAACCCAGAATCTCTGTCAATGTACAGACCACTCAGGGTCACTTCACAGTAGGCTGGAATTAACGCAATCTCAGTTCAGAGCAGTTGTTCAAGAACAGGACGTTCAAGGGAACCTCATGATGTTTGGAAACTCCGTAACCAGAAGACACTGATCTGTCATAAAATCATAGAAAAATACAGAAACGGGCCTTTCGGCCCATCTAGTCCATGCTGAACCATCTGAACAACAAAATAAAACTGCAGAAGCTGGAACTTTCAGAGTGTAGCTGAGAGCTTGGCTAAGAAGCCTGGATTTGAGGAGAGCAAGTATCTCAGAGTTCTATAGGCGTGAGGGAAGGGGAGAACAAAAAAGCATGGAGTTAATCAGGGACATGCATTGGAACTTATGTCCAACCACTGTTGGAAGAATGAGTTGACCACAAATACAGGAAAACTCCAATAATCTGGCAGATTGAGACTTTGATGATACTGCACTGACTGACCGTCCGAATGAAAGTCTCGACCTGAAAAGATGACCATCCACTCTCCTCCATATAAGTCTATCCAGCATTTTCTGTGTATCTGATTTTCCAGTCTGTCAGATGTTTATTTCTATTTCACATTTTAAAACATCTACTTTATGTACAATACCACTCAGAAGACTTAATCAGGCACCTATATACAGTCTATAGCTAGGGTGCCTAAGATTCTTGCACAGTACCATATTTGTCAATGTGGAGCCGAGAGCAAGTTTGTAAATCTGGTGGGAGCAAATGACGTTGGGGATAGCGAGGGTGGAGCGCTGCGCGACGGATTTGGGACAGGTGACAGAGAAGAGGTGTCTGCTCAGGGGTGGGGTGAGTGTAGGCACACCCAACCCTGAGACACAACGCACCTGTAGCATGGCAGAGATGAGAAGAGGGGATGACCCAGACAGTGAGGGTCCTCAACGATGGATGCCACTTTCTTGAGTCGCCACCTTTTGAAAATTGGGGTGAGAGAGGTTTTACACAAACTCTGCTCAAAAGTACTGTTCAGCCAGTGAGTAAGAAACAGACAAGGACTCCGATCTGTGCTCCTGGTGCACTATTGGTCCACAGTTTGGACCTCAGCACCAAACTGCTCCGGAACAATGAGTAAGCCAATTGCCAAACTATTAAAGTTTCCAGATAATCAATTGCCCAACAATATACACCCATGCCTGAGTGTATGTGGAAATATAATGTGCTTAATTATCATCCAGCGGGGTTATCTGAAAGGTAACCATAAAATTCTATTAATCTATATCCTTTTGCAGAGAGCAGCAACTGCTGACGTGTTTAAGATCAAGGGGTAGAAAAATGGAAGAAATACTTTCACATTTAAAGAACAGATGTACAGGAACACAGATCAAGAGATTTTAGACAAATATAAGATTGAGGGGGATCTTATTAAAACTGATCAAACTGATCAATAGAGTGGATTTGGAGAGGATGTTTCCTGTAATTGGGGAGTCCTGCACCAGAGGGCACTGCCTCAGAATATAAGGACGCTCATTTAGAACTGAGAAGAGGAAGAATTTCTTTAGCCAGAGGGCAGTGAATCTGAGGAACTCATTGCTGCTGACGGCTGTGAAGGCCAAGTTACTAGGCATATTTAAAGTGGAGGATGATAGATTCTTGAATAATCAGGGCATCAAAGGCTACGGGGAGAAGGCAGGAGAATGGGATTGAGAGGGATAATAAATCAGCCATGATAGAACGTCGCAGCAGACTCAATGGACCAAATGGTATTATGGTCTTAAAAGACAGTCCTGATGAAGAGCCTTGGCCCAAAATGTTGACTGTTTAGAAGGATGAGAGGGGATCTGATTGAAACATATAAGATTATTAAGGGATTGGACACACTGGAGGCAGGAAGCATGTTCCCGCTGATGGGTGAGTCCAGAACTAGAGGCCACAGTTTAAGAATAAGGGGTAGGCCATTTAGAACAGAGATGCGGAAAAACTTTTTCACCCAGAGAGTGGTGGATGTGTGGAATGCTCTGCCCCAGAAGGCAGTGGAGGCCAAGTCTCTGGATGCATTCAAGAGAGAGTTAGACAGAGCTCTTATAGATAGCGGGGTCAAGGGATATGGGGAGAGGGCAGGAACGGGGTACTGATTGTGTATGATCAGCCATGATCACAGTGAATGGCGGTGCTGGCTAGAAGGGCCAAATGGCCTACTCCGGCACCTACTGTCTACTGTCTATTGTCTATTGTTTATTCATTTCCATGGATGCTGCCTGGTCTGCTGAGTTCCTCCAGCATTTTGTGTGTGTTGTCTTGGATTTCCAGTAGATTTTCTCATGCTTGTGAAGGGGTAGATTGATCCTAGTGTTCTGTATCATGCAAAGGTCTTAGGCACCCTAAATTTTTTAATATGGTTTCAGATGCTATGGCCTCCACAGAGCCCCGATCTCAACATCTTTGAGACTGTCTGGGATTACCTGGAGAAATAGAAATAAGCGAGATAGCCAAAGTCTGCAGAAGAACTGTGACAAGTTCTCCAAGATGCTCTGAACAATCTACCAGCTGATTTTCTTACAAAACTGCACGACATTGCTTCTAAGAGAATTGATGCAGTTTTAAAGGCAAAAGGCGTTCACACCAAATATTGATATGATTTGGTACTTTTACAGCTTACAGCTCTTTATAGTAATTTTTTGATATTTAGAAACTTTTCAATTGATTATTTTTGAAAACATCTTCGCTTTGCAGATTTTTTTTAACATGTGTCTAAGACTTTTGCTCAGTACTGCAGGTTAAAAGAACAGCACAAAATTGTGGGCCGAAGGGCCTGTAGTGTGCTGTACTGTTCTACATTCTAGTACAGGTTTTACTTGGGAGGGAAGGAATGTAAAGGTGATCTGAGAGGTATGATTTGCATACAAAGGATGGTAGTTATCCGGAACGAGGAAGTGGTAGAAGCACACAGAATTAAAACACTGAAATGTATTTCAGACGGGCACTTGGATAGGAAGCACATAGAAATGGTCTTAGAGCAGGCAAATGAGACTAGTATAGCCAGGCCATTACAGTCAGCAAGGATGAGGGAGGCTGAAAAGGTTCACTTATGTGCTGTACAATTCCGTGATTCTACAATGTGTGAACAACAGCTGAAGTATGGACAACAATGGCTCAGTGCAAGATGGTTGGGAATGTTGCCAATGTTGGGTAGACTAATCCAGCTGTAATAACACATACACAACTCCCAGAATTCCCTGGCAGGCAGGGCAGAGGATGGTGGCCGAGCTGTGCTTCTGTGCAGAGTTTGTGTAAAACTCCCTCACCTCCTCCAAACTGTTTCAGAAAAGCCAGTCTGCTTGCCTTCCCTGGAGCGAAGGGGACTGAGGGATGACTTTACAGAGATACAGAAAAGGGATACGTAAATGTATCGCAAGCATTAATGTATTATTTTACACAATAGAGATACAGGTGTTCCCCCCCACCCCCCACCTTTACAAAGGTAGAGCGTTCCTATGAAACCTTTCTTAAGCCGAAATGGCGTAAAGAGAAGAACCATTAACTTACACGGGAAAAATTTTCATAAAAGCAAAAATCCTCTTTGTAATGTGAAAACAGGTTGCTAATGTAGGTCTTTTGCAAAAGTGAAGTTGCGTAAAGTGAACATTCGTAAAGCAGGGGACACCTGTATGTTAGAGATTATAATATATAATAAAGACTGTACACTCACTGGCCTCGTTATTGGGTACATCATGTACCCGATAGAGTGGCCACTGAGTGTATGTTCATGGTCTTATGCTGTTGTAACCCATCCACTTCCAGGTTTGATGTGTTGTGTGTTCAGAGATACTCTTCTGATACTGTTGTATCACGTGGTTATTTGAGTTACTGTCACCTTCCTGTCAGCTTGAACCAATCTGACCATTCTCTTCTGCCCTCTCTCATTAACAAGGCATTTTCACCCACAGAACTGCTCCTCACAGGATGCTTTCTTTTGTTTTTCACATCAACCTCTGTAAACTTTAGAAAATATTACTTGTGAAAATCGGCAGTTTCTGAGATACTCAAACCACCCCATCTGGCGCCAACAATCATTGCACAGTCAAAGTCACTTAGATCACATTGCTTCCCCACTCTGATGTTTGGTCTGAACAACAACTGAACCTCTTGGCCATGTCTGCATGCTTTTATGTATTGAGCTGCTGTCACACGATTGGCTGATAGTGAGAAGGTGGACGGGTTTACCTAATAAAGCAGCCACTGAGTGTATAATAAAGAACCATTATTACTTTCGTCTGGTCAACATCTCCACCTTTTAACCTACCCCACCAACCCCCACCACCACGACAGACACATCACCTGGCACCACGTGCAATCAATGTTATTTGTACAGCACATCCTGTTTTATAGGGTTGCTTTTATATTTACATTTATTGTGTTCCATGTGCTTAGTGTGTTTTATTTACACAGCTTCATATCCGGAGCAACAATCATTTCATCCTCCTTTACGCGCACGAATGAAAATGAACTGTCTTAAATCCTGAATCTGGGGTATGAATAGTACAGGCGATGTGCTGACCACCCAACCTACTCCAAGGTCAATCTAACACTTCCACCCCTCTGTTTCCTTTCATCCATGCGCCTACCTAAGTGTCTTCTAAACACTCCTAATATATCTGCCTCCACCACCAGCCCTGGCAGTGTGTTCCATCCTCTGTGTAAAAACCTTCCTCTGATATCCCCCTGATACTTTGCTCTAAGCGCACTAAAATGATGTCCTCCAGAAGGATTCCGGCTTGGGAAAAAGGCGCTGGCTGTCCACTCTATCAATGCCTCATCCTGCCTTTCATGGCAGGATACTTGGGAGTGTGGAGGAGCAGAGGGATCTGGGGGTTCATGTCCACAGATCCTTGAAAGCTGCCTCACAGGTAGATAGGGTAGTTAAGAAAGCTTATGGGGTGTTAGCTTTCATAAGTCAAGGGATAGAGTTTAAGAGTCGTGGGGTAATGATGCAGCTCTATAAAACTCTGGTTAGGCCACACTTGGAGTACTGTGTCCAGTTCTGGTCACCTCAGTACAGGAAGGATGTGGAAGCATTGGAAAGGGTACAGAGGAGATTTACCAGGATACTGCCTGGTTTAGAGAGTATGGATTATGATCAGAGATTAAGGGAGCTAGGGCTTTACTCTCTGGAGAGAAGAAGGATGAGAGGAGACATGATAGAGGTGTACAAGATATTAAGAGGAACAGACAGAGTGGACAGCCAGCGCCTCTTCCCTAGGGCACCACTGCTCAGTACAAGAGGACATGGTTTTAAGGTAAGGAGAGGGAAGTTCAAGGGGGATATTAGAGGAAGGTTTTTCACTCAGAGTGGTTGGTGTGTGGAATGCACTGCCTGAGTCAGTGGTGGAGGCAGATACACTAGTGAAATTTAAGAGACTACTAGACGGGTATATGGAGGAATTTAAGGTGGGGGGTTATATGGGAGGCAGGGTATAAGGGTCAGCACAACATTGTGGGCCAAAGGGCCTGTATTGTTCTATGTTCTATGTATATATTAGACATATACTAGAGATATTACTTATAAAAGTTCAAAGTTTAAATAAGTTTATTATCAAAGTACATATATATCACCATACACAAACCCGAAATTCATTTCCTTGTGGGCATACTCAATAAATCCACAATATAATAATAACCATAATAGAATCAACGAAAGGCCGCACTAACTGGGCATTCAAGCAGAGTGCAAAGGACAGCAAACTGTGAAAATGCAAAAAGAAAGAAACAATAACAACAAATAAATAAGCAATAAGTATTAAGAACATTGGTTGTCTGTACCTTCTTCCTGATGGTAGTGGTAAGGAGAGAGCATGGCCTGGGTATTGAGGGCCCCTAATGATGATGCCGCTTTCCTGCGACAATGCTCCGTATAGGTATATTCAGTGGTGGGGAGGGCTTTACCCAAACTGGGGTGTATCCACTATTTTTTTGAAAGATTTTTCATGTAAGGGCATTGGTGTTTCCATACCAGCCTGAGATGTAATTAGTCAATATACTCTCCACTACACATCTATATAAGTTTGTCAAAGTTTTCGGTCTTCGCAAACTCCTAAGGAGATAGACGTGCTGCTGTGATTTCTTTTTAATTGCACTTATGTGCTGGGTCCAGGATAGGTTTTCCAAGATGATAACACTAAGGAATTTAAAGTTGCTGACCCTCTCCACCTCTGATCGTCTGATGAGGACTGGTTTCCTCCTCCTGAAGTCAATAATCAGCTCCTTGGTCTTGCTGACCTTTGGTGAGAGGTTGTTGTTAGATAGATAGATAGATAGATAGATAGATAGATAGATAGATAGATAGATAGATAGATAGATAGATAGATAGATAGATAGATAGATAGATAGATAGATAGATAGATAGATAGATACTTTATTCATCCCCATGGGGAAATTCAACTTTTTTTCCAATGTCCCATACACTTGTTGTAGCAAAACTAATTACATACAATACTTAACTCAGTAAAAAAAATATGATATGCATCTAAATCACTATCTCAAAAAGCATTAATAATAGCTTTTAAAAAGTTCTTAAGTCCTGGCGGTAGAATTGTAAAGCCTAATGGCATTGGGGAGTATTGACCTCTTCATCCTGTCTGAGGAGCATTGCATCGATAGTAACCTGTCGCTGAAACTGCTTCTCTGTCTCTGGATGGTGCTATGTAGAGGATGTTCAGAGTTATCCATAATTGACCGTAGCCTACACAGCACCCTTCGCTCAGCTACCGATGTTAAACTCTCCAGTACTTTGCCCACGACAGAGCCCGCCTTCCTTACCAGCTTATTAAGACGTGAGGCGTCCCTCTTCTTAATGCTTCCTCCCCAACACGCCACCACAAAGAAGAGGGCGCTCTCCACAACTGACCTATAGAACATCTTCAGCATCTCACTACAGACATTGAATGACGCCAACCTTCTTAGGAAGTACAGTCGACTCTGTGCCTTCCTGCACAAGGCATCTGTGTTGGCAGTCCAGTCTAGCTTCTCGTCTAACTGTACTCCCAGATACTTGTAGGTCTTAACCTGCTCCACACATTCTCCATTAATGATCACTGGCTCCATATGAGGCCTAGATCTCCTAAAGTCCACCACCATCTCCTTGGTCTTGGTGATATTGAGACGCAGGTAGTTTGAGTTGCACCATATCACAAAGTCCTGTATCAGTTTCCTATACTCCTCCTCCTGTCCATTCCTGACACACCCCACTATGGCCGTGTCATCAGCGAACTTCTGCACATGGCAGGACTCCGAGTTATATTGGAAGTCTGATGTGTACAGGGTGAACAGGACCGGAGAGAGTACGGTTCCTTGCGGCGCCCCTGTGCTGCTGACCACCGTGTCAGACCTACAGTCTCCCAACCGCACATACTGAGGTCTATCTGTCAAGTAGTCCACTATCCAATCCACCATGTGAGAGTCTACTCCCATCTCCGTTAGTTTGTGCCTTAAGATCTTGGGCTGGATGGTGTTAAAGGCACTAGAGAAGTCAAGGAATGTAATCCTCACAGCACAACTGACCCCCTCTAGGTGAGAGAGTGATTTGTGCAGCAAATACGTGATAGCATCCTCCACTCCCACCTTCTCCTTATACGCAAACTGAAGAGGATCCTGGGCGTGCCTGGTTTGTGGCCTCAGATTCTGTATTATCAGCCGCTCCATGGTCTTCATAACGTGCGACGTCAAGGCAACAGGTCTGAAGTCATTCAACTCCTTTGGTTGTGGTTTCTTCGGTACCGGGACAATACAGGATGTTTTCCACTGTCTGGGTACTCTGACACCACTCTGTCAGATTTTCAATCTCCCTCCTATATGCTGATTCATCGCCACATTTGTTTTGGTCTACAACATTCAGCAAACTTGAATATGGCATTGGAGCTGTGCTTAACCATACGGTCATATCGGAGATGATTATATACTGTATAGTAGAGATATCGCATATAAACTATGAAGGGATAGATGATCAAGTTCTGTTTGCCAAGGTAAGGGTACCAACTTTTTAGCAACAGCTACTTCCCCTCCACCATGACAAATCTGAACAGATAGTGAACCAACCCACCAACACTAACTCATTATTTTTGTCTTGCTTATTTTATTTAAATATTATTGTATTTTATGGTATATTTTATGTATTGCTGCCACAAAACAACAAATTATACAAGATATGTCAGTGATATTAAGTCCAATTAAAAACAAGTGGGCAAGAGTTAAAGCGAAGGGGAAGGACTTCTAAAGGGGATCAGAATCAGAATCAGGTTTATTATCACCAGCATGTGACGTGAAATTTGTTAACTTACCAGCAGCAGTTCAATGCAATACATATTCTAGCAGAGAGAAAAAAATATAAAAAATAATTATAATAAATAAGTATATATATATATAGAATAGATTTTTTTAAATGTGCAAAAACAGATATAGTGTATATTTAAAAAAAAGTGAGGTAGTGTCCAAAGATTCAATGTCCATGTAATAATCGGATGGCAGAGGGGAAGAAGCAGTTCCTGAATCGCTGAGTGTGTGTCTTCAGACTTCTGTACCTCCTACCTGATGGTAACAGTGAGAAAAGGGCATGCCCTGGGTGCTGGAGATCTTTAATAATGGACACTGCCTTTCTGAGACACCACTCCCTGAAGATGTCCTAGGTACTTTGTAGGCTAGTGCTCAAAATGGAGCTGACTAGATTCACAACCTTCTGCAGCTTCTTTCGGTCCTGTGCAGTAGCCCCTCCATACCAGACAGTGATGCAGTCTGTCAGAATGCTCTCCAAGGTACAACTATAGGAGTTTTTGAGTGTATTTGTTGACATGTCAAATCTCTTCAAACTCCTAATAAAGTATAGTCCCTGTCTTGCCTTCTTTATGACTACATTGATATGTTGGGACAGATCTCCTTAGAGATCTTGACACCCAGGAACTTAAAACTGCTCACTCTCTCCACTTCTGATCCCTCTATGAGGATTGGTATGTGTTCCTTCGTCTTACCCTTCCTGAAGTCCACAAACAGCTCTTTCGACTTACTGATGTTGAGTGCCAGGTTGTTGCTGCGGCACCATTACACTAGTTGGCTCCTGTACACCCTCTCATCACCACCTGAGATTCTACCAACAATCGTCAGCAAATCTATAGATGGTATTTGAGCTATACCCAGCCACACAGATGTATGTATAAAGAGTAGAGCAGTGGGCTAAGCACACACCTCTGAGGGGTGCCAGTGTTGATTGTCAGCGAGGAGGATGTGTTATCACCAATCCACACAGATTGTGGACTTCTGGTTAGGAAGTCGAGGATACAATTGCAGAGGGAGGTACAGAGACCCAGGTTCTGCAACTTTTGAATCAGGATTGTGGGAATGATGGTATTAAACGCTGAGCTATAGTGGATGAACAACATCCTGCCATAGGTGTTTGTGTTGTCCAGGTGGTCTAAAGCCATGTGGAGAGCCATTGAGACTGCGTCTGCCATTGACCTATTGTGGTGATAGGCAAATTGCAATGGGTCCAGGTCCTTGCTGAGGCAGGAGTTCAGTCTAGTCATGACCAACCTCTCAAAGCATTTCATCACTGTTGATGTGAGTGCTACCAGTCAATTTTCATTAAGGCAGCTCACATTATTCTTCTTAGGCACGGGTATAATTATTGCCTTTATGAAGCAAGTGAGAACTTCCGCCCGTAGCAGTAAGAGGTTGAAAATGTCCTTGAATACTCCCATTAATTGATTGGCACAGGTTTTCAGAGCCTTACCAGGTACTCCATCGGGACCTTCTGCCTTGCGAGGGTTCACTCTCTTTAAAGACAGCCTAACATCAGCCTCTAGTACGGAGATGACAGGGTCATCAGGTGCAGCAGGGATCTTCACAGCTGTAGTTGTGTTCTCCCTTTCAGAGCGTGCATTGAAGGCGTTGAGATCATCTGGTAGTGAAGCATCGCAGCCATTCGTGCTATTGGGTTTCACTTTGTAGGATAAATGTCTTGCAGACCCTGCCAGAGTTGCCATGCATCCAATGTCACCTTCAACCTCATTCAAAATTGTCTCTCGCCCTTGAAATAGTCCTCCGCAAATCATACCTGATGCACCATGGAGAGCAATCTAACTGGCTGCATCACCCTCTGCCACAGATCTAGCCTTCAGCTGACGACGTACCTCCCGGTTCATCCACGGCTTTTGGTTTGGGAATGTGCAGTAAGTCTTTGTGGTCACACACTCATCCACACAGGTTTTAGTGAAGTCAGTAACAACTGCAGCATACTCATCCAGGTTCGAAGATGAATCCTGAATACAGTCCAGTCCATCGATTCAAAGCAGTCCTGTAGTTGCTCCTGTGCTTCCCTTGTCCAAACCTTCTTGGTCCTCACTACTGCTGCTGCAGTCTTCAGTCTCTGCCTATACTCGGGGAGTAGGAGTACAGCCAGGTGATCAGACTTCCCAAAGTGAGGGCATGGAATAGCACTGTAGCCATTTTTGATAGTGGTGTAGCAATGTTCCAGTGTGTTGTTTCCTCTGGTGTTGCAAGTGATCTGTGATGGTAATTGCTTAGTGATCTTTTTCAGACTGGCCTGGTTAAAATCTCTCCAAACAATGGTGAAGGCATTAGAGTGCGCTGTTTTGTGCATGTTGATCCCTTTGCTCAGATCATCTAAAGCGTGCTTGATATTAGCCTGAGGTGGAATGTGCACTGCTACCAAAATGATCCTGGAGAACTCCTGTGGTAGGTAAAAAGGACGGCACTTCACTGCTAGATATTCCAGGTCTGGTGAGCAGAATTGGGACAGCACTGATATATTTGTGCACCAAGAAGAGTTGATCATGAGGCATACTCCTCCACCTCTGCTTTTGAGAGACTCTGTAGACCTATCCTGACGGTGTAGAGTAAACCCGTCGATCTGAATCGCTGGATCCAGTACGGAAGGGGTTAACCAGGATTCCGTGAAACAAAGGACACACACGGTCTTAATGTTCCTCTGATTCAGCACCCTGGCTCTGAGATCATAGATTTTATTCTGAAGGTTCAATATGTTTTAACTCAGAGAGTGGCTGATATGACACCAAAGACTCTAGCAAATTTTAACTGATGGGCCGTGGAGAGCAATCTAACCGCCTGCATCACCCTCTGGTCTGAGGGGGGGCAGTGGGGATGAGGTGGGAGGTGGGTGGCCCTGCACAGGATCGCAATTAGCTGCAGAAAGTTGTGAACTCAGTCTGCTCCATCATGGCTGATGCACCATCAATAACTCTCGGAGACATGAGGCGAGATATCGGCTTTTATTGGCTGGAAGAAAGAACAAGCAGCAATTGACCACCATACTACATCCTGGAGACTGAGGCCGGGGCTGTGTCTCTGATCGCCTTTATACCGGGGTCTGTGGGAGGAGCCACAGGAGCAGTCAGCGGGGGGGGGGGGGGTGTGTCCAGACAGGTATATGTAGTTCTCCACATTGGGCGTCCCCAGGATCCAGGACATCCATTCCATTCAAAAAGGTGACATCCATCATTAAGGATGCCCCTCACCTCGGACATGCCCTCTTCTCATTGCTACCATCAGGTAGGAGGTACAGAAGCCTGAAGGCACACACTCAGTGATTCAGGAACAGCTTCTTCCCCTCTGCCGTCTGATTTCTGAATGGACATTGAACCCACTACCTCACTACTTTTATTTTTAACTTTTTCCACTACTTATTTAATTTAACTTAATATATATACTTCTTACTGAAATTTTATTTTTATGTATTGTATTGTACTGCTGCTGCATAACGACAAATTTCACGACATATGCCGGTGATATTAAACCTGATTCTGATTTCAGAGGTGCTGGTGGAATGTTTGGGAGGCATTCGGACAGGCACAAAGGACACATTCCTAATGCAGGCAAATTGGATTAGCCAAGATGGGTTAAAGGGCTGGCAAAGCCAGGGAGCCACTGTCTGTTACCCATGGTATCAATGTCTAAAGCTAGGCGAGATGAAAAAGGTTTAAGAGGGATTTTGGGGTAAAAATGTACCCTTTGGTACAAATTTGTTATCTGGAGTGATATTTCTGTGTAATGTGAGCACGTAATGGTTGGCACGATGCTACTACTCCGCCAGTGACCCTGGTTTAGTTCTTGCTGCTGTCCGTGAGGAGTTTGCATGTTCTCCCTGTGACTGTGTGGGGATCCTCCCACAGTCCACTGACGTACAGATCAGTAGGTTCACTGGCCACATGGGAGTAATTGAATTGACTTTCTTTCTTACATCCTTCACATACATGAGGAGTAAAAATCTTTACGTTACGTCCACATCTAAATGTACAATATGCAATCATAGTAATTTGTAATAATTTATAATAAGTAGAACAGTCAATGTAATGTAGAGTACACTCAAATCAGCATGAGTTTGTCAGTCTGATGGCCTGGTGGAAGAAGCTGTCCTGGAGCCTGTTGGTCCTGGCTTTTATGCTGCGGTACCGCTTCCCGGATGGTAGCAGCTGGAATAGATTGTGGTTGGGACGACTTGGGTCTCTAATGATTATCGGGCCCTTTTTACACACCTGTCCTTGTAAATGTCCTGAGTCATGGGAAGTTCACAACTACAGATGCGCTGGGCTGTCTGCACCACTCTCTGCAGAGTCCTGTGATTGAGGAAAAGTACAGTTCCCATACCAGGCAGTGATGCAGCCAGTGGGGATGCTCTCAATTGTGCCCCTGTAGAAAGTCCATAGCAAACTTCCTCAACCGTCTGAGGTGAAAGAAGTGCTGTTGTGCTTTTTCACCACACAGCTGGTGTGTACAGACCACGTGAGGTCCTCGGTGATGTGGATGCTGAGGAACTTGAAGCTGTTCACCCTCTCAACTCCATATCCCTTGATGTCAATAGGGGTTAACCCATCTCCATTCCTCCTGTAATCCACAACCAGGTCTTTTGTTTTTGCAACATTGAGGGAGAGGTCGTTTCCTTGACACCACTATTTGAGATAAGGCCCATCAATGTAGTGTTGTCGGCAAATTTAATTAGCAGATTGGAGCTGTGGGTGGCAATACAGTCATGGGTATACAGGGAGTAAAGGAGGGGACTTAGTACGCAGTCCTGAGGGGCTCCAGTATTGAGAGTCAGAGGGAGCCCACTCTTACAACCTGCCGGCGATCTGACAGGAAGTCCAGGATCCAGCTGCACACGGCAGGGTCAAGGCCGAGGTCTCTGTGCTTCTTGTCGAGCCTGGATGGAACTATAGTGTTGAATGCTGAAATGTAGTCCAAGAACAGCATTCTCACATTAGCATCCTTCTTCTCTAGATGTGTAAGGATGGTATATACAGTACTGGTTATTGACTCAGGGTAACTGGGCAGAACAGGCCCACCGGGGCCAGTTCCCATGCTGTATCTCTAAATAAAAATAAAAAT
The DNA here is from genome assembly GCF_048418815.1 of Hemitrygon akajei. Taxonomy (NCBI): domain Eukaryota; kingdom Metazoa; phylum Chordata; class Chondrichthyes; order Myliobatiformes; family Dasyatidae; genus Hemitrygon; species Hemitrygon akajei. The sequence goes on from NC_133126.1 coordinate 18,989,258, forward strand.
AAAAATTGGTTCCGATTTCCAGCTCATCCCTGCTGGGTGGCACCATGGCACAGCCAGTACAGCCACTACTTCACGGTACGAGAGATCCCAGGTTCGATTCCAACCTCAAGTTCTCTAGTGTGTGGAGTGTTCATGTTCTCCGTGTGACCTTGTGGGTTTCCTCCGGGTGCTCCAGATTCCTCACACATTTCAAATTGGTCCCTAGTGTGTTGGTGAAAGTTAAAATCTGGAAGAGCTGGTGAGGAAATGCACAGAATATAAATGTGCTGATGAACCCGTGTCACGGTTATTCCAAACATTGTTTGCTCCCAGTGTATGACATTGTGTGACATTGGGCGCCATCTAGTGGAAGGGTTGGGAAGCACGAGGGAGAAAGAGTCTGCACTCAATGGTCACTTTATGAGGTACATATCTACATCTGCTCGTTAATACAAATACCTAAGCAGCCAATCACATGCATAAAAGCATGAAGACATGATAAAGAGGTTCAGTTGTTGTTCAGACCAACTTCAGAATGGGAAGAAATGTGATCCAAGGGACTTTGACAGTGGAATGATTGTTGGTGCCAGACAGGGTGGATAGGGCATCTCAGATAAGAGGTAAGAGGGGAACCAGAGAGGGGAATGGAAGAGGAGGAAAAATTCTGAAAGTTGGAAAAGTTGTTGTTCTTGCCATCGGGTTGGAGGTTACCCCGATGGAATATGAGATGTCGCTTCTCCAACCTGAGAGTGCTCTCATTGTGACAGTAGAGGAGGCCGTGGTTCGACATGTCAGAAAGGAAAGTATCTGACTGTTTATCCCATGCTCATCACATTCTGCAGAAGCACCATCCAAAGGTTCTTGACCAGCTGCATCACCGTCTGGCGTGGGTATCGCAATGCAGCAGATCCCAAGATCCCGCAACATATGGTGAGCGTCTCTGAAACATCATCAAGGTCTCTTCACCCCCCCAATTCAGAACATACATCAGAAGCCCTGATACTCAGTGCCTCCAGCATTGTCAAAAACCCCTCCCATCCCTCCCACGATCTCTTTGACCTCCGGCATTCAGGCAGAAAGTACCACAGCTTAAGAACTGGTCACTTTTCATCTTTTATTGCTGCTGTTTCACATAGTTATATGACAGCTTGTTTCATTATAATAGTGCCAGTAACATTACCCTGTCTTCCATAAACACGCACCTCACACTTTATGCCAACCTGTCAATCTTCAGGCCAGGTCACTCAGGGACTTGTGTTAACATTATTTTGTGACTGTGTGCATTGGATTGTAACTATGTGTGCTGTGTGCGACTGTATATCACGTTTGCATCTTGGCCCCAGAGGAACGTTGTTTTGTTTTGTAGTATAAATTTGTACAGTTGAATGACAATAAACTTGAACTTGAGCTTGAATGGGGATTGGAATTAAAATGGAAATCCTGCTTATTGCAGACGGAGCAAAATTTGGTTCCCCAACCTACGTCATGTCACACACCTTTACCTCCCCGCCCCTGCTCTCCACTTTCCGCAGGGATTGCTCTTTCTGTGATTCCCTTGTCCATTTGTCCCTCACCACTAATCTCCCTACCGCCGCTTAACCCTGCAAGTGGCCTAAATGCTACACCTGCCTATTCACCTCACACCCTCACCTCCATTCAGGGCCCTAAATTGTCATTCCAGGTGAGACAACATTTCACCTGCAAGTCTGCTAGGGTCATTTACTGTTGCTGGTGCTGCCGGTGCAGTCCCCTCCACGTCGGTAAGACCCAATGTGGATTTACGGTCCACTTTGTCAAACATCTTCACACCATCCGCAACAACCAGGATTTCCCAGTGGCCAACTACTTTAATTCCAATCCCCATTCCCATTCTGACATGTCGGTCCATGGGCTCCTCTTCTGCCACGGGTTCCTCCAGCATTTGGTACGTGTTACTCTGCTTTTAAATATACCCAATGACTCAGTGGTCCACAGCCATCTGTGGCAACTGATTGCACAGATATACCAGACTCTGGCTAAAGAAATTCCTCTTCATCTCTGTTCTGAAGGGACATCCTTGTATTCTGAGGCTGTGCCCTGTGGCCCTAGACTCTCCAATGTCATTGGAACCATTGCAGCTATTTGAGAAGGAAGACACTGGTTTAATGTGTCACCGGTCACATTTGGCAGTGCAGTATTCTCTCAGCAATACACTGGACCATCTGCACGGAATTTTGCACACAAGTCTCTGGAGTGGGAATTGAATCCAGAACTCTCTGACTCTAAGGCAGAGATGCTGCTCACTGAGCAACTAACACGTGGTGAAGTGATCATAAATCCACTATAGGACCATAAGACATAGGAGCAGAAGCAGGCCATTTGGCCCATCAACTCTGCTCCACCATTCAGTCATGGTTGATCCCTTTTTACCCCTCTTCAACCCCATTCCTGGCCTTTTCCCCATAACCTTCGATGTTGTGTCCAATCAAGAACCTATCAATCTCTGCCTTAAATACACCCAATGATCTGGTCTCCACGGCTGCATGTGGCAACAAATTGCACAAATTCACCACCCTCTGGCTAAAGAAATTTCTTTGCATCTATGTTTTAAATGGACGCTCCTCTATCCTGAGGCTGTGCCCTCTTGTCCTAGACTCTCCCATCATGGGAAACATCCTTTCCACATCTACTCTGTCTAGGCCTTTCGACATTCAAAAGATTTTAATAGGATCCCTCCTCATCCTTCTAAATTCCAGCAAGTACAGACCCAGAGCTATCAGATGTTCCTTGTATGATAACCCTTTCATTCCTAGAATCATCCTTGTGAACCGCCTCTGGACTCTCTCCAATACCAGCACGTCATTTCTTAGATGAGGAGCCCAAAACTGTTCACAATACTCAAGGTAAGGCCTCACTAGTGCATTATAAAGCATTACATCCTGCTCTTGTATGCTAGACCTCTTGAAATAAATGCTAGCATTGCATTTGCTTTCCTCAGCACCGACTCAACCTGCAAGTTAACCTTTAGGATGTTCTCCCAAGTCCCTTTACATCTCAGATTTTTGGATTTTCTCGCCATTTAGAAAATAGCCTGGACATTTTATTTCTACTACCAAAGTGCATGACCATGCATTCTTCAATATTGTATTTCATTTGGCACTTTCTTGCCCATTCGCCTAATCTGTCTAAGTCCTTCTGCATCCTACCTGTTTCCTCAACACTACCTGCCCCTCCATGAATCTTCGTATCATCTGAAAACTTGGCAACAAAGCCATCAACTCCATCATCTAAATCACTGATATACAGCATAAAAAGAAGCGGTCCCCAACACCCGTCCCTGCAGAACACCACTAGTCACTGGCAGCCAACCAGAAAAGGATAATTTTATTCCCATTCCCTGCCTAATACCAATCAGCCAATGCTCTAACCTTGTTAATAACTTTACCGTACTAGTATGGGGTCTTAACTTGGTAAGCAGCCTCATGTGTGGCACCTTGTCAAAGGCCTTCTGAAAGTCCAAATATACAACATCCACTGCATCCCCTTTATCTATCCTACTTGTAATCTCTTCAAAAAATTCCAATAGCTTTGTCAGGCAAGATTTACCCTTCAGGGAACCATGTTGACTTTGTCCTAACTTATCTTGTGTCACCAAGTAATCCATAACCTCATCCTTAACAATTGACTCCAACATCTTCCCAACCACTGAGGTCAGGCTAACTGGTCTATAATTTCCTTCCTGCTGCCTCCCTCCTTTCTTAATGAGTGGAGTGACATTTACAATTTTCCACTCCTCTGGCACTATGCCAGGGTCCAATGATTTTTGAAAGTTCATTTCTAATGCCTCCACGCCACCTCTTTCAGAATCCTAGGGTGCAGTTCATATGATCCAGGTGACTTAAGCACCCTTAGGTGTTTCAACTTTTGAGCACCTTCTCTTGTAATAGTAACTGAGCTCATTTCTCTTCATTCATACACTACAACATCTGGCACACTGTTAGCGTCTTCCACAGTGAAGACTGATGTAAAATACTCATTTAGTTCCTCAGTCATCTCCTTGTCCTCCATCATTATTTCTCCAGCCTCATTTTCTAGTGGTCCTAAATCCACTTTCATCCTGCTTTTACTTTTTACATACTTGGAGAACCTTTTATTATCCACTTCGATATTGTGTGCTAGCTTGCTTTCATATTTCATCTTTTCCGTTCTACTAATTTTTTCAGTTGCTCTCTGTAGGTTTTTAAAAGCCTCCCAATCCTCTACCTTCCTGCTAATTTTTGCTTTGTTGTATGCCCTCTCTATTTTTTTTTACATTAGCTTTGACTTTCCTTGTCAGTCACGGTTGTACTATTTTGCCATTTGAGTATTTCTTCATTTTTGGAATATATCTATCCTGTACCTTCCTCATTTTCCCCAGAAACTTATGCCAATTGCTTCTCTTCTGACAACCCTGCTAGCAGCTCCTTCCAATTTACTTTGGCCAACTCCTCTCTCATACCACTGTAATTTCCCTTACTCCACTGAAATACTGATACATCAGACTTTTACTCTCTCCCTGTCAAGCTTCAAGTTGAATACAATCCTATTGTGATCACTAGTTCCTAAGGGTTCTTTTACCTTAAGCTCCCTAATCGCCTCCGGTTCATTACATAACACCCAATGCAGTATAGCTGATCCCCTAGTAGGCTCAAAGACAAACTGCTCTAAAAAGCCATCTCTTAGACATTCAACAAACTCACTCTTTTGAGATCCATTACAAACCCGATTTCCCCAATCGGCCTGCATGTTAAAATCTCCTATAACTACCATAACATTGCCCTTTTGACTCACCTTTCTACTTTCTGTTGTAATCTGTGGGCCACATCCCAGCTACTGTTTGGTGGCCTGTATATAACTGCCATCAATGTCCTTTTACTCTTGCTGTTTCTTAACTCAACCCACAAGGAATTAACATCTTCCAATCCTATGTCACATCTTTCTATTGTTTGATGCCATTCTTTACCAGCAGAGCCACACCTCCCCCTCTGCCTACCTCCTATCCCTTCAGTATAACATGTAACCTTGGACATTCAGCTCCCAACTACAGGCATCCACCAGCCACGATTCAGTGATGGCCACAACATCATACCCAAAAATCTGTAAAAGTGCATCAAGATCACTCACCTTATTTCATATACTCCGTGCATTGAGATATAACACTGGGTACTGTATTTGCTACCCTTTTTGATTCTGCATCCCTAATGCACTGATACTCACCCTTCTGGCTGCAATTTTGTCCTATCATCTGCCTGCTCCTCCTGTCAGTCTGACTGCACGCTATCTTTGCTTTTTTACATCTGTCCTATCCTGAGACCCTTCACTCCAGTTCCCACCTCGCTGCCAAATTAGTTTAAACCCTCCCCAACAGTGCTAACAAACCTGCCCGCAAGGATATTGGTCTCTCTCTGGTTCAGGTGCAACCCGTCCCTTCTATACAGGTCATACCTCCCTCCCCCAGGAGAAGTCCCAATGATCCAAGAACCTGAAGCCCTGCTCCCTGCACCGGCTTCTTGGCCACACATTTATCTGCCAAATCATCCTGTGGCAATCCAGAAATTTCTATCCCGGAGGCCCTGCTTCTCAGCTTTCTGCTTAGCTCTCTAAGTTCTCTCTTCAGGACCTCATTGCTTTTCCTTCCGCTGTCATTGGTACCAATATGTACCAAGACATCTGGCTGCTGTCCCTCCCTCTATAAAATGCTGTGGACACGATCCGAGATGACCCTGACCCTGATACCTGGGAGGCGACATACCATTCAGGTGTCCCGTTCACATCCACAGAATCTCCCATCTGTTCCCCTGACTATTGAGTCCCCTATCACTACCACTCCCCTCTTCTCCCTCTTTGCCTTCTGCACCATGGATCCATGCTCAGTGCCAATAACACGGTCTCTGTGGCATTCTCCTGGGGAGTTATCCCCCACAACAGTATCGAAAACTGTAGACTTATTTTTGAGGGGTATGGTCACAGGGGTGCTCTCAGCTAACTGCTTATTCACATTTCCATTTCTCCTGACAGCCACCCAGCTACTGCACTCGCCTCCTGCAACTTAGGGGTGACTACTTCCCTGCAACTTTGATTGATTATCTCCTCAATCTCCTGTTAATTTGGGTGTGGCACAGTGACTCAGCTCGTGAAGATGCTGCCTCACAACCCCAACAACCCAAGGACCTGGGAATGCTGTCCATGTGGAGTTTGCAGGCTCTCCCGCTGAGTGTGTGGGTTTCCTCCAGGTACCCCAGCATCCTCCATCGTCCCAGAGATGAGCAGGCTGGTAGGTTATTCAGCTACTATACATTTTCCCAAGTGTGTAGGTAAGTGGTTGAAAATGGGGATGTTGACAGGAGTGTAGGGATAACAAGATGGGATGACGGTAAGATTGGTGTAAGTGAGTGTTTGAAGGTTAGTACAGACGGTGAAGGACCTGCTTCCATGCTGGATGACTCCGTAGTTAATCTGAAGGGTCATTGAATATGACAATGAATAAGCTTTAATTAAACATAATCATTCGAGATTCAGGACTGTTTATTGTCAATTGTCAGTACACAAGTGTAAAGAAGAATGAAATGATTGTTATCCTGAATCATAATACAGAATAAAAAAACAATAAGCACAAAAACACAAAGTAAATAAATACGAATACATCAGACTAGTTGATATACCTGGACTGATTGTATATACGTAAAGGTGACGCTCGGTATAGGAGCACTAACACAAGAGATTCTGCAGATGCTGGAAATCCAGAGTAACACATACAATATGCTGGAGGCTCGGCAGGTCAGGCAGCATCTATAGAAACAAATAAACAGGCACAGGAGAATCTGTACATAGGGTGACTCTGGCAAGATATGATAAAGCAGGGAGCTTGGTGGGGTGGGCTAATGGGTGGAGGTGTTGATCAGTCTGATGGCTTAGGGGAAGTAACTGTTTTTGAGTCTGGTGGTGCTGACATAGATGTCCTGTAGCCTCCTCCCTGATGGGAGTGGGACGAACAGTCCATGAGCAGGGTGGCTGGGATCCTTCATGATATTGCTGGCAACGGGGTGAGAATTTGGACTTCTGAGCAAGGAAATAGGCCCAGCTTGTCCACGCTGTTTATCTGAGCTAGTCCTATTTGCTTGCATTCGGCCCATAGTGCTGTAAACCTTCTCTATCCGTGTACCTGTCCAAATACCAACCCGTGATTAATGAGTCTATTACGCCAGCTGTATGACACTGCATTGTCACCCTGTGCTGCTAAAGCCTACCACAGTAACGTAGCCGTGTAGGATCGATTACTAACATAGCTCTATATAACCATAGTCAGACATAGCCCCAGGCAGTCTTCGTTTATGTACAGTTTTTCATAAATTCTATTGTGTTTCTTTATGTTTCTGTAAATGCCTGCAAGAATATGTATCTCAAAGTAGTACATGGTGACATATATGTCCTTTGACGATAAATTCACTTTGACTTTAGCTGCTGGTCAGAATATAACATGGTTTGCTAAAGTCTAGTAAAGAAGACACACAAGTCTGAAACACTTTGGAGAATTCTCATGGCACCTTTTATTTTTTTTCCATGTGAACGTAATCTTTTTATACATAAATTCAAACGAGAAACACATAATTTTAATAACTACAGTTCGATATATTTCAATATGCAGGTTACCCCAGTGGAACTTGGGTCACAGTATGTACAATATTTACAGTGGTTCCACATTCCAATACACTTCAGGTCCATTCAGCTAATAAATCATAGAGTCATAGAGCGCTACAGTGCGGCAGACCCTTCAGCCCATCTAGTCTGTACTATATTATTAGAACACAGAATATAGAAGAGTACAGCACAGGAACAGGCCTTTCGGCCCACAATGTTGTGCTGACCAAATAAATTAGCAATGAAATGGCCAGCTAAACTAATCTGTTTTTCCTACACAATGTCCATGTCCCCCCATTTTCCTCACATTCATGTCCTATCTAAAGGTTTTTGAAGAGTCCATAATGTATCGGCCTCTACCACCACCCCAGACAGCACAGTCCAGGCACCCATCACTCTCTGTGTATAAAAAACTTACCTCTCACATCTTCTTTAAAATGACTCCCTCCAACCTTAGACGCACGCTCTCTGGTGTTAGACATTTCAACCCTGGGGAAAAGATGCTGTCTGCCTGCCCTATCTATGCCTCTCATAATCTTACAAGCCTCTATTATTCTACCTAGTCCCACTGACTTGTACCTGGACCATAACCCTCCATACCCCTCCCATCCAGGTACTTAGCCAAACTTCTCTTAAACGCTAAAATTAAAGTGGCCACGGGGCAATGAGAGAAGAAAGAATGGGCTTGATTTAGAGGTTGCATGCTGTTGACAAAGGAACTCTGATGCCTTGATAATGTCACTGGCTACCAAATTCCCCTCTTGGACAAGGTCAGAAGGTTACTGAATCCCCAGGCATAGATCTACCTCTGTCGTTCAGATTCAGCCCAACCAACGTTCACTTAGACCTGCTCCGCACACCGAGCGATTCATGCCACCTGTTCGGAGAAGCTGCTAGGCTGAGCCATAGATGGGAACGTATCCACGTCTCCAGAATCTCATTACTTCTGCGCACACGAGAAAAGTTCCAGCAGGCATGACTCAATCAGTGGTGGGCTTGAACCAAACAGGCAAAAGCAAGTTGCCTGTCATTCACATTTGTCCAATAGACAGATACAGTTGGATCACTTACCTCTGCCACGGGTGTAGAAGTGAAAAAAAAAGCATTTGTATAAAACATGCCTGCATCTATTCTCAAAGTATCCCCACCAAAGCAATTCTGACTGAAATGTCCTCTAACTCCCGAGAATGTGTTTCCCTCTGCGTCATAACCAGCCAGAGCAGAGGTGAGTGGGTAATTGAACTGACAATCAAATTCGGTGACAAGGCTGCTTCAAGTGAATGAGCAACACACACGGAATGCTGGAGGAACCGAGCAAGTCAGGCAGCATCTCTGGGGCAAAGTGAACAGTCTACATTTTGGGCTGAGCTCCTGCACCAGGATTGGAAAGTGGAGGAAGCCAGGATAAGAAGTGGAAGGAGAATGAGATTGATTAAGTAAACGAGACCGGTTTTATCCTTGCAATTTGAATACCATATAACCATATAACAATTACAGCACAGAAACAGGCCATCTCGGCCCTTCTAGTCCATGCTGAACACTTACTCTCACCTAGTCCCACCAACCTGCACTCAGCTCATAACCCTCCATTCCTTTCCTATCCATATACCTATCCAATTTTTTTAAATGGCAAAATCAAACCTGCCTCTTCCACTTCTACTGGAAGCTCGTTCCACACAGCTACCACTCTCTGAGTAAAGAAGTTCCCCTTTGTGTTATCCCTAGACTTCTGCCCCTTAACTCTCAACTCATGTCCTCTTGTTTCAATCTCCCCTACTCTCAATGGAAAAAGTCTATCCACATCAACTCTATCTATCCCCCTCATAATTTTAAATACCTCAATCAAGTCTCCCCTCAACCTTCTACGCTCCAAAGAATAAAGACCTAACTTGTTCAACTTTTCTCTGTAACTTAGGTGCTGAAACCCAGGTAACATTCTAGTAAATCTCTTCTGTACTTTAATTTGTTGACATCTTTCCTATAATTCGGTGACCAGAACTGTACACAATACTCCAAATCTGGCCTCACCAAGGCCTTGTACAATTTTAGCATTACATCCCAACTCCTATACTCAATGCTCTGATTTATGAAGACCAGCATACCAAAAGCTTTCTTCACCACCCTATCCACATGAGATTCCACCTTCAGGGAACTATGTTCTACTGCATTCCTCAATGCCCTACCATTTACCATTTACCCCACCAAAATGTAGCACCTCACACTTATCAGCATTAAACTCCATCTGTCATCTTTCAGCCCACTCTTCTAACTAAATACGAGCAACCTCCACAGATGATCATATTCTGTATTATAATATATTTTGCTGGGGAAGTTTCCCTGCTTTTGTTGGCAAAAGCTGCTGTAGTTTCTATTCCTCTGCTCTTTAAATAGATTCTGCTTCCTGTATAAATTGTCATTTTTGCACAATAAAGTTATACTCCCACCTGGAGATATCATAGGCTGGCATGGAGCTGTCAATAACTATTCACTTTATAAAATGACAGGTACAGGTTTTACTCGGTAGCAGAACATCTTGATCAATAGGCAAAAAAAACCCTCAGATTATATTCCATTGTTTAAATTTAATTTCCTTGGTCCTAGTGCTATCAGATGGAGTCTTGTCCTCACACTCTACCTTGTTTTGATCTTGTACATTATTGTCTAACTGCACTGCAATTTCACTGCATTTGTTACACTTTATTCTCTATTGTTTATTCTGTCTCAATGCTCTATCTAATAGACCGTAAGACAAAGGATCAGAATTAGGTGCCTATGATCTATATTTGATTTGACCTGGATGAATAGTATTGTGAGTAACACACAAAAAATAGCAGGTCAGGCAGCATCTATGGAGAGGAATAAAGAGTCAACATTTTGGGCTGAGACCCTTCATCAGAACCTGAAACATCGACTCTTTATTCTTCTCCACAGGTGCTGCCTTGACCTGCAGAGATCTTCCAGTATTTTGTGTTTGTTCTTCTGCATTTCCAACATCTGCAGAATGTCTAATGTTTATAATTAACAATATGGAGGACAAACTTTTCACTCTATCTTGGTACATGTGGCAATAAAAACCAATACCAAACACCTATTGAAACAGTATTTGTTGGAAATCTACAAATGTGTCAGGCACTATGTGTGGAGAAAGAAGAACTGATAATATTTTAGGTCTCAGATCTGTCAACGGGGTAGAAGAAAGTTAGAGGCAAGATGCAGAGAAGGAAGAACACTTGCAAAATGTCACAGACCTTAAACATTAACTCTCTCTCTCTCCACAGACACTGATTGACCCACTGAACATTTGTATCACTCTGACTCTATACATTTTACTTTCACTACGACTTGGGAGTTCTTGCTGTATTCTTCTGTACTTGCTGGAGTTGAGAAGCATGAGGGGGAATCTCATTGAAATTAACTGAATACTGAAAGGCCTAGGTAGAGTGGACGTGTAGAGGATGATTCCTATAGTGGGGAGTCTAGGACCAGGGGGCACAGCCTCAGAATAGAAGGACATCCCTTTGGAACAGAGATGAGGAGGAATGTCTTGCGCCAGAGGTTGGTGAATCTGTGGAACTCATTGCCACAAATGATTGTGGAAGCCAAGTCATTGAGTATATTCAAAGCAGAATAGGTGCTGGCTTAGTAAGGGTGTCAAAGGTTATGGGGAGAAGGCAGGAGAATGGAGTCGAGAGGGATAATAGATCAGCCATGATTGAATGGCAGAGCAGACTCTATGATCTAATTCTGCTCCTATGTCTTATGGACTTAAGCAGTTGATAAGAATGTGCTTGCTTCTATGGGAGCAGCCTATTAACCGAAAACTTTCCATTGGAAGTTATCATTAATTGGCAACTTTGCTCAATTCATTTCTCACTTAAGACACTGACTTCAATTCACGTTTCCTATGGCTTCTGTCTTTAGGAAACTACAAGACAATATTGCAGCAGGAGTATTTGCCCAATTTGGAATGAATATAGATCCCTTAACCTCAAACAAGTCCTGAGTTTGGACATTTAATGTCATTGGTTAGGCTTTCAGTTGAACATGGAGTAACAAGCTTGGAATATTGTCTTCAGTTCAGGTCAGCTCATTATAGGAAGGATGTAGAAGGTGCAGAGGAGATTCACCAGGTGCTGCCTGGATTAGAGAGTGTGTCTTATGAGAAAAGGTTGAGTGAGTTTGGGCTTTTCTCTTTGGAGCGAAGGAGGATGAGATGTGACTTCCTTAGAGGTGTACAAGATGTTAAGAGGCATGAATAAGATGGACAGCCACAGATTTTTTTTCCCAGGGCGAGAATGGCCGATATGAGAGGGCATAATTTCAAGGTGATCAGAGCTAAGTATAGAGGGAAGACAGAAGTAAGTTCTTTACATGGAGAGTGTTGGGTACATGGAACACCCTGTCAGAGGTGGTGACAGAGGCAGATACATTAGGGGCATTTAAAAAAACTCTTAGATAGGCACGTGGATGATAGGAAAATGGAGTGCTCTGTAGGAGGGAAGGATTTCATTGATCCTAATGTAGGTTAAGAGGTTGGCACAACATCGTGGGCCGAAGGGTCTGTACTGTTCTATGTTGATAACATGCTGGAGGAACTCAGTACATCGAGCAGCATCTGTGGGAGGACATGAACTGTCAACTTGAGTCCCAACGCAGCGTTTTGACCCGAAATGACGACAATTCCTTTCCTGCGAGGCATGCCCCTCGACTCTCTGAGCTTCTCCAGCAGATTGTTGCTCTAGATTTCTGACAGCTGCAGTCTCTTGTGTCTCTTTCAGTTGAACTTACTTGTACTACATGGCACATTGTTTCAAGTGAAAACCCAAATCAGTCCAGTGAGGGTAAGTGTGATTCCCGACAGAGAATGAGTGAGGAGGATGTGTAAGTGGAATGAGTGAATTCCAGATCAAATCGGGTATAGTTAGGAAAATAAAGGGAGTAAAAATGACTGGATTGAAAAGAAAAATAGAAAATCATTAACAACAGCTAAAATCTTACAGAGTCATAGAGCACCACAGCCCACTTAGTCCATGCCAAACTGTTACTCTGACTGGTTCCATTGACCCACACCTGGACCATAACCTCTCTCATCCATGTACTAATCTAAAACTCTCTTATAAGTTGAAATTAAACCTGCATCCACCACTTCCACTGGCAGATCATTCCACACTCATACCACCCTCTGAGAAAAGAATTTCCCCCTCATGTTACCTTAATTATTTCACCTTTCACTCTTAACCTATGACCTCTAGTTCTAGTCCCATTGGCAAAAAGCTTCCTTGCATTTGCCCAATCTATACCCCTCAAAATCTTGTATACCTCTATCAAATCTTCCTTCATTCTCCTCTGCTCCTGGGAATACAGTGCTGACCTATTCAGCCTTTCCCTACAGCTCAAGTCCAGGCAGCATCCTCATAAGTCCTACACGAGCATGAGTCAAGAGACGTGATGCAACCTATGGCACAATGAACCTTACAGAATGTGACTCCACACTTATAATGGTTTATGTTCACTTCAACGGGAGTTGACTTCAGTAATTTTAATTTAAGAAGGGACTTTGCCCAGAATGGGCAAAACCTATCTTTCCACGGTGGATATATCAGGCAATTGCAGGAACGTTGGTATTTCATACACTGTATTTCTGTGATATGAGAGACAATGAGATGGGGGTTCATGTACCTACATAGGTGTGGAGAGGTGCAATTTCTGAATGTGTGAGTTCAACAATACGGTTCCCACAAAACACTGAAGTTAAAGACAAACAATGAAAATGCATGTGCTGGAAACCTGAACTAAAGTTAGAAAACACTGGGGATACACAGCAGGTCAGGTAGTATCTGAGGAGAGAGAAAAACAGCATTGAGATTTTGGGTCAACGACCTTTCATTAGGATTGATTCATTGACCTGAAATATTAACTCTGTTTCTCTGCAGAAGCATTAACATTGTTTCACAACAAATGGTGCCAGACCTGCAAAGTATCCTGACCTGCATTTTCTGTTTTGCTTGAGTTTCAGGAAAATCGGGTGTCAGCAGGATTCCCTAAAGGTTAACTTGCAAGTTGAGTCAGCGGTAAGGGAAGGTGTGATGTTGGAGTTCATTTCAAGAGGACTGGAATACAAAGCAACGATGTAGCGCCACACACACACACACACACACACACACACACACACACACACACACACACACACACACACACACACACACACACACACACACACACACACACACACACACACACACACACACACACACACACACACACACACACACACACACACACACTCTGCTGGGGAAACTCTGCAGGCCAGGCAGCATCTATGGGAAAGAGTGAACAGTCGGTGTTCTGGGCCGAGACAAGCGCAGAGGCTTTATAAGGCATTGGTCAGACTGCACTTGGAGCAGAGATCAGTTTTGGATTCCCTTTCTAAGAAAGGATGTGCTGGCATTGGAGAGGATCCAGAGGAGGTTCACAGGGAAGAAAAGGTTAATGTATGTGGTGCATTTGATGGCTCTGGGCCTGTTCACTCTGGAGTTTAGATGAATGAGGGGTGATTTCATTGAAACCTACCTAATATTGAAAGGCCTGTGCAGAGGATTGAGCATAGAGAGGATGTTTCCTGTAGTTGGGGTGCAGGGTGGGCACAGCCTCAGAATAGAAAGGCATCCCTTTAGAACAGAGACGAGGAGGAATTTCTCTAGCTAGAGTGTGATGACTCCGTGGAATTCATTCTCACACACAGCTGTGGACCCAAGTCATTGGGTATATTTAAAGTGTAGGCTGATAGATGCTTGATAAGAGCATCAAGGCTTACAGGAAAAGGCAGAAGAATGGGGTTGGGAGGGATAATAAATCAGCCATGATGGAGCAGATGTGATGGGCTGAATGGCCTAATTCTGCTCCCATATCTTATGGTATTATTGTTCATCCGGGTTGTATACAGGGTTAGACTGCAATATGATGGTCACCATTTTTAGTGATGCTTTCTTAGGCAATTAACACCCTAAAGATACAAACTATACAAAGTGAGAATCATTGATTCAACTAATCCAGTACGGATTAAAGCTTAACTTGGATCCCTTGCTTAATGGTATTAGTCCATGGCATTTTAAAAAATTGTGAACCCCTGCTGTAGAGTTTTACAGAGATTGGTGCGAGAAACAAAAATCATCCAGTAATCGGCAGTTGTATCAGTGAATTTGGCTTGTTAATGAGAGAGGTCAAAGGAGAATGGCCAGACTGGTTCAAGCTGACAGGAAGGCGACGGTAACTCAAATAACCATGTGTTACAACAGTGGTGTGCAGAAGGGCATCTCTGAACACACCACACATCAAACCTTGAAGTGACCGCTCTATTGTGTACAAGATGTACCTAATAAGATAGCCACTGAGTATATATCACAGTTGCTTATCGTCACTCGGTCTAATTGACAGAGCTCCTACCTCATCACATTGAGGGATTACCTTCACCAGGAGGGCTGCAGTGGTTAAGAAGGCAACTCATCACCACCAACAAAGATAATTAGGGATGGGTAACAAATGCTGGCCTTGCCAGCAAAGCTGAGATCCCAGAAATGGTTTAAATAAAATTCCTTAAACAGCCCATTAAAAAAGGGCCAGCTGTGATCTCATTGGCCTCAAAGATCCAGAATTCTAAGAAGGTGGGAAGGAAGACTTCCACATGGGTAGGAGCAGATTCCATTGGATTTTCATCCCGTGACACCAGGAATGTGAAACAACAGCACAGGGAGGAGTGTGACTGGTAAGTGTTAGGGCGTTATGGAATATAGCAAATATTAATTTCAACAGCAACTAGTCTTCAGATCTGAATATGGAACGTAGGATGAATTTAAAATGCAGCTCGAAATAATGGCCTTCCTGAAGCTGCATTTTAGAGTAAACACCCAATTGACTGAGATGTCTGCATATGTATGAATGCAATCAACACTGTATTGACCTAAGATTATACATGGACATGAATATGGAGCCAATAATAATTAACACTCATGTTGGGTGTTGGTGGGAAGAGCCAGATATTTGAAAAATTACGTGTAACTCAAAAGAATCATTATGAAGGCATTGCTACTATAGAAATTGTCCTGTTACCTTTGTTCTTTGACATATTCAAAGTGTGCTGAAATGTAGGGTCGGGGAGCCCATCTCTCTCACCCTCAAGTGACTCCAAAGTCTATCAGTGTGTGTGTGACCCGAATAAAAACTTTTGTATCTACCAGATATATCTCTCTGATGGCTTTGTTCACAGTCACGAGAGTGAGAATATCCATGTCCTGTAATTTCCAAAAGAAATATTCCTCTTGCTTACATCTCAAGGCAATTCCCCAATCAGCTTATAGTATGGGAACTCAACCTGATCACCAAGGGGATTCCAGACTGAGCAAGCAACAGCAATGGGGGTGGGGCGGGTTGGATAAAAATGCTTCTACAGTCTTGGCATCACAGTTCCTAGGCAACCAACCAACTCCAGCCTGGGCATTTTACTAACCAACTCCAATTCATGAACCAACCACATGGATGAAAGAAAAATGAAGGGCTACAGGAAAGGGAAGGGTTGGATTGACCGTGCAGTTGATTAAAAGGTCAGCATGACATCATGGGCCAAAAGGCCTGTACTGTACTGTATTTTCTATGCTCTACACTCAAGTCTGATGAAAACAATTCATTAATCTCAACTCGTAAACCATTTGATCTGGTCAACTCATTAACCACAATTCATGAAACAAACTTGACCTGGATTAACCAAATCTCAGCACCAAGCCCAACCTGGGTATCTCATTTACGATTCAAGAACATTCAGAACAGTTTACCTACGAGCATCACCCATTACCCCTTCCACGCACCACCTTCCCGTTTAATTGCAAGGTGATCCCTCCAAGGTTCCTGCGAGGGAAGATCTGGCTGCAAGCCAGTGTTCGTAGCTACCCCATTCCAACAATCCCCCAAGGTGTAGAAGGTGATGAGTCCGTTTAATGCAGCTGCTGGCGGAGTAATGGCTGTTCATCAAACTGAGGTTAAGGGTTACACACACCTCAGCCAAGTTGCAAAGGGGGAAAACTGGACCTTCGGCAAATATTATCTCCACCTACATTGAAAGACTCTTTCAGCCATCTCTAATTGTGGGCATTCTGCTTCTGTACCATGTTATAATGCTCATAGTAACAGGAGTATACACTAAGTGCCACTTTATTAGGTACACCTGTACACCTGCTTGTTAGTCAGCCAATCCCGTGGCAGCAAGTCAATGCAAAAAAGCATGCAGACATGGTCAAGAGTTATTGTTCAGACCAAATATCAGAATGGGGTAGAAATGTGATCTAAGTAACTTTGACCGTGGAATAATGATTGCTGCCAGCAGTTAACTAATGAGAAAGGTTAGAGGATAATGGCCAGACTGGTTCAAGCTGACAGGAGGTGACAGTAACTCAAATAAGCCACATGTTACAACAGTGCTGTGAAGAGTATTTCTGAACCCACAACACTTCGAACCTTTGAGCGGATGGGCCACAGAAGCAGAAGACCATGAACATACAGAAACACACTCAGCAGTCACTTCATCCGGGTCCTCCTGCAGGTGTGTTTTAGAGACCAGCGTCTAATTGTGGGATCTGGATAATTTATCAACAACGAATGTGCCAGCCTCACAAGGAAGAGGTACCAGAGTGTTATAACAACCTGCAGAATTATTCCTTTCATCAGCTTGGGGGGGAGAAATGCCGCACCATGAATATTTCATAGTTCATACCACAACCAACTGTTGGGTGCTTCTTTCCTTAAGTAAAAAAAATTACAGGCTTCCAAATTCATTGCCACGCTGTCAAATGTTGCCTGTGCTGAGTCAGGCCATTCCATCAGATACTGTTACCTAGGCAACGGCATCTCTGGGTCACATCTAGGATAACTGCCCTAACACAAGTCCCTGCAGAACCCAAGCAGGCAGGAAGACCCCCTGCCTAATGATAGCCACCTCACAGAATGCCTGGCCACTCTTGGAGCTGAACGCTGATCCATTAGCAGGAGCATTAAAAAGAGAAGTGAGCATAGAACGTAGAAGAGAACGGCACAGGAACGGGCTCGGTGAACTAACGATCCCTAATTATACTAATTTTTTCTGCCTGCACATGTCAAAAACCCTTCATCCTCTGCACCTTCATGTGCTTACCTCAGAGCCTCATAAACATCTCCACCACCACCCCCCCCCGGCAGCACATTCCAGGCCCCCACCCCTCCCTGCATTACAGATTCGCCCTGCGCATTTGCTTTGAGATTCTTCTCTGCATTGGCCATATTTCCCAAAGAACAAGTTTAAGGGAAAATTTGCGGGTGCGGAGGACTACACCGATGATCCAGCATGGACTCCAAGGGGTGAAATAGCCTCTGCCTGAGTCGTTAGGATACATGGAAGAAAGGGTAGAGTGGTGGTTAGCGAAACGGTCATTACAGCGCCAGTGACCCAGGTGCAATTCCGCCATGGTCTGTAAGGAATTGGTACATTCTCTGTGCGACTGTGTGTGTTTCCTCCACGTGGTCAGTTTCCTCCCACATTTCAGAGACGTACGGGTTAGCAGGTTAATTGGTCACTTGGATGTAATTGGCTCATTGGGCCAGAAGAGCCTGTTATCTCTAAATAAAACTTAAGTTAAGCCTACACAAGGACACTGAGTAGGATAAGCTGATTTGGCCTTTTGTGTTTATATTTTTATCGCAAGGTGACCTCTGTAAGATTGTTTGACAAAAAAAAAGTCATTGAGGACATGAGATCTGACTAGGAATCTGTAACTAAGCCAAAAATTTTGAAAAGCAGAATGACATTTTAAAACATATGAAAGTAAATGGAAGATTAAACCTACCAAACTCCACTGGGGTTTCAGGCTGGTGCTACTCCAAATGAGTAATTATAGATTACAGTTAGATACCAAGTCGATAGACGAACAACAAATTGTTCAAGAAAAAAAAACACATCTGCCAATAATAACCTCAGTAAAAATAAAATGGAGGGAGACCTGCATGTTAAACCAAAATCCATCCTGTGTAGATTTTGCCACCTTTAAACAGTCCTGGGGTCACTGCATCATAAAGGACTGCGGAGATATAAAGAGCTAATAGTTTGTGTATAAAATTTAGAATTGTTCAGTTGACATCTCGTCCTGAGTTGCTTTTGACTGCTCGCTCTTCATCTCTTCAGGCCTCTCCTCATGAGCCATCTTGCCTTGTCCGTCACCGGACACCGTCCCCAACACTTTAGCACTGTGCTCCTGCGCTTTCGCCCTAAGGGCAGCTATGCTGCTCTCCCTCAGTTCCTCCTTAGAAATGGCCCCCTTGGAATCCTTGCCCTTGTCTTCACGCTGCTCGTCCTCTCGGCTGGGCTGACTGCTGTGTTCGGCCTCCACCTTCCTCACCACTTCAGATGCCTCGAGGGACTTTTTGTGCATTCCTAGAAAGAATTGTTGGTACTCGGTTTTAGAAAATCGCCTGGTCATTGGTAAGCCATCTTGAACTGAAAACGGTAAGCAAAGAAAGATGCCAAAGATTAAACTGCAGCAGGAATGTGGGAGCTAGGCTTCATTCAACATCGAGACGACAGGTCAAAGGTCAGCTCATTAACACAAATCTTTAGCTTGACATTAAAGCCATCCATAAACAGGGTCACCCCCAAACCTGGAAACAGAGGACACACAGATTCTGCTCTGATGCGTTGGCTTAAGGCAGCACAATATCACAGCGAGTGGGGCCACTGCCTCAAGAGGCCTAGGTTCGATCCTGGCCTTGGGCTCTGACTGTGTGGAGTTTTCACAATGTTCTCCCTGTGACCCTCTGGGTTTCCTCCATTTGCTCCAATTCCCGCCTACCTTGCAAAGGCGTGCTGGCTCATAGGCTAATTGGCCGTTGACCACTTATTTTATTTAGAGATACAGGGCGGAACCCAACAAGCCGAACTGCCCTGCAACCCACCTATTCAACACGAATCCAAGGACAATTTTACAGAAACCAATTAACCTACTAACAGGTACATCTTTGGACTGCGGGAGGAAAACCATGTGGTCACAGGGAGAACAAACAAACTCCTTACAGACTGTGCCAAAACTGAACTCTGAACTCTGAACTCCAACGTCCCGAGCTGTAACAACGTCACACTAACCACTGCACAGTAACTGCCCCTGGTACATTGGTGTGTGGTAAAATTGAAGGGAATGTGAATGAAAAGGCTACAGGGGAAGTTAGAGACGCAAAGGGATGGCTCTACTAAATAAAATATAGTACACAATGAATACATCATTGCCGGGGACTGTTCCAATATGGCCTCAAATCACCAGCTGTATTAACCTCTTTTCTTTAATGGGCTTTATTCTGAACACTGACTGCCCACAACATTCAGTATACTTTAAATGCAGGTTACAGGGAGAAAGAGGAGAAACGGATTTGAGAGGGAATAATAAATCAAGTGGCAGAGCAGACTTGATAGGCAAATGGCCTAATTTGGTTCCCATGTCCTACAGTCTTACGCTCTTATCCACAGAGCGCAGGAGCTGATTTCTGTCTGTAAACTGACAAACTCCTTCCGGAAAGGTCAAGTGGAAATGATGATTTGTTTTAGAGATATAATAGGGCAAAAATTTTGAGCAACACACACACACACACACAAATGCTGACAGAATTCAACAAGTCAGGCAGCATGTATAGAGGGGAATAAACAGTCGACATTTCAGGCTGATACCCTTCATTGGGAACCATTGTACTTACCAGCTAAAACTCAATCTATCCTGACTGTGAACAGAATTATATGTAAAAACTGCTGCTACACCTCAACGGTAATAGGTTAAAAATACTTACTCTACCAAAGAATGAGGGACAGAAATTAGTTTTAAAAATTTGCAGACGCACACCTAATGCTTTTCTTGTGAACGCTCTCCATCTGACACCCTGTGCCTGTGATGCTGATGCAAGCAAGTTTCTCATTGCACCTGTGCATACATGTATTTCTGCATATGACAATTAACACCACTTTGATAACAGTAAAAATCTATCCCTAAAAAACTCTTCGGTGTATAGCAGGTTGTTGAAAGAAAGAATTGTTAATGGAAAGAACTGTCCGTGCACAGTTCCATTACGACCTCTTTTATTCATGTTCTTGCCATCTTTCTTGTGCATTTGACAACGAACTCAACTTTGACTTTGTCCTTCACCTGCAGATGTGGACAACTTTTTTTCACCCATCCTTTGAACATTTCACACCCAAACAAATTGTTATGGGTTTTAGGTTAGATAAAAGTCAAGCTGGCTAGTGACAGAAGATTCTTTCTCTGAAAGACTTCTGTGAACCAGGCTATTGCTTACACCACAACCCAACTGTTTCATGTCACCTTTATTTTATTTCAGTTTTTTGTAACATTTCATCTTTAATTAAATTTAAATTCTCTATCTGCTGGTGTGGAATTTGAACTTTAGTATTCTGACAATTAACCTAGAGAACACACAAAATGCTGGAGGTACTCAGTAGGTCAGGCAGCATCTATGGAGAGGAATAAACAGTTGACATTTTGGGCTGAGACCCTTCATCAGGATGGGAAAGGAAGGGGGGGGCGGAAGAAGATGGGGAGAGGAGAAGGTGTACAAGTTAGAAGGTGATAAGTGAAGCCAGGTGAGGGGGGAGTTAGATGGGTAGGGGCGAGGGAGGTGATAAGTGGAAAAGGTAAAGGGCTAAAGAAGTAAGTCACTGGGAATACGGGTTTGGACCATGGAAGAAAGAGGAGGAGGAGGGACACCAGAATGAGATGGCAGGCAGGTGAGGAGAAGAAAAAAGGAAAAAAAGAGAAGGGGGTGGGAAGAAATTAGTGGTTCTAATGGCCCCAATTAATCCAAACACCTGAGTTCCCAGTCCAGAAGTTAACCACTGTGCTACCACTGAAGGAAACAAAAATACCAATGTGTAGCCATTAGGGAAAGCAACCTTCATTAACTCCTAGAGTGAGCTGGACTTTACCATGAATTCTCTTGTAATAACTTCAGGCAGCACCCTGTGCTCCAACCTGTAAATAATATTAAATGCCCATCCTGAAAGTTAGAATCTCTTATGATTTAAATCTCTAATAACTTCAACTTTGATAAAGTCAGATGGGTTTCTACAGGAGAGGTCATGGGTGATTATTTGGTATGAGTACAGATCCAGCCCAGACATTCTCTCTTCTCTCTCCTATCGGCCAGAAGATACAAAAGCCTGAAACCCAGTACCCCCAGGCTCCCACTGTTATCACAGTCTTGAACAGACCTCCTGCAAAATAAAATGGACCCAAAATCTACCTCATTACGAGCTTGCATTTTATTGTTTACCTGCACTGTATGTTTTTTGGGGAGAATTTACACTTCATTCTGCATTGTTATTGTTTTACCTTACTCCACTTCAATGCACTGATCTGTATGAAAGGTGTGTAAGACAAGCTCTTCATTGTGTCTTAGTGCATGTGACAATAATAAACCACTCCCAATAATAATGGAATATGGGCTGTTTTGGGTCGTGTGCAACTCTAGGAGATTTATATTTGGTAATGAGAAACAACAGTTAAAAAAACAGTGCACGGCAACCTATAGAATGGTGGAGTTGTTTGCAGGGAAGTGCTCTTGCTGTGGAAAACCGGAATTGGCTCTGCATTTCTTTTCCACCCAAATCTGACAAATAAGGCCATAAGACCATAAAATATAGCAGGAGAATTAAGCCATTCGGCCCATTAAATCTGCTCCACCATTCTATCATGGGTGATTTATTATCCCACTCAACCCTATTCTCCTGCCTTCCCCTCATAATCTCGGATACCCTTAATAATCAAGAACCTATCAACCTGCACTTTAAATATACCCAATGACTTGGCCTCCACAGCGTCTGTGGCAATAAATTCCGCAGTCACCATCCTCTGGCTAAAGAAATTCCTCCTCATCTCTGTTCTAATGAGACGTCCTTCTATTACAAGGCTGAGACATCTGGTCCTCCCCCACTATAGGATACACCCTCTCCATGTCCACTCTATTTAGACTTTTCAATATTTGACAGATTTCAATGAGATTCCCCTCTCATTATTCTAAACTCCAGTGAGTACAGGCCCAGAGCCATCGAATGCTCCTCATACATTAACCCCCTTCATTCCTGAGAATAATCTTGTGAACCCCCTCTGGACCCTCTCCAATGTCAACACAGCTTTTCTTAGATAAAGTATCTAAAACTGCCAGGTCAGTGTCAGCATAGCAAAACTCCCACAACTTTGCTCCCTTCACCCACCAACGTAATGTAAATGAGCAGAAAACCCTAACACTAATCCTAACCCAACCGAAGTCAGAATCACTTCAGTTTTTGAAGCACCTCGAGACCAGTAGGGGAGGACTTACATTAGTTAGCACTGAACCACAGCTGTTCCAATGCAGCAGGCTCTGTCCTCCTGGAATCAGGGCCCCAAACGGTCCTTCCAGGTGAGACACCACTTCACCAGGGAATCTGTTTGGGTCACCTACTGTATCTGGTGCTCCCGATGCAGTCTTCTCTACATTTGTGAGACCTGACATATATTGGATTGCTTTGTTGAACACCTCTGTTCATCCTCAAAAAGTGGAATTTCAATTACTATCCCAATTCCCGTTCTGACATGTCGGTCCATTGCCTCCAATTCTACCACAATGAGGCCACTCTCAGTATGAGGAGCGACACCTTGTATTCAATCTAGGTAGCCTCCAACCTTATGGTATAAACATCAATTTCCTCTTCCGCTAATTTTTCCTCCTCCCCCTCCTTCTTTTTCTATTCCTCGTTTTGGCCTCTTACCTCTTCTCCTCACCTGCCTATCACCTCTTCCTTCCCTTTCTCCCATGATCCACTCTCCTCTCCTATCAGATTCCTTCTTTCTAGCCCTATGCCTTCTCCACCTATCACCTCCCAGCTTCTTATTTCATACCCCTCACCCACACATCTGCCTTTACCTATCATCTTCTAGCTTAAACTCATTCCCATCCCCCCACCACCTTATTTTGACATCTTGACCCTTCCATTCCAGTCCTGATGAAGGGTCTCAGTCCAAAACATTGAGATGTTTTGTGAGTGTTGCTCTGGGTTTACGCTGGCTCAATGACTTTTTGATTTGGACCACACTTCTGCAGGGACAGGCAATATGCCATCCCTATCCTGTCTGGCTCCAGCCACAAAGATTAATTTTACCTGATATCTACAAAAAACATCCAACTCTGTCTGTGTTTCTGAAAGTCTTGATTGAGAAAATAAGCACAATTATTTCCTCCATCACCAAAGGACAGGGAGGGAAGAGCCAAGGGAGACACAGTGAGTTGCCTTAGTACAAAATTTACTGCCAGAAAGATTGAAGCAAGTAATAACGTTCAAAGGGAAATTGAATAGATATTTGAAAAGGTCTATGATTAAGAGCAAGGAAGAGTGACTAAATGGATAACAAGCAATCTACTGAAGAAACTCACACAAAATGCTGGAGGACCTCAGTAGATTAGGCAGCATCTATGGAGGGAAATGAACAGTTGACGTTTCAGGCTGAGACCCTTCATCAGGACTGGAAAGAAAGAGGGAAGAAGCCAATATAAAAGGACGAAAGGAGGAAGAGGGCAGGTGATAGATGAATCCAGGTGAGGAGAAGGCAGGAGAAGGGTTAAGGAGAGGGGGCAAAAAAGGAATGAGGTGACAAGCTGGGTGGGTTTAGAGGAAGATGTTGTGTCTGTGAATCTACTGGATAATCTCAGCAGATCGAGCACCATCCATGGGGGGGGGGGGTAAGGAACTGTTGAAGTTTCACTTCGCCCTTCACAGAAGCTACTCAACCCATTGAGTACCTCCAACAAAATCTGTCACTCCAGATTCCAGCATCCACAGTCTCTTGTGTCCCTATCTGACTAAATTGGAAGCTGTTAGACAAAGCTGGAAGGGACATAATGGGCCAAATGGCCTCTCCCTGTATTGCACTCTTACCAGGCCTAAACAAGTCCCTCAGTCAGCAAGGACCCCTCATTACCCCCACTCCTTTGTATTCCACTAGCAACAGCACCGTTGTTGGCCACATCTCAGATGGCAACAAGGAGGCATACAGGAGTGAGAGAGATCGTTTGGTTGAGTGGCATTGTAACAACAAGCTTGCACTCAACGTCCACAAGACCAATTAATTGATTGTAGACTTCAGAAAGGTGAAGTCCTCATTGAGAGATCAGCAATGGAAAATGTGAGCAGATTCACATTCCTGGGCATCAACACCTTGTGCCCAACGCTTTGCTGCAATCATGAAGAAGGCATGCCAACGGCTCTTCATTTGGCATGTCACCAAAGGCTCTAGCAAATTTCTACAGATGTACAGTGGAGAGCATTCTAACTGGTTGCATCACCACCTGCTACGGAAGGGCCACTGATCTGGATCAAAAGAGGCTCTACAGGGTTGCAGACCCAACCAACCCTATCACAGGCACAGGCCTCCCTGCCTTTTGAGGACATCTTCAAAGAGCGGTGAATCAGGAGGGTGATATCCATCACTAAGGACCCTCATCACCTGGGACATGCCCTCTTCTCATTACTACCATTAGGGAGGAGGTACAGGAATCTGAAGACCCACAGTCAATGCTTTACAAGTAACTTCTTCCCGTCTGTCATCAGATTTATGAATAGTCCACAAATCCATGAATACTACCTCACTTCTGTTCTCTTTTGCACTATTTTTTGTTTGTTTTATTGGAACTTATAGTAATCTTTTACCTTGTACCGTAGTGCTGCTACAAAGAAACAACCGTCATGACATATACCAGTGATAGTAAACCTGATTCCGATTCTGACAGCAACACCCCTCCCGTGACCCAGAAAAGGTTTACAATTACCAAGAAGCCAGGGAGCGCAGGATTCCATGATCCCGTCCTTGGCGGATTTCAGGATGGATTCCGGCAGCGGGATGGAATGCCGCACCATTGCTCCGTACAGCCCGTACTCGGCCATGACGCTGCTGCGGCCCCAGCATTTCTCACGCTTCCTCCACTTGGCCCTGCGATTCTGGAACCACACCTGTCGGGGGGAGCAGGGGTACGGGGAACAGGGGTTAATGCATTGACAACTTCAGCATTATTGGGAGAAAGAACATGAGAACATACAGGAGTAGGGCACACTGACAAGCCCCCCAACCCCCAAACCCCACCACTATCGCAGATCCAGCTCATTCCTGGCCCCTGTTGTCCTTAAACTTAACACTTGGCATTGGGTCCATTCCTATTCATTTGAAAAGGTAAGTGAAGTGAAGGTCAAGTTTATAGTACCTTTTTATTTCACAAGTATGTTTTAATTAATTTTATGTATTTCAACTAAAATAATTTCTTTTTTATTATTTTACTTCATTAAATATCTACAGTGGTTTCCAGATGTCTCCAATCATTCAACACCTACACTTAATGGCCACTTGATTAGGTACACCTGTGCATCTGCTCATTAATGCAAAAATCTAATCAGCCAATCATGTGGCAGCAACTCAATTCGCAAAAGCATGCAGACATGGTCAAGAGGTTCAGTTGTTGTTCAGACCAAACATCAGAATGGGGAAAAAAATGTCATCCAGCCCAAGATCTTAAAGCACAAACTAACGGAGATGGGAGTAGACTCTCACATGGTGGATTGGATAGTGGACTACTTGACAGATAGACCTCAGTATGTGCGGTTGGGAGACTGTAGGTCTGACACAGTGGTCAGCAGCACAGGAGCGCCACAGGGAACCGTACTCTCTCCGGTCCTGTTCACCCTGTACACATCTGACTTCCAATATAACTCGGAGTCCTGCCATGTGCAGAAGTTCGCTGATGACACGGCCATAGTGGGGTGTGTCAGGAATGGACAGGAGGAGGAGTATAGGAAACTGATACAGGACTTTGTGATATGGTGCAACTCAAACTACCTGCGTCTCAATGTCACCAAGACCAAGGAGATGGTGGTGGACTTTAGGAGATCTAGGCCTCATATGGAGCCAGTGATCATTAATGGAGAATGTGTGGAGCAGGTTAAGACCTACAAGTATCTGGGAGTACAGTTGGACGAGAAGCTAGACTGGACTGCCAACACAGATGCCTTGTGCAGGAAGGCACAGAGTCGACTGTACTTCCTTAGAAGGTTGGCGTCATTCAATGTCTGCAGTGAGATGCTGATGATGTTCTATAGGTCAGTTGTTGAGAGCGCCCTCTTCTTTGTGGTGGCGTGTTGGGGAGGAAGCATTAAGAAGAAGGACGCCTCACGTCTTAATAAGCTGATAAGGAAGGCGGGCTCTGTCGTGGGCAAAGTACTGGAGAGTTTAACATCGGTAGCTGAGCGAAGGGCGCTGAGTAGGCTACGGTCAATTATGGAAAACCCTGAACATCCTCTACATAGCACCATCCAGAGACAGAGAAGCAGTTTCAGCGACAGGTTACTGTCGATGCAATGCTCCTCAGACAGGATGAAGAGGTCAATACTCCCCAATGCCATTAGGCTTTACAATTCAACTGCCAGGACTTAAGAACTTTTTTTTAAAGCTATTATTAATGCTTTTTGAATTAGTGATTTAGATGCATATCATATTATTACTGAGTTAAGTATTGTATGTAATGAGTTTTTGCTACAACAAGTGTATGGGACATTGGAAAAAATGTTGAATTTCCCCATGGGGATGAATAAAGTATCTATCTATCTATCTATCTATCTATCATGTAAGTCATTTTGACTGTGGAATGATTGTTGGTGCCAGATGGGGTGATTTGAGTATCTCAGAACTTCTGATCTCTTGGTATTTTCACGCACAACAGTTTCTAGAGTTTACAAAGATTGGTGTGAGAAATAAAAGTAAAATGTCCAGAGAGCAGTGGTTCTGTGGGTGAAAACACCTTGTTAATGAGAGAGGTCAGAGGAGAATGGCCAGACTAGTTCAAGCTGACAGGAAGGCGACAGTAACTCAAGTTACCACATGTTACAATAGTAGTGTGCAGAATAGCATCTCTGAACACACAACACATCAAACCTTGAACTGGATGGGCAGAAGATCATGAACATACACTCAATGGCCACTTTATTAGGTACAGGAGGTTCCTGCAGGGTAGTCTGAGGTAGGGCCTCAATTGTATCACCTGATGCCTTGTTGCACCACTCTGCTTCACAAGAAGATCCTGATAATGAGCCTGACGGACTAAGGATTTTCACAAAACGTTATAGCAATCCATTCTGGAAACAACCACAAGCCAACACAAAATTACTGAAAGCATTGAGCAACCACAATCTGCCCTCTTCTCAATACTACCATCGGGGAGGAGGGACAGAAGCCTGAAGAACTTCACTAAACATTTTAGGAACAGCTTCTTCCCCTCCACCATTAGATTTCTGAACGGTCTATAAACCCATGAGCACTCTCTCACTGTTTATTTATTGTAACGTAGTATTTTTTATGCCTTGCACCATACCTCTGCCACAAAACATGTCAGTGATAATAAAACCTTATTCTGATTTGGTAAAACAAGATTTCATTACATTACATGGCACAGTAGCTGCGTTAAAGGGAACGAAGCCTTTGGCACAAATGCCATTAACAATCTTACATGGTTTTGAAGCATTGTCACCGTTATAAGGTATAAATATAGCGGTCAGCTTGCTCTTACCAAGCTCCCACACACCTCTATATGGTAACTTTTTTCAATCATGGGACATTGATGTCCCTGCCTTGGGTAGCGTTCATCACCTATCTTTCATTGCCCTTTAGAAAGTGGTGGTGAGGTGCCTTCCTCAACCACCACCCTCCTAATAGTGGAGCTGGCAAAAGGCAGAAGGATGTGAGGTAGTAGATGGATGACTACTGATCCGGTTGGTGTGTCCTTGGATGTTATGAAGCTGCACTTATTCAACAAGCAGAGAGATTTCCTTTGGACTCCTGACACATCAATGATGGAAACCACTCTCTGACCAGCTCATAATGCAGTTGCTTTCGTTAAGTTCATGTTATTGAAACTGAAGATAAGACTATCAAAACCTAGTGGTTGGACTCGTTCTTTTTTGAAGATGGTACTTGCCCTGCAATTGTAGGACATGAATACATGCTGCCACTTTCGAGCCCAAGCCTGAACGTTACCCAGGCCTCGTTTATTTGCAGGGGTGGACTGTCTGGTCTGAGGAGTTACAAACGGAACTGAAAGCTGTACAGCCTCCAGTGAGCATCCTACTCCTGACCAGTGAGTGAAGGGAAGGTCCCCAATGAAACAGCCGAACACGCCTGGGTCTCAGACTGCCTGAGGAAGCACATCCTGGGGCTGAGGTGTCTGGCATCCTGTAGCTTCACGACATTCAGAAGTTTAAAGAGTCATAGAGAGAGGTATATGCTGGCAATCAGGCACCTACTCCTGCTTCAAACCTGGGTCTTTAATAGATCAGCAGATGTTCAGTGCCCTGAGAAACTCCTGCAATGGAGATGATTGGCTTCCAACAATCACGCCATCATTTCTTGAAGATACTTTTTCCAATTAGTGCAGCTGGGACAGCAGTTAAGGCAGTAGTACACGTCTCCTGCAGGATGCAAGGATCAGGAAAACTTCCAGAATCCCTGATAACTTCACCTGTGGGAAATTCGCCCAGCTTCAGCTCCTGGCTGATCTCAGTTACCCCCTCCCCACCACCACCACCTCTGTGTGAAATACATCCATATTGAAGGTCACACTGTACAATATGATAAAGTTTTCATTTGAATTATGCTTTCTTAAGCAATTTACACCCCAGAGAGAGAGAAACAGGCCCTTCAGCCTACGATGCTGTGCTAACCATTTAACCTATCCTAAGATCAATCTAATCCTTCCGTCTCACATAGCCCTCTATTTTTTCTTTCCTCTATCAGTCTTTCTAAGAGTTTCTTAAATGTCCCTAATATATCTGCCTCTACCACCACTTCTGGCAGGATGCCCCAGGCACCCGCCATTCTCTGCATACAAACTTGCCTCTGACACCACCCCCCCCCCCCAGTATACTTTCCTCCAATCACCTTAAAGTTATGCTCTCTCATATTAGTCATTTCTGCCCTGGAAAATGGCTGTGTGCTCTATCAATGCCTCTTTTCATCTTATACACCTCTCAACCCCCTGCACTCCAAAGAGCACGGTTATTAAGCTTGCAGGTGATACTAAAATACACGGTATCATAGATAGTGAAGACACATATCAAACATTGCAAGGAGATCTTGATCAGCTGGGTACGTGGGCCAAGGAATGGCGAATGGAGTTGAATTCAGGTAAGTGAGAGGTGTTGCAGTTTCAGACTTTTACCATGAACAGCTGAGTCTTGGGAAGTGTTGTAGAACAGGGGGACCCAGGAGAACAAGTACACAGTTCACTGAAAGGAGTGCCATAGGTGGACAAGACGATGATGAAGCAACTATAACACTGGGTATAGAAGTTGCAGTTGCACAAGATGTTCACGAGCTTACGCCTAGCACATTGTATACAGATTTGGTCACCCTGTTATCGGAAAGACATATTTAAGTTGGATTAAAAGCGAAGAAGATTTACAAGAATGTTGCCAGGCTTCAGGGGCCTGGGGCAAAGGGCAAGGTCGGGTAGGCTTTACTACTTGGAGCATAGGACACGGAGGGTGACTTTATCAAGGTGTATGTGGAATGAGCTGGAGGAAGTGGTAGGGGCAGGGCAAATAAGATTTAAAAGTCACTGGGACAGGTAAATGGATAGGAAAGGGGCAGGGCAATAAAATCTGGGCAAATGGGACTAAGCTTCAATGGGCACCTGCATCGATATGAATGAGTGGACCGAAAAAGGATTAGTTCCGATCTCTGTGGTCCTGAGTCCCTGTTCTCACTTGGTAACACTAACACAGCCTGGGATCCCATCAGAATTCAAAATGAAAGGAAATATAGTAATTAAGATTTTAAACAGGAGAAATTAATTTTCAGAGGACACATTCCCAGGGGTAGATTTAATAGCCTGGTGTGTTCATTCCTCTGGTCAGACGCTATGAAAATTCAGTGCGGCCGG
The DNA here is from genome assembly GCF_048418815.1 of Hemitrygon akajei. Lineage (NCBI taxonomy): Eukaryota > Metazoa > Chordata > Chondrichthyes > Myliobatiformes > Dasyatidae > Hemitrygon > Hemitrygon akajei. The sequence goes on from NC_133126.1 coordinate 19,019,918, forward strand.
CTCAAATGCTTCCACAGATGCGCCGGACAAGGCGGCGCTGTCCTGTTCAGCTGGAGCTGATGAGGAGTGGGCGGGGGAGAGAAGGTGGGGGGGTAGGGAAAGGATGGGGATAAAAAATTGTCAAAACCATTCAAGGGCCCTTTGTAATTCATGATGGCTCGTCTCCCCATCAAAGACAGCCGCTGATGAAAAATCGCTTCTGCTGCAAAAGAGGAAGGCGAGAGGCGACCCAGGGGGCAGCCAGAGTCTGATTGAAAAATAAGTTAATTTCTGCATCAATCGATTGGACAGCTTAGCGACAGCCGCTCAAATATCACGGGAAATTAAACTAGCCTGACTCGGGGGAGAGAATGCATTGACCCGTCCTAATTACAGCCGTGTAGTTATCATTTTCATCCTAACTGATCCCACCTCGCACGCTCCCCGGGAGAGCCGCATCTTCTGATTTAACTAATTAAAATGGGAAAATTGGGTGTTAATTTTGTGGTGGAAATTTTCAGAATTACCCTGTAATGGAAATGAAATTAAATTGCTGGCAGATTGATGGCACAGGTCAAGACATAATCTTCTTCTCCTGATTGCCTGATTAAGGCTGTTATCATTTTAGAAATCACCTCGTGTCCGCGATTCCTTGATAAGTTGGTTGTGTAGAGTGCTCGGTATAATTTATCGTCGTTGCTAGCTCGCTCTCTTCTTCCAGATCTTCCCATGGGGAGGGGGTAATCAGGCGGCAGTGAGAAGGGACGGTCTTGCCCCCCCCGTTTTGAGGGTGGTGTGGGGGGGGGGGGTGGGGGTCGGTAGGTCTCAGTGCTAGATCCGGGAAGTAGAACCTAACTGCGCTTTCAACAGAACAAGCGGTGGGGGGGTGGCCGCGCATTACCAATGTTATTCTTTTACTTCAGATATATTATCAGCTTGGTCGATGCCGCCAAGATGAAGGGTGGATTGACTTTCAGGTGGGGAGGGGGGAATGTCCACGTCAGGATCTAAATGATAGCAAAGGGAATGCGGGTAGGATCTGATGTTCATGAGCAACGTAAACCTTTGAAAGAATTATAGTCCCATTCTACAAGGCAAGGTTTCCTTCTGTCTCTGTTGTTCCAGGTAGTCCTTCCCCATCTATGAGAGTCGACAAGCCAGTGGCTCATCTGATTCTTCTATCCATAATACAGGAACACGGGTATCTACAGCAACCGCCCTGTTCAGAAAATCCTTACCTATCTCTCTCTCTCTTTTTGCTCTACTTGCTTAATTTAAATTTTTATATATATTGTATTTTCTTGTTGTAATTTGTTTATTATTATGTATTACACTGTTCTGCTGCAGTAAAATGATATATTTCACAACATATGTCAGCGATATTAAACTGATTCTAATTCTGATTTTAATTCTGGTCCTCCAAAAGCAAATAGCCTCATGGCCATAGTGATTGTTCTCCAAGATCAAGAGGCACTAGCCCTCCAATAGAAATGGGTGCTGGTCCTCCAAATGACAATGTGCTTACCCTCCAATGGCAGTATGCTGGTTGTGTGATAGCAGTGTGGTTTCCTTCCAATGACAGTGCACTGGTCCCCCAGTGGTAATATTTTGGTCCTGCGGTGACAGTGTTTCTGGTGGAATGCTCTGGTGCTCATCCAGAGTGCACTGGTATTCCACTGGCAGAGGAATGTCCTCCAGAGTCGTGTGCAGAGTACCAATGGCCTTTTGCTGGTCTTCTGGTGGCAATGCATTTGTCCCACCCTAGGGTAGTCTGGGGGTCAATACCGAAGATCGGAGCCCACAGGTCGATTGAAAGTCAAAGCCCGATGGCCGGAGACTGGAGGCCCAGACGCCTGTCTATGGGTTGGAGGACGATGCCTGTGTGTGGAGTGAAGAAGGAGCTTGTTTTTGCTGTTGTTGCTTGTTGCATTGTGTTCTGTGTTGTTCTACTTGTGGGCTGTCTCCAGTACAGCCCGAGGTTGTGTTGGTTAATGCAAGTGATGCATCTCACTGAATGTTCTGAATGAGATAGATAAACTGAATCTGAATGCTAACGTTGCATTTGCCTTCCTTACTGTGGACTCAACCTGCAAGTTAACCCTTAGGGAATCTTGCATGAGGACTCCCAAGTCCCTTTGCACCTCCGAAATCTGAACTCACGCCCTGCTTAGAAAAAAGTCTATGCCAGATGTGGTGGGTGTGCTGTGTAGATGGTGGAATGTGTGGCAACACCTGTTGTCTGCTTCCAGCACATCTTTAGGTCGTGTTGGTTGCTAATGCAAATGACACATTTCACTGTATTTTTTGATGTACGTATGATGAATAATTAATCCAAATCTGTGGAATCCACTACCTCTCTCATTCACCACATCACAACAGAATGGAGGCTGTTTGAGTTGCTTGAGTCTCGATCAATAACACTTCACAAGAAAACTGACAATCAATCTAAAAGACCTTGGGAATGGGAAGAAGATATATTGGTATTGTGTGGGTTTAGAGCAAACATATATGGAGATAATTTCTTATCATGCTGGAGCAATCTGTGAGTTCTTGAGATCCCGACGATCATGTCAGGATTGGGAAAATTCCGTAATGGATGGGAGAAGTGTCTATATTCATAGGCAATGCTACAGAGGAGAGATGTTGTGAACTTGAGAGGCCAGGTCATCCTGGTCACCCTAGGTTAACTTTCACCCCAGTAGCTTCCTATGGAATGGGCATAAGTAATGGTCTGTGAACATGGAGGTGATTTGATAAAGAGTACAGAATAGAAAAATAGAAAACCTACAGCACAATACAGGCCCTTCGGCCCACAAAGTTGTGCCAAACATGTCCATACGTTAGAAATTACTAGGCTTACCCATAGCCCTCTATTTTTCTAAGCTCCATGTACCTATCCAAAAATTTCTTAAAAGACCCTATCGTATCCGCCTCTACCACCGTTGCCAGCAGCCCATTCCATGCATTCACCATTCTCTGTGTAAAAAAAACTTACCCCTGACATCTAATGATTAGAAGCATAGATCGAGCGACACACAGAGAATTTTTCCCGGGGTGGAAATGACTAATGAGGGGACATCATTTTAAGGTGATTGGAGGAGAGGATAGGAAGGATGTCAGAGATACAGTAAGTTTTACATAGAGTGGTGAGTTTGGGAACACACTGTCAGGGGATACATTAGGGATATTTAAAAGACATTTAAAAGAAAGGCAGATGACTGAATGAAAACTGGATATGTGGGAGTGAAGGGTTAGATCGATCTTAGAGTAGGTTAAAAGGTCAGCATAACATCGTGAGCCAAAGGCTTTGTACAGTGCTGTAATGTTCTATGTTGTATATCCTGTGTAGGCAGTAAAAGATGATAATGTTTGGAATGAAATGTTGTCATCTGTGACTTGGCCAGCTGCTAACTCTGGACCACTCTACTAATTTCCTTCATCATATCCCACACCAAAATTAGTGGCCCAGATTGTGGAATGTCTCCTTAAACAAGGTCCACTTCATCAGAGATCCCCTTCTTACAAGGCTCTAACATGGCATGGTTCTTCCTTTTCCTCGCTCAGTGGACAATGTTCCAATTTAAGAGATTGAGATTATCACATCCTTACATTAAATATGACAACTGATCACAGGAAATGCTTCACAAAGCATCAAGATCCAAAATAAATCACCAAATAAATAAACTGCAATCTTTGCAAAGGCCACTGGATGAGCTCTCGGTAGATGAGATTATTGCTTTATTACTTTGCAGGACATTGATAAAGAAGAAATACTTGCATTTCTGTAGTGCCTTTTACATCACTTTCACAACGTCCTAAAGCACGTTACAGGCAAGTAATCACTTTTGCAATCTACTCACAATTTTCACACAGCCAATTCCCATTAACACAATGATAGATCGTCTGATTTCAGTATGGCTAGATGAGGGTTAAAGACACTGACCGGACAATATCGTGGTACGACCTACAATGCCCATCTGTGAGAGGAGACAGAGGCAGGCTCTCAAACCAGTGATTTGACTCCAACAATGACTCTGCAGTTGAGCTGAGGCTAATAGGATGTAGCACATACAATATAGTATGTGCAGAGCACAGTCCAGGCCCTTCGGCCCACAATGTTGTGCCAACCTTTTAAACTCTAAGTTCAATCTAATGTTTCCCTTCTGCATAGCTCTCCATTTTTCTTTCATTCTTCTGCCTATCTAAGAGTCTCTTAAATGTCTGTGATGTACCTGACTCTTTCACCACTCCCATCAGTGTATTGCATGCACTAATCACTGTGTAAAAAACTGACCTCTGACATCCCCCCCCCCCATACTTTCCTCTAATCATCTCAAAGCAGGGGTTCCCAACCCTTTTTATTCCGTGAACCAGTACCATTAAGGAAGGGGTTTGTGGACCCCAGGCTGGGAACTTCTACCTGATAGGTATGCCCTCGCTTCTTAGCCATGGCTGCCTTGGGAACAGGGCACTGGCTGTACATGTCATCTATGCCTCTTTATCATCTTATACAGCTCTATCAAAATACCCTCCCCCTCCTTTATTCCAAAGAGAAAAGCCCGAGCCCACTCAACCTTTCCTCATAAGACATGCTCGCTAATCCAGGCAGCATCCTGGTGAATCTCCTTTGCACCCTCTCTAAAGCTTCCACATCATTCCTATAATGAGGCAACCAGAACTGATCACAATACTCCAAGTGTGGTCTGACCAGGGTTTTATGGGGCTGTACTGTTAGCTTGTGGCTCTAGAACTCAGTCCCATCACTAATGAAGACCTACGCACCACACACCCTCGTAACCAACCTATCAACCTGAACAGCGACCTTAGATCTATAGATGTGGACCATAATGGTGGAAGCAAGTTGCTTTGTCTATCTGAAATTGGCTGTAAGTATAAAAATCCTTGGGGAAAGGAAAGAAGACCTTGTTGCTCCTCTGGCGGTGTAGTCCTCCTTCAGTACTGTAAAGGGTCAGCAGACCAGATATTTATGCTCAGATCTCCAGAACGGCTCCCTTAAACCTGTAACCTCCTGCCTCAGAGGTAACAACATTACAACAGGCAATTCCACTCAGTCACACCTCCCTAAATCAGGCTGCTTTCGCCTCATCTAAGGGAACTGTGAGACTGAGAGAACAGAGAGGAGTGTGGGGAATGGTGAGGGCAGAGATCTGGCCTGGTAATTCAAATTTGTTGTTCATTTCCCCCATCCCGAAGAAGCAGTGCTCCAGACCTCTGCGCACATGTCCTTCAATACCAGGCAGTATAGCAAAGGCTGGAGAAGGAAAAGCAGAACACAGAGTCTCACTGATCTTTGTTTTTCACAGTATCACACACAAAATGCTGGAGGAAATCAGCAGGTCGGGCAGCATCAATGAAGGGGAATAAATAGTCGACATTTTGGGTTGAGGTTCTTCATCAGGACCAGACATTAATCACAACGTGTTTTTCATTTTTTTATAATCATCCACACGAATGCAGCGAAGAGCAGAGTAGAAGGAAAGTGTTGGTGCAGATCAGAATCAGTGCCCTGATCAACAGTCAATTAATGGGTAATAAAGTTGATGGTAATCTGACCCTCCTAATGGTTCAGTAAGTTTGAGTAAAGAAACCACTTGCTGTATTATTGATAAACACGGGCTGTAATATTCAACCACACACAAACATACACAGATAGACAGATACACACATACAGTAAAGTCAGGGACAATTCCTTAGCTTGGCCAAGAGCAGTGGAGAAATATCAATGAGTTCTGCACTGCAGGCATAGACAGTGGGAAGTGGGTGACTGTGGGGGCCAAGCCATGGGGTGCACTTAAGGCAGAGGTTGATAGATTCTTGATTAGTCAGGGTATGAAGGGTTACGGGGATACGGGGAAGAGGCAGAAGATTGGGGCTGAGAGGGAAATGGATCAGTCATAATGAAATGGTGGAAAAGACTCAATGGGCCAAAATGACCTTATTGTACTCCTATATCTTATGGTACTATGGTCAGAGTAAACAGATCAATTTCTGAGATCGGACCCCAGGGCCTTGCTGAAGGAGCACCCTCCTTGAACGTGGGGAAAGGGGAAAGGGGAACAGAAAATGCTCCCGAGTTTGAACAGATTGACAATACCCTATTATGTGCCAGTTTTTAAAGAAGGACACACCAGATTAGGGTAAAACAGCAGTAGAAATACAATCATAGTTTGTGGTATTTTGCTCTAATTGATTATCTAAGCAGAGCTGAATCCAGTCCAAGAGTTGAATTCATTCAGTGTACCTTGGGCCGTCCTTGATTGGCCAAGTTCTGAGGGTGATACAGTAAGACAATGCTTTACAGCGCCGGCTGTAAGATTGGGTTCAATTCCCACCGCTGTCTGTACGGAGTTTGTATGTTCTCCCTGTGACCGCATGAGTTACCTCTGGGTGCTCCAGCTTCCTCCGACATTCCAAAGACGTATGAGTTAAGGGAAACTAAAGTTACTAAAACAACTTTTAGTAAGTTGTAGGCATGCTATGTAGCTGCTGGAAGTGTGGTGACACTTGTGGCTGCCCCCAGCACATCCCAGATGCTGTAGACACTGTATGTATTGATGTACATGTGACAAATAAAGATTATCTTTTCCCTCTGGCTCCCCGAACAGGTCAATGTGATTCCACCCTGTTCCCCAAATATTTGAATTCCACTTTACCACCCACACTGGTGCATTCCATTCCCTGTGGACTTGCGGTTCTTTGAAGCTCTGCAGCCACTTTCCTAACTCACACCGTGTCATGTCTACTGTTACCTCAAACCCACTCTGACTCCTGGTTAAGCAACAGCCCGGCATTATAATCCTCATCTTCATTTTCAAACCCTTTCACAGTCTTGCTCGCCTGTCTCACAGAGATCTGAAACACTGGTGTCGGGAGCATTCCCAGGTTGCATTAACTGCACTGCCGGCAGAAAGATCTCAGGGTCACGGAGTTGTACTGCAGAGAAACAGGCCATTCGGCCCACAATAGCTGTGCTGACCTTCCACTCCATGTACACCAAACCCACGTGCCCCACGTTAGAACTATATCCTTCCATGCCTTGCTTATTTAAGTGTCCAAATGCCTCTTAAACTTTGTAATTGTAACTGATTCCTATTGGCTCCTCTGGCAGTGTGTTTTAAAGGTGCAGAGTAAGTTATTGTTGTATTTTACAAGACCATAAGACATAGGAGCAGATTTAGGCCATTTGGCCCATTGAGTCTGTGCCACTATTCCACCATGGCTGATTTATTATCTCTCTCAGCTCCATTCTCCTGCCTTCTCTCTGTAATCTTTGACACTCTGGCTGATCAAGAAACAATCAACCTCTGTTTTAAATATACCCAATGACTTGGCCTCCACTACTATCTGTGGCAATGAATTCCACAGGTTCACCACCCTCCAGCTAAAGAAATTCCTCCTTATCTCTGTTCTAAAGGGATGTCCCTCTGTTCTGATGTTGTGCCCTCTGGTCCTAGACTCCCCAACCACAGGAAACATCCCCTCCACATCAAATCTATCTAGGCTTTTCAATGTTTGATTGGCAGAGGACAATTTCAGATCCCTCCCTCATTCCTCTGAACTTCAGTGAGTGCATGCCCAGTGCAATCAAACACTGATTAACCCTTCTGTTCCTGGAATCACTCTCGTGAACTTCCTCTGGATCTGTTTTTAAAAGTATCAGTAATCTGCTTGCCTGAACTGAAAGGACAAAGTTTCAAAGTTCGTGTAACCTTAAAGGGAGAGTGTCCAAAGCTCTGACAACTAAAAAATTACCGTTACATTACAGAGATGCAGCAACCAATCGACGCACAGCAGGATCCCACAGACAGCATGTGGGTGGAAGCCAGATACTCTACCATTATTTGTGAAGTCGGATGAGGAATAAACATTAATCATACAGGACTCTTGCCTTCCACCACAAGATATGTCACATCCACCTGAGATGGCTGTTGGGACTTCAAACCGACAGCCCACCTGATGATCTCCCCTTATTTGAGTCAGAGTTCTACAGAACATAGGCAGGGCTTTCAGTCCAACCAGAATGTCTATCCAAAGCAGTGCCACTTGCCTGCATTTGGCCCAGAACCATTCACCAGTATTCCCTTGATGGCCATGATTGCATGTTGTGACAAGAACCATCTCAGATCTTTTATGAAATCTCTTTAAGGTTTTTGCCCTGCCATCCAAGCAGATAGTTTTTCCGCATACATATCAGCATTTTAGACACGTAATCTTCCTCCTTGCTCCCTTCTTCCCCTGCCTCCCTTTTCCCAAACCCCCATTACCTTTAACGTCTAGGTATTCAGAAACCTTTTATTTTCCCTCAGGTTGCGTGAGACTAGAACTAGAGTGTTAGGCTTAGGGTGAAAGGTGAATATTTGAGGGGAATCTGAGAGGAATCTTCTTCACTCTGAGAGTGGTGTGGATGTGAAACAGGCTGCCAGTGAAAGTGATGGATGCAGGTTCAATTGTAACATTAAAGAGAAATTTGGATAAGTAGATGGATGAGAAAGTTGGGAGAATATGGTCCAGGTACAGGTGGCAGGGACTAAGCAAAAAGCCAAGGCAGCATGAACTAGGTGGGCCAAGTGGCCTGTTTCTCTGCCCTAATGCTCTATGACTTGATGACTCTAACGCTCTAAATTTTGTTCTTAACTGGATTCAGTTCGTTTGACCTTTTTATAGTCAGCACTTCTGCCTCATCCCCACTCAGTCTTTAAGTTTAGATCAGATTTAGATTTATTTATTACAGGTACATAGAAACATACAGTAAAATATGTCATTTGTGTTAACCAACAACACACCCAAGGATGTGCTGGGGGCACACCACACATTCCGGTGCCAGCATAGCGTGCCCACAATGCTCAGACAAAAAAGCACAGAACACAACAAAAGAGAACATACCAAAGAAACAACAGTGAAACAAGCCCTGCTCCTCTTTAACAGACACTCACAGACCTCTAACCCCAGGACAGGCCCTCTTCTTTGGCCTCCAGATCACCCTGGAATTTCCATCAAAGGAGGAAGTCTCCAGGATCGTTTCCGTCCTTCCTTACTTTCTGAGACCAGCCATTTGAACCTCCCAAATATTCAGTGCAGTACTACAAGAATTAAACTGGCCACTTAAACTTTCCATCAGACATGTCTTTCCATACAATCTCCCTGTAAATTCCTGTTTGGTGGAGACTCTGCACCCCCCACCCTTTGTAACCAGTTTTCATTGAAGTATTGTTGAGAGTGTTCTGATCAGCTACATCACCATCTGGTATGGGAATTCGCAAACACGAGGAAATCTGCAGATGCTAGTCCTGACGAAGGGTCTCGGCCCGAAACGTTGACTGTACTTCTTCCTATAGATGCTGCCTGGCCTGCTGTGTTCCACCGGCATTTTGTGTGTGTTGCTGGTATGGGAATTGCAAGGTATCTGACCACAAGTCCACACAAACAATTGCGGGCACTGCTGAGAGGATCATTAGAGTGTCTCTCCCACCCAATGGAGATACTTATCAGGAGCACTACGTATGGAGAGCATTGTCAACGATCCCTCTCATCCGCCCAACAAACTCTTTCACCCCCTACCACAGGCAGGAGGTACCATTGCATTAGGACAAGAACTGTTAGGGATGGAAACAATTTGCTCCCGGGCCGTGAGGCTACTGAACTCTCTTCCACCACCCAGGTCTCATCATGTATGAAGCACCAGTAGCATTATACTGTTTACTTTTTAACGTGGGTCATAAAACCACTTTATTATTTGCTAATTTATTTGTGGTAATAATACTTTTTGCTTCTGGTAAGATGGCGGCGTGTTCGGACACAGCAGCTTCCCAGGGGCCAACCAAAGGTGTTTTTCTCCTTGTTAAATATCTTTTTTACGATCACCAAGACAATGCTGGACTCCAAGAACTGGGTGCTGCAGGTCTACCCCAGTGAGCTGCTTGGTGGTGGAAGTGCTGGACTGGGTGAAGACCACGTTGCTGCCTGATACAGGAAGGCATCGAAGGCTAGTGCGTGAAGGCAGTGTGTGTGCAGTGTGACTGCGGATGATTGTTGTTGATATTTCTCTTGTGATTACAAGACTCTGTTGAACAATGATAATGTAAGATGCTGCAGGTGTGCTTCCCTTGTTTGGTGGTGTGAGTGACGGCGAGGGAGCTGCATTGCCTTGGTTGTGGTGAGGACTAGGCCTCAAGCCACAGCTTGCCTGCTGCTCTAAACCAGGAAAGGAGACAATGAGGCAGTGTCGTGTGGTGTCTATGCTCAGATTGGGACTGGCCTCCCCCATCAGTGCTGCCCTCCAGTGTTTGATTGGTGAAATGACACGCTGGATTGTGTGCATCTGCACACTTGCAGGAACTGAACTATCAATTTGCAGGGCATGTCGCTCAGGGACTTGGGATATATATGTGGTTATTTTGCATGACCATGTTTCCTTGCTCGCTATTTTGAATGTGCTGTGTATGCTTTGCATCTTGTCCCCAGAGAAACGCTGTTTCATTCAGCTGCATTCATGTATAGTTGAATGATAATTAAACTTGATTTTGATTTGATTTGATGTGTGTAAGTTATATGTACTGTGTTGTGCATCTTGGTTCGGAGGAACGTTGGTTTGTTTGGCAGTATACGTGTGTACACTTGAATGACAATAAGCTGTACTTGAGATTGAACTTACCGTGTACTCCAACAGTTGGCTTATAGCCTGGGAACAAAATGCTCTTGGTTCTATTCAGTGATGCCCCAATATCCCTCTTCTGTTTGCACACGGGTTTCCCCAAATCACAATTGCAGCATTCTTCAAAATTATTTTGTTGACTATAGAGTTTCTAGTACAGTCTGTGACTAGGTTCTTTAAGTAGTCATAGCCGGGGGAGGTACTAAGGATAAGCTCCCACTATCTATTAAAGGCTCCCAATAGCATGCACCTCAAACAGCCTCTGACGACCAAGTCCAGCTCCTGGCTTTCACATGTGGCTTAGGAAATAAACCCGGTGGAATCGTTTCAACTGACAGGAGAAGGGGCAAAGGTGGGTTACTGGCACCTTAAAACCAGTCGCAGATGGGGCCTGTCAGCCGTGGTTGGCAGCTCATCTAGGAGAATGAAAACTCTGATCTGAAACCTCCGCTGCCTTGTGGCTACACCCGCTCATGGGGAAGGTTTTGGGAGTAGAGCCTGAGGGAAAAATCCAGAGCTGGAGTCCCTAAGACAGTCCTACGTTGAGTTCAATGTTCAGTATTGACTGGAAACTCCTGTGACGCTGCTGGTACCAAACTGTATCGGTCTCTGCCGTTCCTTTGGGTTCATCAGATGTGTGGAGAAGGGGAGCTTCTAGACAGTGAGGACACAATATCCATGGTCAACTCTGACTGACGAAGGCTTCACAATCTGATAGCGTGAAAGACATAACAATTTTTTTCATATATACAGTATCTAAATTATTCAACTGAACAGGAAGGATGCAGAGGCTTTAGAGAAGGTTCAGAAGCTGTTTAGCAAGATCCTGTATGGATTACAGGGTGTGAGTATAAGGATCATTTGGACAAAATGGTGTTGTTTTCTCTGAAGGACTGGAGGCTGGGGGGAGATCTGACTGAAATATAGAAAATTATGACAGGTGTAGATATGGTTGACAGTCAGAATATCTTTTCCCCAAGGGTAGAAATATTGAACATCATAGGGCATGATTTAAAGTGAGAGGGGGTAAGTTTAAAGGATGTGTGTAAGTCAGATTTTTTTCTACACACAGAGGCAATGCAGAGTCGAGGCGGTGGGGCCTGGGCTTGGGTCCAAGAGTGAGGAAAGACCTGAAGTGTGATCGATTCAAGCACCGGCCGAATTGAAAAGGTCATGTGTGGGCCTGAGGGTGTTTTGATTGAAAAGGCCAGGGTGTCGTGGCCGGAGGCAAGGAATGGGCTGGAGTTCAGCTTGCTGATCCATGAGGTTTACTCGTCTCTGCACTGAACTGAGGCTGTGGCCTGCAACTAACGGGCTCCTGAATCGGCTGCAGTGATGACTGGCTTGGTGGCTTTGGACTCACTTTCATTATCTTCAGATCTGAATGCTATTTGCTTACTTTTATTGTTTCCAAGATTTGTTTTTTTTTCCTGCGCATTGGGTGCTTGATGGTCTTTTTTAAAGTGGGTTCTATTGGGTTTCTTTGTGTTTTGGCTGCCTGTAAGGAGCTGAATCGCAAGTTGTATTAAGTTGTGTTAATGGAAACAGCTGCATTAGTGGCATTCAAAAGGCTCTTAGACAAGCACATGAATGGAGTGATATGGATTATGTGCAGGCAGAGGGAGATTAATTTAATTTGGCATTGTGGTCAACCCGGAGTTCATGGGCTGAATGGCCTGTTCCTGTGCTGTATTTTTCTATGAACATATCATCCAACTCTTGCCCTGGAATCCACGTGTATATATGTACACATGTGTGCTAATTTACCTACAATGCCTTCCCCTCTCTATCCTCCTGTAGGTAATTACCTCTGCCATGTACAGCTATGTACAGCATGCAGCTGATCGAGGTTTGTTCTGCTGCCATCCACATTTCTCTAAAGCACGGGTTCCCAACCAGGGCTCCACGGACCCCTCAATCAACGGTAAAGCTCAAATAAGGTTGGGAAACTCTGCTCTAAACTTAGCTTGTAATAACGTAATTCCTTCAACATTCTGCTCATCTGTAATCTGAATCAGAATCAGAATCCGGTTTAATGTTACTGGCAGACAGTATGTCGTGAAATTTGCTATTTTGCAGCAGCAGACAATAGGTTTGTAGTTGGACCCAGGATAGTGAAATGGACATTCTCTTATCCGAATAGATTGTGGTCTTGCCCTTTGAACATTTGACAGAGAAGGCCTGATACTGTATTGAAATCAGGCAGATAGTACATTTCCCCCAAGGTCCAACCGAGAGAGAGCGAAATGTCTATTAGTTCCTACTGAAACTTCACAATTGGAAAAAGTGAATGGTGCTGTTCCCACATGGATGTACTGAAAGGAAACCTTGTAAATGACATGAAATGTTTCAGAAAATCATCTTGGGGGCAAGTGTTACTACAAGTTATTGCACTCTGGAGACTTTATCTGAAAATTAAATTCCCACCATTAATTATTTAGTTATTGTTCTGTGTGTGATTTATATTCACTCCCCCATTAGTATCTCTCTGTCTCTTTCATTGGGTTTGTCTCTGTGTCTCTCTTTCTATCTATTTTGCTTAGTCTCTCCTTAGGTATCAGTCTAACTGCACAAACACAGGCCTTTTGGCCCATCCAGTGCATGCTTTTCTCCCTAGTCCCATCTACCCACACCCGCACCATGACTTAACAAAACCCTCACATCCATGAACCTCTCCAACTTTTCTTAAAGGTTGCAGTCAAACCCACATCTACCACTTCCGTTAGCAGCTCATTCCACACTCACTCCACCCTCTGATGTCTTCCACTTCCAGCAGTATCAGCCCCTCTCTATTTAGATTACGCCTCCTCCATCTCTCCTTCCTGTCTCTCCTCCCCATCTGCATCCTATCCCTCCCACAGTATCTCTCAGACACCTGTGCCCCTCAGTCTGTCTCTCCGTCTCACTCGCTCTCGTTTTGTCCCTCACAGTGTCACCGCCATTCCGCTCTGTCCCTCTCTGGATTTACCTGAATCCTGTCCTCCGGAAGTTCTGTTTTCATGGCCAGCATTTCCCGTGCGTACACATCTGGATAGTGAGCTTCGTTAAACGCTTTCTCCAGCTCCTCCAGCTGGTAGGAGGTGAAAATAGTCCTAGAAAGAAAAGGAAACAAGCAGTCGATTAGGCGGATACAACCAACATTGAACTCTTAAAGCAACACACACAAAATGCTGAAGGAACTCAGCATCTATGCTACAGCAATGAATATACAGCCAAGTCTCTTCATCAGAACTGGAAAGAAGACAGAATTAGAAGGTGGGGGAGGGGAAGAAGTAAAAACTGGAAGGTGATAGGTGAAGCCAAGTGGCTGGAGAAGTGGAGAATGAAGTGAGAGGCTGGAGGGCGACAAGTTGAAAAACTAAAGGCTGATGAAGAAGGACTCCAATAGGAAAGGAGAGGAGAGTCGATCATGGGAGAAAGGAAAGGAGGGGCATCGGGGGGAGGTGTTAGGTGAGGAGAAGAAAAGGGGACCAAAGTGGAGAATTGAAGAAGAGAGAAGAGGAAACATTGGAAGTTAGGGAAATTGATGTTCATGCCTTTGGAGCCTAACCGGATGGAATATGAGGTGCTGCTCCTCCAACCTGGCCTCATTGAAGCAGCTGGTGCTGAGATATGGTACCTGCAATGCACATGTTAACCTGGTTCATTTAACATGCAACCTTACTGCCCAAAGTGCTTCCATTTAACACACCGGAGTGGCTTGTGTTACCGCCACAAGGCAGAGGGCAACTCTGCCCGGTGTAAACACCCACCCATACACCAAAATATAATGACATACCGTATGGGGTGGCCAATCAAATGCCCCTTGGACGGGCAAGTACAGGTGAGGAGTGCATCAGAAATACAATAGATGGAGAATATCGATTGGAATCAGAATTAGAAATGAAATCGATTTATTATGTTGCACATGTTACGTTAACCTGTACATCTACAGAATATTTTGTACTGTTAATATTATTTGATGTGCTGTATGCAGTACTGTACTTTGTACTTTGAAGAACATTGTTTCATTTAGCTGTATACATGTGTATGGTTGAATGCTAATAAACTTGAACTTATTATTGTCATATAACCTGAGATGTCATAGAAAGCTCTTGTTTTGAATGCCATCCAGAAATCTCACACCAAACATCAATATATTGACATAGTAAAAAGAAACCAGAGTGTAGAGTTCCAGTTACAGGAAAAGTACAGTAGACTATATATAGACAAATAAAGTGTAGGGCCTATAACCAGGTAGACTCAGAGGTCAAGAGTTCAAACATTCAACAAGAGGTCCATTCAAGTGTCTGATAGGAGTGCTAATAGAAGCTGTCCCTGAGACCAGCGATTCATGCTCTCTGGCTTTTGTGAATTCTGCCCAATGGGAGAGAGGGGAAGAGCGAATGACCAGACTGGGAGGGATCTCTGACCATGCTGACTGCTTTCCCAAGGCAGTGGGAAGTGTAGACAGAGTCATTGCCAGGAAAACCAGCCAAATTAAGTTAGAATTCAACAGGGACAGGGAATACAGTGTAAAGCTTCCAATGGTATTCCTCAGCATGGATGAGGAACAGCACTGGAAGACAGCATAGATGAAGAATACAGCTAGAATACAATTAGAATACAGTAGAGTCAAGGAATACAGGACTGAGAAGGGATACAAGGTGGACGGGAAATACAGCAGGAACAGGGAATGCAGGACAGACAGGAATACAGGATTGACAGGGATACAGGGCGGGCAGGAATACAGGATTGACAGGGAATACAGGATGGACAGGGATACAGGATGGACTGAGATACAGCAAAAATGGTTAATATTGGATGGAAAGGAATACAGGATGGACAAGAATTCAGGACAGACAATGAATACAGGACAGACAGGGATGCTGGTGGGACAGGTAATACAGCAGAAATAGGGAATACAATCAGACAAGGATACGGAAATGACAAGGATACAGGATGGCCATAGTGGATGGACAGAAGTACAGGATTTATAAGGAATACAGGGTGGACAGGTTATACAGGATGAACAGGAATAAAGGATGGACTGGGATACAGGATGGCCAGGAATAATGGATGGACTGGGACGAAGATTGGAAGATTATACACAGGGCGGGCAGCGAATACAAAACGATCTAGGACATTCTTGCTATTGAGGGAGTGCAGCATAGGTTCACAAGGTTAATTCCCGGAATGGCGGGACTGTCATATGTTGAAAGATTGGAGTGACTGGGCTTGTATACACTGGAATTTAGAAGAATGAGAGGGGATCTGATTGAAACATATAAGATTATTAAGGGATTGGACACACTGGAGGCAGGAAGCATGTTCCCGCTGATGGGTGAGTCCAGAACTAGAGGCCACAGTTTAAGAATAAGGGGTAGGCCATTTAGAACAGAGATGCGGAAAACTTTTTCACCAAGAGTGTGGTGGATATGTGGAATGCTCTGCCCCAGAAGGCAGTGGAGGCCAAGTCTCTGGATGCATTCAAGAGAGAGTTAGATAGAGCTCTTATAGATAGGGGGGGGGGACAAGGGATATGGGGAGAGGGCAGGAACGGGGTACTGATTGTGTATGATCAGCTATGATCACAGTGAATGGCGGTGCTGGCTAGAAGGGCCAAATGGCCTACTCATGCACCTACTGTCTATTGTCTATTGACCGTGCCGACCATAATTCCCACCTAAGCTAGTGTATATCCCTGTATTCGGCCCATATCCCTCTGGATCTTTCCTCTCCATTTACTTCTCCATTAAGTAGAAGACATTGTGAATATCGGGCGGATAGGGAATGTGAGTGGGATAAGCACATGAAATACAGCAGCGAGATGTGCCCCTGGGTACAATACAGAGGGGCGACCAGACGCAAAGATGTTGCAACGAGAGGACAGGTATCGATCATCAGATACAAGCCCAAGGACGCCTACGAACACACGCTCTTACCTGTGTCGCCTTTTCTTACGCTTCTTCGTCTGGCTCAGGCTGGATTTGGAAATTTTCCGGTCACTCGATGAAATGTCTTCAGAATCTGAATTAAAACACAAGTGTTCCGACATTTATTCCCAAAAGCTAATGCTGACCGGCTAACAAGACAGGACTTGCACTGGGGGCGCATTGGAGAGGACTGGACACGAGAACGGCAGGGCACCTGACCGCAAGTCCCTCCAAAGGACGACAGAGAGGATCGTCGGGGTCTCCCTTCTACCCCCATCATTGGTATTTATCAGGAGCGTCGCGTACGCAGGGCTGTTAGCATTGTCAATGATCCCTCCCATCCATCCAACAATCTCCGTGACCCCCCCCCCCCATACAAACACACACAATTACCAACAGACTGAAGATAACATAGTATTGGGACAAGGACAGTTCGGATGAGAAACACCGTCTTCCCCCGGGCCGTGAGATTACTGTAACTCCTCGCCACCACCCAGGTCTCATCACGCGTGAAGCGCCGGTATCGTCATACTGTTTACTTCTTAACTTGTGTCGCAAATGCACCTTATTATTTGTTAATGTATTTGTGGTCATGTTACTTTATGTGTTACCTGTGTGAGTTATATGTACCGTACTGCGCCTTTTCTCTTACGGACAGATCAGCCATGATCTTATTGAATGACGGGGCAGGCTCGATGGGCCGGATGGCCTCCTCCTGCTTCTATTTCTTATGTTCTTATGTTACCATCAGGGAGGAGGTACAGAAGCCTGAAGGCACAACTCAGCGATTCAGGAACAGTTTCTTCCCCTCTGCCATCCGTTTCCTAAATGGACATTGAACCCTTGGACACTACCTCACCTTTTAAAATATACAGTATTTCTGTATTTTACACGATTTTTAATCTATTCAATATACGTATACTGTGATTGATTAATTTATTTATCTATCATTATTACTTTTCTCTTCTATAGTATGTATCGCATTGAACTGCTGTTAACAAGTTAACAAATTTCACGTCACATTGCCGGTGATAATAAATCTGATTCTGATTCTGATTCTGATTGTGCAGCTTGCTCCGGAAGAAAGTTGTTTCATTTGCCGGTATACCTATGTGTGCTTGAATATGAATAAACTTCAGTTTGACAGCGGGGACATTGTAATAATCCCCAGGTGTGCAGCCAATAGTTTTCCCACGGATTGAACAGGTTCCTCGAATCGCAACTTTTCACCGAGAAAGGATTTTCGGGCAGAGCCAGGATTTTTCGTTCCGTTTCATCGAACACCGATAGGTGCCGAGCTTTAAACGGGAATCCGCCCCGCGCCGTTTCACGGACCTCCCGCCAGTCAGTAAGCGGGAAACGACCCTCATGCTGTCGGTGTGCATTCCAGTACGATAACGAAATCAGTTTCACGCTGCAAAAAGCAAGCTGCCGGGGGAGCTCAGCGAGGCATGGCAGCACCTGCGAGGGCAGAGGGATCGTCGATACTTCGGGTCGAGCCCCCGCATGAATGCTCAGCTCGAACTGGAACGCCGACAACCCCCTCCCTCCACAGATGCTGCTCGATCCGCCCAGTTCCTCGTTTCGCTGTTGCCCCTGACACATGGGGGTTCACCCAGCGCTCGTCCGAAACTGGTAAATGGCATCGCGTTTATGTTAATCTTGCTGTTCTCCGTATTGATCTAGACTTCGTTGCCTTGATATTAGGACCTTGAGACCAGAAAACATAGGCGCAGAGTTCAGCCCATCGAGTCTTTTCCGCCGCTCAATCACGGTTGATTTATTACCCCACAACACCATTCTCCAGCCTAGAATACGTACACAACGCTGGAAGAACTCAGCAGGTCAGGCAGCATCCGGGAGAAAAGAGTAGCCAACGTTTCGGGCCGAGACCCTTCATCAGGAGCATCTGCAGTTGTATTTTTGTGTTTTGATTCTCCAGCCTTCTCCCAGTCCTTTTTAATCAACCTATTAACCCCCGCGTTAAGTATGCGCAATGTATTTGCTGTGAATCTCTCCAGCCCTAATCTGTAAATATCTTGCTCAAATTCCTCCAGCTATCTATCCACGCAATGAAAGCGGAAAGTTCGATTGAAGGTGTTATTCTTTGTTTTAAACAACGAGCATGGGCTTAATTTCCCCAACAATGTTTTTTTTATATAAATCTGGGAGCCATTGCTCGCCGTCCCGCGTTTTTATATTATGGAAATGATTTTAGAGAACGAACAAGATGTTTCTACTAACGCTAACCAGAGCGGTTTATATTCCCCCCTGCGCTTTTAGTTAACGAGGTCATTTTAGATTGTAATAGAGTAATACTGGCAATAAAATCTACCGGAACAGCGAGATTGAAGGCTTATGCTTTTTTTTATATTTAAAAAAAGAACGTAAAACGATTACAAAGATTTTTGCTTTCGTCCTCCTTAAGCTGGCAGTCAGTTGCGTTAAATACTACAATGGAAATTTTCATTACTGGAAATCAATGACAAATCCAAATTTCGCGGCGCATTTGCTGAGAAGTTTATTTCTATTGTTCTGTGGAACAAAACGGTCTCTGCAAGGTTTAGTCGCTGAAATGGTAATTTCGCATTTGAAAGTAGGATCCATTTGCACTCCTTCCTCAAATAAATGTAAACTCTGTATGATATATTCAGGGAGCTTGTCAATATTTGCATTGGGTCCCTGGAAGTGAGTAAATACTAGCAGAAATTCTTAAAATGTATATTCACACTGGTCCCGGGGTTTGTAAGGACTGGGAGAAGCCCCCCGCCCCCCGAATAATTGTGAATATTTGCTCTGGGCCTTGAGTGTGGAAACACTGCAAGAAGTCTCCAAAATGTGGGCTAGTATTTGCACTGAGTCCTTGACTGTGTGTCAGCAATAGCAGGCAAACTCCTACAGCGTGTGCCAGTCTAATTCAGTTGTATTTTTATTCACAGAAATATGCAGTATGTACATACTTGCAAAAGTTCTGTGGGAATGCATCTCACCCTTTAAGAGTCATCATTTGGCAGCAGCTTTTAAATTTTATTAAAGGTAACCTGTTTGCTTCAAAGTTCAAAGTAAATTTGTTATCAAAGTACATACATGTCACCATATACTGTACAACGTGGAGATTCATTTTCTTGTGGGCATTCACAATAAATACAAAGAAACAGAATAGAATCAATGAAAAAACATAACACAATAAGAAATAGCAATAAAACAGATTGAGCAACTACAAAAAAGAATTCAAATTAATAATTATTGCAGTATTAATTAATGGGTTCCTTAAGGTTGTTATAGCCAGGGGAGGTAAGCTCCCACTACCTGTTAAATGCTCCCGGTGGTGTGTGTCTCAAATAGCCTCTGACAACCAAGTCCAGCTCTTGGCCTTCACATGTGGCTTAGCTACCAAACCCAATGGGACTATCTCTACTGACAGCAGAAGGGCCAAAGGCAGGTGACTGGCACCTTAAAACCAGTCGCTTCTGGCAGATGGGGCTCCTCAGCCATGGTGGGCTGCTCATCTTGGAGAAGGAAAACTGATCTCAAACCTCCGCTGTCTTGCAGCTATACCCACTCATGGGAAAGGCTTCAGGAGTAAACTCTAAGGAAAAATCCGGAGCTGGAGTCCCGAAGGCAGTCCGACGTTGAGTTCAATGTTGACTGGTTGACCCTTTCTGAACCCTTTTTTAGAAATTTTTTGGTCATGCATAGAGGAGCGGAGTTAATGACAAATTATAATTTTAACTGATGAAATATGGCAGCCCAATCTTTGTTTTTTTTAGTTTAGCTTTTTTTTTAGTTTAGAGGTTTTTATTTTTCTCTCTTTATAAAATATATTTTTCATGGTTAGTTACTAAGAGATTGGGAGGCTAAACTCCATTTGTTATTTGGAATCAGTGTTTGTACGTGCTAACTGTTATTAATGTAATCCTGATATCTATGTATCATTATCATTATTGCTATGTTTATTAATTTGAAACTTAATGAAAAGATTGAAAAAGAAAGACGATGTTGAGTGGCAACTCCTGCGACATCACCAATGCCAAACTGTCTCAGTCTCTGTCCTTCCTTAGAGTTCATCAGGTGCGTGGAGAGCGGGAAGCCTGCAACAGGCTGCTCTCCGTATCGTACTGCCGTGGCTTGCCTACCACTCTGACAGAATGTCCATGGTCGACCCCGACCAATGGAGGCCTCTCAAATTATACATTTAAAATGCAATAGAGTACCCAATTGGTATCATACTGAAATATAATGCTCCTATCTCTAACTTGCACAACAGCGGCACAGGTTTACCACATGAGTTTTAGTTAAACCTCATTCACAGCAAAGATTTTAACATTTGAACAAGTATTATGTTATCAATAATACAAGGATCCACAACGATGATGATGACGACGTTGACTCGGGCCTGGGAGGCCAGCATCGGGCATTTTCATGTCTCACAAGGCGCAGGAACGAGAGACTGTGTGGCGCACCACTCCTCACACTGACAAAACACACTGGGCCATTCTGCCCAACACGTCCATTCTAATCATCTATATTAATCCCATTTACCCACATTTTGTGTCACAACCAGAGGTGGTTTTATTTTAAAGATTGTTTTTCAGTTAGTACGTGGATTGTATTTTCTCAGTGTGTCACCTCGTGAACATTTTGATGCAGCTATTGAGAAGGCAAGACAGCAGCTATATTTCATTAGGAGTTTGAGGAAACTGGGCTTATCAACTAAAACACTTTTACAAATGTACCATACAGAACATCCTGACTGGCTGCATCACAGTCTAGTCTGCACAAGATTGAAGTAAGATGCAGAAACATATAAAATTAGTCAGCTCCATCATGGGTATGAGCCTCTGTCATATCGAAGACACCTTCGAGAAGTGGTGCCTTAGAAAGACGGCATCCATTATTAAGGACCTCCACCACATGCCCTCTTCTAATAGTTACCATCAGGAAGGAAGTACAGAAGCCTGAAGGGACATACTCAGTGATTCAGGAACAGTTTCTTCCCCTCTGCTACACAATTCCTAAATGGACATTGAACCCACGAATACTGCCTCACTATTTTTTTATTTCTGTTTTTTTTTGCACAACTTATTTTAACTTAACTATTTAATAGACATATATATACTTGCTGTAATTCAGTTTTCCCCTCTATATTTATTTGTCATGTATTTCATTGTACTGCTGCCATAGAGTTAACAAATGTCATAACATACACCTGTCATAGAAAAAACTGATTCTGATTCTGATCTGGATATGCAGTATTCCTTGAATTGTTTATATTTTATGTCAATTGTTTGTCTTTGGACTAGCTCTGGGTTTTCACATTGTGCTGCAGGAGTCTCATTTGGTATCGTGGAGATTGTTATGCTCTCTTGGAATTTACTACTTTTAATCAATTTGGGATAATTTAATTAGTACAGCATTTTCAATGTCTTGTAATGTAGTTGTTGGTTTTGGGGATTGGTTTCGTCTGATTGGTCCTGAATTCCTACGTGCTCCAGGGCACTTTTCAGGTGGACATGCCAACTCCTCTTTGTTGGGTTGTTGTGGCTCCTAGTCTGGTGAAACTCAGACCAAGTTCTTCTGTGTATTGTGAGTCTGTATTTATACATCCTCCAACCCCTACCAAAATTTAACAGCAGTCCTACCTTCATAACCATATCATATTTGTCCAGACATTCTGACATATCCACATATCCAACCATAAAATGTGACAATCCATTGGTAAATCTACCAAAATAGCAGGTCCAACAAAATAGTCCAGAGAGCAAATTTTAGAAGGCCTACCAATCTGACTTGGGTGGCGGGGAGAAGATATGTCTCTACCAAAGGAGGTGTGAGGCACTCATTCCCTCTGCTGGTCTTCAGGTCACCCTCGGGCAAAGTGTACCATCTGCTTAGCCCCACCCCTCCCCAAGCAGGGTCACATAAAGCCATGAGAGCAGGTGGTGGATATCACAAGTTCTGGTTATGTGTCCACTGATGTCAGGCAGACAATCTCTGAAGAGTATTGATAACGGTTGGATTTACCCATCTTGTAATGACACTGCCCGAATGAAGGCAGTGGCAAACCACTTCTGTAGAATTTGCCATGAACAATCATGTTCATAAGCCATGATCACCCACATCATACAACATGGCACATAATGATGATGATGACCAATCTGACTGAACAGAACACATAAATTATCTACAAGAAACACTAGAGATTCTTCAGATTCTGGGAGTCCAGAGTAACACACACAAAATGCTTGGGGAACCCAGATCAGGCAGCATCTATGCAGGGGAATAAAGACTCGATATTTTGGGCTGACACCCTTCGTCAGGTCTGGAAGGGAAGGGGAGAAGTCAGATTAAAAGGTGGGAGGGAGGAGGAGAAAGAGGGCAAGCTGTAAGGTGAGAGGTAAATCTAGGTGAGGGGGTGGAGGAGCAGGCGATGAACTGAGGAGGTGGAAGGTGGGAGGTGATGGATGAAAAAAGTACAGGCCTGAAGTAGAGAGGATCTAATAGGAATAAAGAGTGGAGCATGGGAGAAACGAAGAAGGAAGGGCACCAGAAGGAGGTGATAGGAAGGGGAGGAGAAGAGAAGGAGTAAGAGAGGAGGCAGAATGGGGAATGGAAGAAGAGGGAAGGGGGAGGGGAGGGGGCATTACAAGAAGTTAGAGAAATCAGTGTCCATGCTGTCAGATTGGAGACTACACACATGAAGTATGAAGGTTGGCCTCATGGTGACAGTAGGGGAGGCCATGGTCTGACACGTCAGAATAGGAATGGAGATTGGAAGTTAAATGGTTGGGCACCAGGAAATCCTGCTTGTTATCCACCAGAAGCCCATACATAAAACATGCAAATTCTTTCAAATACTAATAAAGTTAGTCTCCTTCTATAGTCTTGCCCAGGAAATGGTTGCAAGGCTTTCAGTCAAGACTATAGAAGGAGACTAACTTTATTAGTATTTAAAATAATTTTTTCTTAATGGTCAGCTTCTGTGCTGTCTCAGTCTAGATTCCATGATCCTACCACCAAATGTATCAGAAAACAATTTTAACATATGCATCCATTTTCAATAAGAATCAGACTGAATTGGGCAGCACAGTGTTACAACATTTAGTGTTACTGCCTCACAGTAACACTCGAGACCGCTGTTCGATCCTGAACTCAAGAGTTGTCCATGTAAAGTTTGAACCTTCTCCCGCCAACTTCTGGGTTTCTGCAGAACATTGTTACTTTCTGCCTCATGCTAGGCACGTGTTGGTAGCTTGCTTGGCTGGTGTGAATTGCCCCTGGTGTAGGATAGTGACAGCCCCAGTAAGGCAGTGACAAAAGAACCCGAGGTAATTGATGGGCATGTGTTGTAGGGCAACGGAGAACGAAGAAGAGGGAAAGAGGCTGATGAGGTTGCTCAACTGAGAGCTGGCAAGCATCTGATGGACCAAATGGCCTCCTTTTGTCAGAATAGTAAATCAAAGAAGCCCATAATCTTTACTTCAAATCTGCAAAACAACCAGCATCACCCAAGCATCCAAAATGTGCAAGCAAACTTCTCACGGCCTCCACATAGATTAACATCGATGCTACACCATCAAATCCCATTCATGTACCGTGAAACCCACACAAGTAGATCAAACATGATCAAAGCCAGTAAATGTGTAGTCAATACCTTGAACCCAGCAGTGGCAGAAAATAATGCAAGAAAATGCACCACATTTTGTAGAATTATTTCAATTACTACCCTATCGGAACTCATCAAAAACATACTCAATAAATGATGCAACTTTATATTGCAACCATTAATGTAGCAAAGATGTCCAGCATTCTACAGCAATAATTTCTAACAAAGTAACTTCACACCTAGGAATGTGATGAGATGTTGAAGCAGATGACCAAAGTCTCGGTTTTAAGCGGCACCTTAAAAAAGGAAGAAGGATGGAGAAGTGGGGATGCTTAGGAAGTGAATTTATTCAAGTGGCCCCCCGGTTAAAAACAACACAGTCAAAAGATGCCTCATTTTACACTTGTGGAGCCAAGTTGAATAAATACATCCCAGGCTTTTATAAAGGGGAAATACAGATGCTTAGCATCAGAGTCAGCTTTATAATCATTGATGTATGTCTTGAAACTTGTTTTGTTGTCGCAGTACTGTGCAAGACATAAAACTGACTACAAACTTCAACCATTGAAGTTCCCCTTCCTCCACCATTGATGCTGCCCTCACCTGCATCTCTTCCATTTCCCGGACATCCACGCTTACTCCATCTCCCCGCCGCCTTAACTGGGATAGAATTCCTCCTGTTCTGACCTCCCACCCCATGAGCCTCTGCATCCAACACATCATTATCCACAACTACCGGCATCTTCAATGGGATTCTACCACTAAACACATCTTTACCTCCACACCCCCCTTCACCTCTGCTTTACGTAGGGATCACTCCATACATGATTCACTTGTCCATTCGTCTCTCACCACTAATCTCCCTGCTTGCCACATAGCCCTACAAACAGACAAAGAGCTGCACCTGTTCATTCACCCCCTCCCTCACCTCTATTAAGGGTCCCAAACAGTCCTTCCAGGCAAGGTAACACTTGACCTGTGAATCTGCTGTGATCTGCTACTGTATCGGATGTTCCTGATAAGACCTCCTCTGCATTGGTGACACTCAGTGTAAATTGGGGAACTGCTTTGTCGAGCATATCTGCTCTATCCACCAAAAGTGGAATTCCCTAGTAGCCAACCAGTTGAATTCCTATCGCCATTGGCATTCCTACATGTCAGTCCATGGCCTCCTTTTTTGCCACAATGAGGCCTCGTTCAAGATAGAGGAGCAACACCTCATATTCCATCTAGATAGCCTCCAACTTCATGGCATGAACATCGATTTTTCCTTCTGGTAATTTATTTCCCTCACCCTTCACTCTTCTATCTTACTCTGGCATCTTACTTTTTCTCTTCACCTGCCTATCACCTTCCCCTGGTTCCCCTCCTTCTTTGTTTTCTCCCATGGTCCACTCTCTTCTCCTATCAGATTCCTTCTTCTCCAGAAATTTACCTATCCCACCCACCCAACTTCACCTATCGTCTTCTAGCTAGTCCTCCTTCCCCTTCCCCCACTTTTTTTTTTATTCTGGCGTCTTCTCCCTTCCTTTCCAGTCCTGAAGAAGAGTCTTAGTCCGAAACGTCAATTGTCTATTCATTTCAATAGATGGTGCCTGACCTGCTGAGTTCCTCCAGCATTTTGTGTGTGCCGCTCTATACGTGCAATATGTATGTTACATTTTTCATTCACTATGTGCCGTGTCGAATGACGTAATGATCATGGTCTTTTTATGACCATGACTGGCAATTTTTTCTACAGGGGTTTGCCATTGCCTTCTTCTGGGCAGGTGTGCATGTGTGTGTGTGAGAAAATAATAGTGCGAAAAGAGCAAAATAGTGAGGTAGTATTCATGGGTTGGTCCATTGTCCTTTCAGAAATCTGATGCGAAGGGGAAAAAGCTGTTCCCAAAATGTTGAATGTGGGTCTTCAGTCTCCTGTACCACCTCCCTGTTGGTAGCAATGAGAAGAGGGCATGTCCTATCTGGTGGGGATCCTTAATGATGGATGCCACCTTTTCTGATCCTGTGCAGGGGCCCCTCTATACCAGATAGTGATGCAACCAGTTAAGCAGTGATGTTTTGTATGATTTATAGGTACTTCCCAGATGTTATTATTTCACATTAGCCATCCTAGACCAACTTTGAAATGAAAAACAAAATAAATGTTAAAAGTAGTGTTTTAAGAGTCACCATTTTGGTCACTTAGAAACAGAGAGATCAGTAAAGTTACCGTGTGGTGGTGAGACTGTGAAATGGCCAGGTAACATTTCACAGGATGTAGGCACCAACACTGGGAGGTTGAGAACTACTTCCTGCCCAGAAAGGATGACCAGGGCTCTAATGGTGGGAGAAATGGAGCGACAGTGAAGCCCATCATGGTGGCAGTGAAGAAGTAATAGCACGAGGGAATAAAGATCTAAACTACACCATGGAGAGTCCCAAGCCCAGTTGTGAACAGAGGGGAGCTGGGCATGGGGCCTAGCAACCCCATCCTGTAAAGCCCAGAGCTACAGAAACACCAACAAAAGCTCCAATGTCCTCATCCCTGGGAGAGGAAGGATCTTCAAAGATGGACTACACTTGGGGACAACTTGAAAGACTGGCCTAGGAAAGAAGCCTCTGTCGGTGGCCTATGCCCCATAGGCTTAAAAAGAAGCATAAAAAACAAGGCTTCATCAAAGGTTGGAGTGCAGGGAGTCTGTAACAGGCACAAAATGGATGCAATTAGTATTGTAAGGTGTCATAATAAAATGCCTGTAAAAATAAACCCAACAATATACAAAACATCTGCAACTAAAACAGTAGAAGTATGCTGGTACGGTTTATGGTCAGGGTGGTTATACATATATTTGTGATAGTTATACATAAGAACAGTAGATGAATCTGCTGGAAGTTTCATGGTTTAACCTAAATAGTTAGTTTGTTGGTTAAGGGAATCAAGGGTTTGGGGTGAAAGGTAAAAACTGGGACCAAGGGCAGGACGTTATATGTTCATTCAAATAAATATGATTTTGGAAACAGTTTTACAAGATTATCCAACTGTCCTCCACCCATTAAGGCACACTTCATGGTGGCATGTTGATTTAAGAGTTCTGCAGATCTGAACATTAGCCTTGTTGATTAGAGCTGAATTAGTTTTATAAAGCCTAATCTCATTTACAAATGTCTAGTTGATTGATCTTTTCACTGGCAGCACCTAAGAGACACTCAGGCTCCAGAACTGAGCTGCATGTGTGGAGAATCCAGGTCCCATTTATCTATCTGAGCTGAACCTGATTAGCCACTGCTGACATTTCAGTTTTTAAATTCTTACTTTTTAAGAACATACAACAGAGAACAGTACAGCACAATACAGGTCCTTCAGCCCACAATGTTATGCCAACCCTTTAAGCTACTCCAAGATCTATCTAACCCTTCCATCTCTGGGCCCTCCATTTTTCTCCACCTATTTGGTAAATCCTCCTATTTCCAACTCCTGTGCAATCAGACTCAGATTTGTGTATTGTCATGTACACCATTCCCCACTCACTTGAGGCTCACAGAGTAAACAGTATACTTGGTAATAATATATCGTTTGTTCCTTATGTTCCATGTTGTATGACATGGGTGATTATGGTCTTTCCATGACCATGGTTGTTTTTGGCAAATTTTTCTACCAAAGTGGTTTGCCATTGCCTTCTTCTGGGCAGTGTCTTTACAAGACAGGTGACGCTAGCCGTTATCAATACTCTTCAGGGATTGACCGCCTGTCATCAGTGGTCACCAGGCAGACTTGTGATAAGCACCAGCTGCTCATATGACCATCCACTACCTGCCCCCATCACTTCACGTGACCCTGATCGGGGGCTAAGCAAGTGCTACACCTTGCCCAAGGGTGACCTGCAGGCGAGCAGAGGGAAGGAACACCTTACACCTCCTTTGGTAGAGACGTAGCTCCACCCCACCACCCATGCTATTATATACAAGAATAAATACATACCCATCAGGCTGCTGTTTATTGATTACAGCTCAGCTTTCAGCACCATCAGCCCCTCAGCTTCTAAACCTGGGCCTCTGTACCTCCCTCTGCAACTCGACCCTGGCTTCCTCACTGGGAGGCCACAGTCAGTGCAGATTGGAGATGACGTACCCTCCCTCCCAAAAGGGAATCTGCAAGGTGCAATATAAATGTGATTTGCTTTTCCTTTTCTTCCTGTCTATGTTTATTTAAGTCAATGTAACTTGAAAAACCAGGAATGTTGCCATGGTAGTGTAGTGGTTAGCACAATGCTAATACAGCCCAGGGTATTCCGGATTTGGAGTTTCATTCCAACTCCATCTGCAAGCAGTTTGTACGTTCTCCTCGTAGGTTTCCTCTGGGTGATCCGGCTTCCTCCCACAGTCCAAAGATATACAGGTAAGTAGGTTAACTGGTCATTGTAAATTATTCTGTGATTAGGCTGGGGTTAAATAGGTGGGTTGATGGAGATATGTCTCTACCAAAGGAGGTGTAAGGCGCTCCTTCCCTCTGCTAGCTTGCAGGTTATTCCTGCTTACAACCTGCTTAGCACCCCCCCCCCCAAAAAATCAGGGTCAGGATGGGAGCAGGGGGTGGATGGTCATATGAGCAGCCGGTGCAGATCACAAGTCCTGGTCATGCCATGAATAGACATGGTCGTGGAAAGACCATGGTCATCCACGTCATATGACACAGCACATAATGAACGAATAAAATAGGTGGGTTGCCTGTTCCACACAGTATCTTTAAATAAATAAATAAACAAACAAACAAACAGATAGATAGATAAATAAAGCTGGTCAACACCATTTGCATTAGGGAACTTCAAAACAGGAAAATAACCAATTGTTTAGATGCTCCATAACCAACGTAATAGCGGTACAGGTACCCTGCAATGAGGTAAGGGTCACAGTCCAAAACAGGATTTAGCAAATAGTTATTAGACCTATATTACATGAATTGTTGGATTAGATTCTTGATTAATTTACTCCCGAGTACCGACACTTAGTGACCATTTTACCAAGTACCTCCTGTACCTAATGCAATGGACACTGAGTATGTACTCTTGGTCTTCTGCTGCTGTAGCCCATCCACTTCAAGGTTGGATGTGTTGTGTGTTCAGAGATGCTCTTTTGCACACCACTGTTGTAACGCATGGTTATTCGAGTTACTGTCGCCTTCGTATCAGCTTGAACCGGTCTGGCCATTCTCATCTGACCTCCCTCATTCACAAGGCGTTTTCACCCACAGAGCTACCGCTCAGTGGATTTTTTTTGTTTTTCACACCATTCTCTGTAAACTCCAGAGACTGTTGTAAATCCCAGGAGGTCAGCAGTTTCTGAGATACTCCCACCACCTTGTCTGGCATCAATAATCATTCCACAGTCAAAGTCACTTAAATCACATTTCCTCCCGATTCTGATGTTTGGTCCGAACAACAACTAAACCTCTTGACCAGGTCTGCATGCTTTTATACATTGAGTTTCTGCTACATGATTGGCTGATTAGATATTTGCATTAATGAGCAGGTGTATACATTTACCTAATAAAGTTGACACTAAGTGTATTATTCCAATAAAGTCCCTGCACCTCTAAATTTTTATTTTATTTAGAGATAGAGCACAGTACAGGTCCTACCAGCCGACAAGCCACACCGCCCAGCAACCCAACCGTTTAACCCTAGCCTAATCACAGAACAATTCACAATGACCAATTAATCTACTACAGCAAATGGTCCCAAGTTCAAATCTGGCCGGCTCCTTGCCCACTTTCCATTTGTGCTGGATTGAGCATTTGGACTGTGGTCCGGAATCCAGATCACCCAGAAGAAACCTACAAATTCATGGGATGTACAAACTCTGCCAGCATTCAGACATCGTTGGCATTGAACTCTGAGCTATAATGGCATCACACTAACTGCTACACTACTGTATTCCTGTGTGATAATTCCCTATGGTATTTAGATTCCATGCAAAGATCTGAGCCCCTCAATTAGATTCCCGACAGCAGTGCCATGAACAGCACAGAAGCTCTGGAGTGAAAGGAAAGGAATTTTCATCTGATTGATATTTGTGCAGTGATTTCATTATATTTCAGGACATCCTCTCTCTGGGGATACTACTTCTCCTCAAAGGTTATTGCTAAAGTCATCACCAGCTTCAAAACACTAATTCAGTAACACCTCAGAAATTGGTTAAATGATCACATAATATATCTGGCAGGAAAAGCTAAGAAGCGCTCCTCAAGTAGCTCCTTTTAAAACATTTGACTGAGAAAGAAAAACTGTTTGCACTGACTAATGCATATCCTTGCCACAGAACCACAAGCAAACAATTTGTATCCTACTCAATAATTCTGGTCCCTCCTCCACATTCCTCCCCATCCAGTTGTCTGTCTGTATGTTTCCCGCCGTGATTAATGGCTCCATTATATTTAGTGCTCCAGTTTAAAATGTGCGTCTTCTGCAGTGAGCATTCAGTTATAACTCAAGCTGGGGTAGAGGGTGAAGAATGGGCTGTGCACAAGTGCTTAAGCACCTTGCATGGACGATGATTTACAAAACTCACTGCACTGCCAGTGAATTTCTATTGACCAGAATGAGCTGAAGCCAAGGACTGCTCTACACTCTGTCGAAAGCCATACAGAAGAAGTATGAGACAGTAACCCCTAATGTGGCACGGACTGTTCAATCTACTGGCACCATTCAGTACCAAGGTGTTTTTGCAAAGCCCCCTAATACTGATTTAGAGAGCCAGGCTTTGAGTGTTCACTAATGGTGCAGCTAGTATCCGAACTCACCACCTCCTTACGGGCATGTCAGAGGGGAGCAAACACCTTCTGAGATGTCACTTCCACCATCCCTGTTTCTTTCTGTGTCTTCTTCAGTGTTTATAGACAAGCTCAGATCCAACCAAGTTCTTCTTCTCGAGTCCATCAAGTCAGAGATCTTTTCACTGACAGACACAATGTGAAGTGGACGAGTCAGTCCTCGCGATGCCCTAAACCATACCTGACCAGTCCTTGAAAAGTGGGCAGACCCGAGGCTCTGCTTCTGTGTTTGTGCCTGTCTGTGTGCTGTGGATGCACATAATTGTGTGTGTGTGTGTGTGTGTGTGTGTGTGTGTGTGTGTGTGTGTGTGTGTGTGTGTGTGTGTGTGTGTGTGTGTGTCTGCATGTGTGTAACTGTGTGTCTATGTAACTATGTGTGTGTGTATAACTGTCTGTGTATGTGTGTGTATAACTGTGTGTTGTGTGTGTGTCTATGTGTCTGCATGTGTGTAACTGTGTGTGTGTGTGTGTAACTCTGTGTGTCTGTACATCTGTGCAGATCTGTTTATGTGTCTGTACCTGTAACTGTACGCATTTAGAGCCAGTACTGGTATGTTGTGTTGAATGGCTTCCCTTTATAAGACGGTTCTTGAACATTAGCTTGCTATTACTGCATCATTTTCTAAAATTATTTAATTTTAAATTCTCAGTAAATTTGCTTTTAGATTTAGAATGAAAAGTTTTTTAAAGGCAGGAATAAAACCCAACCTGTAATCTTCTGATCACACAAGTAGAGAGAACTATTTTGAAACAACACAATTTCAATACTCTTATCTATTGATGATCTCGGGAGAAAGTGACCCTCGGCAGTAACAACTTGAGTTTATATCGCATCTTGTGATAAAACATTTCAAGGTGCTGCACAGGAGAGCTATCAGCGTAAATTTATTATCCAGCCATATACAATACAGGTGACCTAAAGCCTGGTCCAAGCAGGAGACTTTAGGAAATAGGAAACAGAATATAACAGAAGGTAGAGGCCCTTTGGCCCACAATGCTGTGCTAACCATGTAACCTTCTCCAAGATTAATCTGAACTAAGCCATGGAGGATCCCGAGCCCGGTTACAAAAAGTTTGAGGTTTGGGCATGGGGCTAGCAGACCCATCCCATTAAAACCAAAGTTATAGAAATGCCAACAGAAGTTCTAAATATCTCATCCCTAAGAGAGGAAGAATGTGTGAGGTTATCTGTGGAAAGCAGAGGCCGCAGTCCAGGACAGAGGACACGGGCAAGCTTCTGTCTGTAGCCTATGCCCCAGTAGGGGTGATGTGCTTACAAAGATCAATCAGACCCACCCCTCCCACAATAGCTCTCCATTTCCCTTTCTTTAATGTTCCTATCTAAGAGTCTGCTAAACATCCCCAATGTATTTGCCTCTACCACCACCCATGGCAGCACCCATCGCTTTCCGATAAAAAAAAACTACCTCTGACTTTCTTCCAATCATCTTAAAATTATGCTCTCTCATATTAACCATTTCCATCCTGGGAAAAGCTGTGGTTGTCTACTCTATCTGTGGCTCTTATCATATTATATTTTTAAAGGTGGCTAAGAAGCGACTTAGAGAAAGAGTTAGTTCCAAAGTTCAGAGTGAAAGCAGCTGAAGATAGGACAGTCAATAGAGTGCTGATTAAAATCAGGGACACTCAGAAAACTAGTAATGGATTATGTTCAAAATCAGATTAGTTTACTGTCATCACGCACAAAACGCTGGGGTAACTCTGCAGGTCAGGCAGCACCTATGGAAATGAAAAAACAGTCGACACCTTGGGCCGAGACCCTTGATCAAAACTGGAAAGGAAAGGGTAAGAAGCTGGGAGGTGTCAGGTAGAAAAGGTTAAGGGCTGAAGAAAAATGAATCCGATCGGATAGGAGAGTGGACCGTGGGAGAAAGGGAAAGAGGAGCAGTGCCAGTGGAATGTGATGGCCAGGTGAGGAGTAGAGGGGAGCCAGAGTAAGGAGAATTAGATGGGGGGGGGGGGGGGGAAGAAAAATTACCGGAAGTTGGAGAGATCAATATTCATGCCAGTAGGTTGGAGGCTACCTAGACAGAAACTGAGGTGCTACTCTTCCAACCTGAGTTGTGACCTCATTGTGGCAGCAGTACTGTCTTATGCACCAGGATACAATGAAATTCCTTGCTGGCATGAGACTCGCAGAGTAAATACTGCACATGGCTGTAATAAATACAACAATAATACAGCAAATGTAATGCAATTGTGCAAATTATAGTAGAATTAAATTAATTTTATTTCTTACATCCTTCATATATGAGGAATAAAAATCTTCATGTTACGTCTCCATCTGAATGTGCAATGTGCAATCATAGTAATTTATAATAATTTATAATAAATAGAACAGTCAATGTAACATAGAAATACACTCAAATCAGCATGAGTTAATCAGTCTGATGGCCTGGTGGAAGAAGCTGTCCTGGAGCCTGTTGGTCCTGGCTCTTATGCTGCGGTACCACTTCCCGGATGGCAACAGCTGGAATAGATTGTGATTGGGGTGACTCAGGTCCCCAATGATCCTTCGGGCCCTTTTTTCACACCTGTCTTTGCAAATGCCCTGAATCATGGGAAATTCACAACTACAGATGTGCTGGGCTGTCTGTACCACTCTCTGCAGTGTCCTGCGATTGAGGGAGGTACAGTTCCCATACCAGCAGTGATGCAGCCACTCAGGATGCTTTCAATTGTGCCCCTGTAGAAAGTCCTTAGGACATGGGGGCCCATACCAAACTTCCTCAACCATCCGAGGTGAAAGAGGCACTGTTGTACCTTTTACACCACACAACCAGAGTGTATAGACCTCGTTTATGGTATAGTATAATATAGTGCAAATTATGGTAAAATAGTGCAAAGTACAGTGGTACAAACAGAGATAGTGCAAAAAGTGACAAGAATGGAAGAGGCATAATTAAGAGTCCAAGAACATGGTAGCACCACCTGGATGGAAATATGAAAGAGGAGATAGGTTCGGAAGTCTTTTCTTTCTCCCCTCTCAGAGATTCAATTTTAAATTTAATGTTGGGAAAAAATATATAGAATTAACATTTTAAGTCAAAGTTTGTCAACTATAATGGTTCACTTGTGCATAACTTAAATATCATTTATTTTTACTAATTCATTTGTAGGATGTGAGCCTCACTTCCAAAACCAGCATTTATTGTCCAAGTCTACGTTGCCCTGAAACGAGCAGGGACAGTCAGTGATAGTCTGGTCTGGAGAGACATCTAGCTGAGCTAGATACTAGAGGAACTCTGCAGGTCAGGCAGCATCTGTGGAGGAAAATGCAGAGCTGACATGATGAGCTGCGATCCTTCATCTAGTAGATTTCCATCTGATGAAGATTAGTACACCAGAATGTCTTTCCCACAATCCAATGGTTTCATGCTCAGAATTATTGTTTTATTTGAAAAAGAATTCCAGATACTGTATATTTACTGTAATTACATGAATTTAAATTTTCCAGAGACTGTGGGTGGGTCTCTCATATCCAGATTTATTCATCATATGTACATCAAAACACACAGGGAAATACATTCACAACCAACATAACCAAGGATGTGCTGGGGGCAGCCTGCAAGGGTCACTACACATTCCAGTGTGGCAGACACATTGACTTTGAGTCAATGGTCCAAAGTTTTGGTGGCCATCCCAGTACTTTGACCATGAAACCAGTTCAATTGCAACTAAAATGTAAAATCGCAGTGTCATTTTCTCCTGATGTCCCCACATGGAAAATAGATTAGTGGGTGAAAGATATCTATTTTCAACAATAAGCATTATTCTGACTACATCCATCACTAGTAATGGAACCGTTACCAGTTATCTAGGAACCATTGAACCACTAGTAATGATTTTATTTCAATAAGATATATCTTCTAATTTAATATTTTGCCCTTCCAAAGCTGAGAAGCTTTGTGGATGGTACACAGGGACAAAGATGGGGAGGACCTCGGATCTGAAGCACTAATTCTGCCCTTCTCCCCACAGATGCAGCCTGGCCTGCTGAGCATTCCCAGCAATTTCTGATTTCTGGCATCTGCTGCTTTTTAAAAATTTTCACTGAACTATTTAGAATGTAATACAGCATCGGCTCACAGGCTCTTGATTGATATGGTCATCAAAGGTTACTGAGACAGTAGGGTTGAGAAGGAAAATGTATCAGCTATGATCAAATGGCAGAGCAGAGTCAAAAGGCTGAATGGCCTATTTCTGCTTCTATGTCTTAAGGTCTTATGGCTTAATATTCAGAACCTTACACTTTATGGTTTTCTTTATTATAAAATGTGAATGTAACTAACAAAGGCATCAGTTTTGGCCATTTCTAATTGCTCTTGGGATCTGTTCAGTCCTCCTGATGGAAATCCAGTCCCACAGTTATTGGAATAAGTTCCAAGATTGAGACCAACCTGGATGAAGGAACAGTGGTATATTTCCAAGACAGGATGTTGTGGAAGGGCTGAAGCTGGTGGGCTTATTGAATATGAAAGCCTGTTCCTAAAACTGTTTCAGAAATTGACTTCTCCGTGGAGGACAGGTAAAAAGCCCAGTCACGCATTGCTGACTATTTCCTCTGTCCAATGTTAGAACTGCAGACTGTCAGCAAGAAAATCTTTGGGGCAAGGAGTGAATTTGTTGCACTGGAATTACGGGATCAAGAAGTCAGGGTCTCTAACTGAGCTTGCTATGTTGTCACCAGAGTGTGTAGCGACACTTGCTGGCTGCCTCCAACACATCCTTAGGTTGAATTGGTTGTTAATGCAAACGTCACATTTCAGTGTCAGTTTTGTTGTACGTGTGATAAATAAATCCAATTCTGAATCTGGTTCTGATTCTGACTGGTCTTTAATTCCACTGATACAATCACGGCAATCAATGCTACTCAATTGGTCCTCGCCTCCCTCAGTATGAAGTGAGATAAGTCCCAAACTGCTAAATGTTTGCAAAGAAGACACCAGAAGTTGTCGAAAGCCTGCTCTTATATGACTAAAAATCACATTCCAATTTGTAAATGGCCGTTTCCAAAAACTCCCTCCTGGAAATCACTGTAAGGCTATTAAAACAAATACTTCAGGCCATCTTAAGTTTCTTCCCCTAGGTAGATAATAGAAGAGTCGTAGAGTCATTGAACACTGCAGAACAGAAAAAGGCCCTTCGACCCATCTAGTCTGTTCTGAGCTATCAATCTGCCGAGACCCATTGACCTGTACCCAGACCATAGCCCTCCACACCCTCCCCATCCACCGTACCTATCCAAAATACTCTTACATGTTTAAATTCAACCTGCATCCACCACTTCCACTGGCTGCTATCTGATCAATCATTCTAGTTACCCACCCCCATCTGTCCAATGCCTCAGTCACTGAATTCCACTGTAAACATTTGAAACCACTTTTTATAATGCTGTCTACATTGTAAATACATGTTGTATTTACGAATTTATGCACATTTTGTTCCATATCCATCCTTGAACTCTGGCTTTATTTTTATGTAATTTTCTATTTTTTTAACACTTAATTTAAAAAAAATAATTCTTAAAGATACAGCGTGGAGCATTCCCTTCCGTCCCAATGAGCAGCACCACCCAGCAGCACACCTATTTAACTCTAGCCTAATCACAGGACAATTTACAATGACCAGTTAACCTACTAACCAGTACATCTTTGGATTGTGGGAGGAAATCACACATTCACTTATACAAATTTCTTACAGACGGTGCCTGAATTGAACTCTGAACTCTGATGCCCAGAGCTGTAGCTGTGTCATGTTAATCACTATGCTACCATGGTGCCCTTTGTTTTAATTTAACAACTTTAAGTGTTGAGCGCTAACATTTTGCTGTATATGGCACCAATACACCACAGCAAATTCCTAATATATGTAAATATATACGGCCAATAAAGTTGATCTGTAATCCTTGATCCAAATAATTTGCATTTCCCAGTCCCAAAATGTCCTAACTGCAGTATCTCTGACAGTCCCAAATGAAATCTAAATTAATCCCAATGATTCATACTCTCGCCAAAAGTTGCATGATCCCATTCCAAATGTCCAAAATATTGTGCATCCTAAATTTACTTTTACTACTCAAAATGCCACAAGTGATTGTCCCTACACTCCAATAAACTTTCCGAAGGACTCCGATGTTTGTCCAAATGCACTCTGTTCCAAAATGCCTCAAATACTGTATCCCAAAATGTTATTCTCTGAAGGGTTTTTAAAGAATAAATCCATCGTTCTACTTAATTCATCAGGACAGATGGAGCTGTTTAGAGAGCTCATCAGAGGAGATTAACTCCGGATAGAGTAAGCATTAAGGGTAAGGCGATTTATGTTTATCGTGGGGCGAAGGAGCCAAGAATGGGTCTTGATGGAATTATTAAGTGGAGAAATCGGATTACACCAAGAGGTAGAAAAAAACGCAACACACGCATTATACGTGACCACAGACTTCAGCAGAGTGCATTTAATGGGATGGAGAGCCTGTTTCTGTTTCAAACACCTTGATCCAATTACCAAGAAATCAAACCACGCCCGCGACACTTTCTCTGGAAGCTCACTCCCAGTTCAAGGGGGTGTGGCCAGAAATGTTCCATTGAATGTTTTGTTCTGGCGTTTTCCTGACGGACAGTAGTGCTGGGTGGGGGGGGGGGGGGGGAGTCGGGAGAGTACGGATTCAGGACTTCTCACTGAGTTTCGTCTGTCCGTGAGGAGTTCCCCATAAGCAAGCCGCCCTCACCTTGACAGTCTGTGAGGAGAGTCATTGGTACCCTCGAGCGACCCAGTAGGCCGGCGTTCCCGCCACTTCTTCCTTGTATTTGTAATCCCAGTGCCAGCATTTCCCCTGACACCTCGCCTAACCCTGCCCTGCCCTGGCAAACATCTGCCGGTTGGTTGACTGAAATATGCCAAGATATATCCCAGGGATTGTCTCCAGGTAACTTTGAGGGTATAGCTGAGTCTTTAGCTAAAGCTCATTGGGATATCACCTCGATCTGGGCAAATCCTAGTTTCCACCTGTCTTTGGAAAGAACATGGAGGATCCCAGAGACTGTTGAAGATGCCTTACGGTCAAGTTGTCTGTTTGGATTTAAACTGGGTTGTGCATAGAAGACAGAGGGTAGTGGTTAAAGAGATTTATTGGAGCTGGAGGTCTGTAATTTGTGGAATTTCAGAGTGATTTGTGCTGGGACCTCTCTGTTTGTGATGTATATAAATGACCAGGATGAAAATGTAGATGGGTGGGATTTGTGGTTGATATCAAGATTGGTGGATAGTATAGAAGACTGGTAAAGAATTCAGCGTGATATAGATCAGTTGCAGATGTGGGCTGGGAAATGGCAGATGGAGTTTAACCCAGATAAATGTGGGGTGTTGTACCTTGGTAGGGAAAACGCAAGGAGACAGTACACGGTTAAGGGCAAGATCCTTAACAGTGTTGCTGAGCAGAGAGATCTTGGGATCATAGCTCCTTGAAAGTGGCTACATGGGTCGATAAGGTGGTTAAGAAGGCTGATGGAATGCTTGATTTTATGAGTGGAGACATTGAGTTCAGAAGCCAAGAGGCCGTGTTGCAACTTTATAAAACACTGGTTAGGCCACATCTGGAGTATTGCATAGTAGTCAGCCCACTACAGGAAGGCTGTTGAGGCTTTGCAGAGGGTGTAGAAGAGGGTTACCAGGATTTTGCCTGGATTAGAGGGCATGTGCTATCAGGAGAGCTGAATAAGTGGGTTATTTTCTCTGGAGGGCTGGTTGAGGGCAGACCTGATAGATTTACAAGATTATGAAGGGCATAGAAAGAACAGACAGAGAGTATCTGTTTCCCGGGTTGAGATGTCTATTACTAGATGGCATGCATTGAAGGTGAAAAGGGTAGGTTCAAGGGGGATGTGAGGGGTAAGTTTTTTACTCAGAATAGTGGATGCCTGGAATGTTGGTAGCGGCAAATAAATTAGAGGCTTTGAAGAGACGTTTGGATAGAAGTATAGATGTGAGGAAGATGGAGGGATAGGGCCATGGTGTAGGTAGGAGGAATTAGTATTGGGTGTTTCTGATTTGCTTTTTAGCTGATTCGGCACAATACTGTGGGCCGAATGGCCTGTTCTGTGCTGTACTGTTCTATATTCTAAGTTGTACATTTCCGCATTGGTTAAGCTGGAGCTACCAGTCAGGTTTAAATTCATGATCTGCGCACACGATTGTAACCGAGGTTGTTACAGTGATGTGAAAAAGGAAGGGGCGGCCCGGCCTTTCTATCTGGCTAACGGTTTAACGCCATCTTGTTTTACCTCAGCACCAACTTAAGGCGCTAACCTCAACTATCGGCAGATTTATCCTCTCTTCTTGAACATGTTTAGAGCACGCACACATACACGCGCGCACAAAAATTATGGCGAGAAAATTCCAAGGATACAAATCGCTGTGCGTGGAGTCATTTACTCTCTCGGTTCTGTCCTGAACGGCCGACATCTAATCTTGAGACGGCCAGGGGCGATCACCTATTTCTTCCGATCTAGAACATAGGTCAATGGTGTGTTTGACCTTTCCTGGGAGGATAAACTCATTACCTTGGGAATCGATCTGGGGTGATATCCCCACGTTCCTCGACACCAGGCATGTCCTCCAATACACCGGTGCGATATCGTATTAGACTCCAACTGTCCCTAAGCGCTCAGTCCTTTTTTGTTAATCCCACCGCTCCCTGGTGGGTCACTTATTCCTTTACACGGGCCACTGCACAGGATCGGGAAAAGCTGCAGAGGTCTGCAAACTCAGCCAGCTCCATCATGGCCGCTGGCCTCCCGAGCAGCGACGACGTCCTGAACAGGCGCTGCCTCGAAAAGGCGAGATCCTCATCACGCAAGGCCGGGCCTTCTCGTTGCTGCCATCAAGGGAAACGTACCCGCAGTCAATGTTTTAGCAACGGATTCGTTCCCTCTGCCATCAAATTTCAGAAAGGACAATGAACTAACCCATGAACACCATCTCACTTTTGTTGTTCTCCTTTTGCACTACTTACTTAATTTAAAGTATACATTTAATATATACAGTTTTGCAACTTACAGTATTTTTATTATTGCACTGTACTGCTGCCGCGAAACAACAAATTTCACAACATGATATTAAACTAGATTCTGATTCTGCTTGTCTCTGTATTGCTCTTATTTAAGTCAAAGACGAGCTGATTTTTATTAAACTGTAAGACACGTTACGGGAGTCTGTGTATCTTTGACCTTGCTGTTGAACGAGTTACACACGTCCATTCTCCTCATTCACACTGTCAACTTTATTCATGCCCAGTTTTACTAATCCTTTCCAGCCTAATCATGATAGAGGGTGCTGTTCCTCAGCACAAGTGCAGCAACCGCTGGGTTTTTTTTTAAAGCAAACGTTAATTAAGTGTTCTTTTTAAGCCAATCACCTCTAATGGGGCATAGGCCGCCCGCAGCAGCTCGGCAGAATTTTCCGTTTTGGGCCCTTCATTCAAGTTGTCCACGGGTGTAGCCATTTTCAAGGTTGCGTGGCCAGATGTTCTCCGGCCGGCAGCTCTTCCGCTTTCCCTGGGGATTGCACGTTAGTGCTGGCCTGGTAATGTTTACTCAGCGTGTTCCAATGACGGCTGTCCTGGATGATAGAGGGATGATCGGCCCCATGCTTTCATCACACGGCATTCAGGCGAAGATCCGTCTTCTCCCAGGGATGAGGTCTCTGCAGCTTCTATCTGTCGCCCTGAGTTTTACGGGATAGGGCTGCTAGCCCCATGCCCAGCTCTCCTCCTTTCGCAGCAGAATCTCTTGTGTTTATGTGCCTGATTCCCGAAAGTGGCAAGGTATGTTGAGGGAGTGGTCAGTAAAGCACGTGTGAGCCTAGTGGAAAAGTAGGGAGGTGGTGTTGACTGGCCGCATGGCGGCCTGGTTTGAAAACAGCGGTGCCGTTGAACGGAAAATAATGCAAAAGGAAATGGATTTGGCCCAGTACATCACAGGTAACTCCCTCCCAACCATTGAGCACATCAACATGAAATGCTGCCGAAGGAAAGCAGCATCCATCGTCAGAGATCCTCACCACCCAGGCCTTGCTCTTTTCACAAGAGCCCTCGGGACTCGCACCACCAGGTTCCAGAACAGTTACCATCAACCATCAGGCTCTTGGGCAAAGGGAATAATCATACTCACCTGCGCATCCATTGAGATAGTCCCACCACCAGTAATCTCATTTTAAGGACTCTTTATCTTGTTGTTTCGTATTCTCGTTATTTATTGCAACTCACTTATGTTCGTGTTTGCGGGGTTTGTTGTCGCCTTCACTTTATGTGATCTCTCATCGATCCTGTTATAGTTACTGTTCCATTGCTGAGTATGCCCGCAGGAACATGAATCTCGGGGTTTATGTAGTGACATATGTGTACTTACATAATAAGATTTACTTTGAACTTTAAACATTGAATAGGGCACACTGGACAAACAATTCTGGTTACCTCTCTTCGAAAAGGGGTGAGAACATCCTTTAGAAGCCGCCGGGAAGACCTACAAGAACAGCTTCAGAGACG
The DNA here is from genome assembly GCF_048418815.1 of Hemitrygon akajei. Lineage (NCBI taxonomy): Eukaryota > Metazoa > Chordata > Chondrichthyes > Myliobatiformes > Dasyatidae > Hemitrygon > Hemitrygon akajei. Next base: position 19,061,462 of record NC_133126.1, read on the forward strand.
AAGGTTTTCAGCAGTGAGATGGGACTGCAGAACCCGAGGCCATTCTCCTGGGAGCAAAAATTAGAGAGGAGATGACTGGGAGACATAAGAGACTGTAGATGCTAGAGTCTAGACTAACGGAACAATCTGTCGGATTAACTCCGTTTGGGTCGGGTAGCATCTGTGGGGGGGGGGGTGGGGAGATGCGGGGAACTGTCAACGTTTCGGGCCGTCGTGATCATGATCGGTGTACGGGAGTAGAGAGAGAGGGAGAGGGAAACTGGCATTCAGGTACCCAGGGGTGCAACTTTGAAGTCTTACAGAAACTGGGAGTTTGTTTCGCTTTGATGGCACGCTGCGTGGAAATAGAACCAAGCAGGGCTTGCAAATGGCCGTTGGAAACGTCCTCAGGGAGATAATTGGCGAGGTGGTGGGGAGGCTGGGACAGAAGGGCTTGCTCCGTTCGGACCCGCTGTACACCAGGTTGGCAGCCTGGCCTGTGTGTGCCATTATGATCCTAATACCTTAATTCCCATTACTACATATACATTTTGTACTTTCCTACTAATCCTTTGGTATCTCTGCTGACGTTTATCGCTTTAATACCGGTTATCGGGAGTAACGGATTTTGTCTGTGACCCTTTCATCGCCAGCTGTATCCCTTCGGTTTTTCCGCAGACGTGTTCGTTCCGGAAAAATTCTCCGATGCTTTTAAATAACGCCGATATGATTCTGCGTCCTCTGACGCCTTGAAGCCTGAAAACGCTGCCGATACGCCCTTATTGCAGAGCAGCCAGTACTTTTGACCTTCACAGGTTATTGGGACAGGAGGGGAATAAACAGTCTGCGTTTCTTTAGGACTATCCGTCATCAGCGCTACCGCCCCATTAACCTCCAATGCTGGATCTCGAAACGTCGACTCTTTATTACCCTCCATAGCTGCTGCCTGACTTGCTGAGTTTCTCTAGCATTTCGTGTGTGTTGCTCTGGATTTCCAGCATCCACAGTGTCTCCTGTGTTTATTACTTTCGACCTTCCTTCCAGTGCGAATCCTGAACTCCAGCGTTAAATAAGCCTGTATGTTGCTTCGTTCGGGACCTGCGCCCTCAGCTCCACCGTGAAGTGTAGTGGTCGATCTCGACCCCCCCCCCCCCGTGCCATCCAGAGGCTGACCCATTCCTCCACCCCCATCCCAATGGCGCCAATACTTGAATACAAAGGCGATATTCTGGAAACTAAAAGGAACGGAAACGAAATAGGTCAAGGCTTTCAAGGAAATAGAACAATATGAGACCATAAGGTATAGAATTATCCCATTTGGCCCATCGAGTCTGCTCCGCCATTTCAACATGGATGATCCATTTATCCTCTCAGCCCCAATCTCCTGCTTCCCCCCATATCCCTACATGCCCTGACCGATCAAGAGTAACACAAGAACAGGCCCTTGGGGCCACAGTGTTGTGTCGAACCAACTGAATTGGTAATCAAATGGCCATCTAAACTAATCTCTTCTGCCTACATCGTTAACAAGCAAAGTGTTTGCGGTCGCTTCCAGCGGAGAGCCAAACTGAGCCGCGTGTCCGCGACCCGCCAAGGCCAGAGATTCACAGGATTCAAAGGATCCGATAGAGGGAAGCGAGAGAGTGAACAAACTTCCTTCCCCCGTCTCTGTCCACATTTATAAGGCGCAGGCCCATTTAACTCGGCTTGGAGTTCTCATTCTTTGATGCAGAGATGGTGATCTAACCGCCCCACCAGGTAAGGTACATGTACAGAAACAGGGTAGATCTCTCAACAAATCTGGTAAAGGCAGATACATTATGGACGTTTAAGAATCTCTTAGATGGGCACGTGGATAATAGAAAGGGTTAGACTGGTCTCAGAGTAGGTTATGAGGTCGGCAAGATATCGTGGTCGGCAGGGTCTGCTACTCTATGGTGGTCTGTGGTCTATGTTCTAATCATCCATTGCATGTCGATATACATTACCAACGGACAACATCATGAAAGTATACTTGCTGTCAACGTTTAATTCCACCCAACTATATTTTAACTCAGGGTTTCCCAACCTTTTATATGCATGGACCTCTGCCATTAACCGAGGAGTCCGTGTACCCCAGATTGGGAACCCCTGTCTCAATGTCCACTATATCCCCTCTCCCTTTTTCTGCTCTGGTACCACTCCCCAACCCTTTCTCACTACATCGGCGTTCCCTCCCGCACTCAACGCCAAGATCGTCAATTTCATGGCCTTGGCCACTGTCTTCCGCCCGGCCCTGAAATTCATTTGCGCCATATCCAACTTTTCTTGGCCCTTTCTTGATCTCTCGCTAGCTCTTGCCCCGCTCCTCTCTCCCTCACTTTTTTTTTACACTGGCTATCTCCCCTCTACACTCTCTGTCCAGATGAAGGGTCTCGACCCCAAAACGGCGACAGACCATTTCCCTCCACAGATGCTGACTGCCCCGCTGAGTTTCTCCAGCTTTTTGCTCTGTATCCCGGCATCTGCAGTGTGGTGTGTCTATAAGACCATAGGACATGGCTGCAGCATTAGGCCATTCAGTCCATCGAGTCTGCTCCGCCATTTCATCATGCTAATTTACTATCCCTCTCAACTCCATTCCGCTGCCTTCTCCCCGTAACTTTGACGCCCTTACTAATCAAGAACCTGTCCACTTCGCTTTAAATATATCAATGATTCGCCTTTTAGGATAAAAATTAATCCAATAAACCCAGAATTATGCGCTGCTAAAAGCACTCAGCAGGCAGTATGAGAAGGTGCTACATCAATCTCTGTGCAGTATGACAGTGAACATGCGGGATACTCTATATTTTAATCCCAGTACCCAAAAGCGCCTTTAGCGTCCACCATTTTCTACACTTCTACACACCTGGTATTTATACAATTCAAATTCATGCAGCATCTTATATGAGTCCAAATTGACCCAGCGTGTTACCGAGACGATAACGCGTGTGCGTACTGTCTAAAACAGAAACAAGATAGTACGGAAACAATCAGCGGGCCAAGTAGCATCGGTGGAAAGAGAGAAAGGGGATTACATAGAAAGGGGATTACTCTAAATAAAAGTAAAAAAATACGTGGATACTGGGAATCTGAAATAAAAACACAAAACGCTGGAAACACTCAGCAGGTCAGACAGCATCTGCGGAGAGCAAAAAACAATAGGCCTCCTCTATTATTTGAATCATTTCCCGCTCAAAATTCCTCTCATCAACAAGCCCGGACCATGCTCATGTATTTTTGCTTCTTGTCTATTGAGGCATAGTGGGCAAAGTCCTCGCATCCAGCTTCATGTCTCCCAATACCCTACTCAATCTAACTCTGCACTCGCTCCCAGCCAATACACCTCTTCGCAGGCCGTCCTCTCGGATCGTCTCTATGTCCGGAATGTACTCGGAAGCAGTCATCAGAGCCGATTAATACCCCGAGCCACAATGTACATTTTCAATAATCTCTTACAATACACCTCCTCCGCTGCACACACCGTGTTTGTTTTCAATTTAATTCCTGATTCGGTCTAACGCACAATTGCGCAGAGTCTCTGGGTATTTAGCAGCATTAATACTGGTCTTCAGCGGCCACCGCGATCCAATTTCTGAACGGCAACCAAATGGCACTCAATAGGCGCACATATATCTGTTCGAACAAAGGACATACAGCACAGTACAGGCCTTTCTGCCCGCCATGTTATGCCGACCTTTAAGCCAATCTGTTGCTACTGGAATTTGACCATGTTCTACAGAGACGCGCGTTCACTCTGTCAATACCCGTTCCTTCTGCCGGGGGTCCAGAGTGAGCCAGACTGCCACTCCGCATCTCTGCCCATTGGTAACGGCCTGGAATCCGCGGGGGCTCTCTGTGCTCTCGAGGTGGTACCCAGCACACGGCCACACTTGGCTTTCGCTGCTGCGTGGTCAAAGAGCGATCCATCAGAAACCGTTTAAACGATGTGCTTTCATCAAGATGAACCCAAATTGACGTCCAGTTATCTCTTCCTGTGAGATGCCCTATGCAATCTGACGCAGTTCATTTTTACATATACAACATACATTATTGTATATGTAAATTACAATAATTTATAATTGATATTACATATGTAATTTACATGTATTTACACAAAAATAATCTATTCCAGAAACAGTGCTGTCCATATAATTATCAATTTGTACGCTACATGGAGTTATCCCATAAAATCTGAACGTCGCGCAGTCACTTGCAATTTTGCAATCAGTGCTATATAATCAACAGATGTAACCACTAGACGAAATGAGAGGGGGCTGTTTGTTTTTTGTTCGTATTCCCATTGCCCTGGCCTAAACTTGCCTAATTTTCCATTAATTTATTTTATTATTCTACCTTTGCCACACAGGGGTGACTAGTCCCTCAGAAATGTCAATAGCACTTAAACCCCGTACATGGCATATTCTCCGCAGGCCTCCTGTCATTGTTAAACGTAATGCCTGTGGTCCCATGGAATATTTTCTTCATGCCATTCTACACGTAAAGTCTCCGAACTTTATGTCTCTTTCCAATGCGCTTTTATACAGTGCGTGACCTATAGAATTTTACACGTAAGCTATATTAAGTATCCTATATAGTATATTAAGTATCATGTATTTATAAAGCAGCACACACAAAATGCTGGAGGAACTCAACAGGTCAGACAGCATTTATGGAAATAAATAAATAGTCGACGTTTCGGGCCGAGACCCTTCTTCAAGACAATGTTTGTGGTGTGTGTGTATGTATATATATTTTTTTACACACAATGCTCTTGTCCTAACATTACAAAGTTTATGAAATAAAGTAAAAAATGCGAAAATGCTGCAAGTACCATCTGCCTATATTTAATGATACATGCAGTTGTACAACTCGCTAAGCTGCATATAGCTACTCACTCACTTTGGCTGTTCAGTAGAGCCACGGATATCATTCATTTGATAGAACTCTCTGCGTTTGTATTATATACATTAACAGTATCCAGAATCACACACAGCACGTTAAACCCAGTATCAAGCATAATCGGGTAACCGCATACAAGCTCATGTCCATGACTCGACGCATTATTTTGAAAATATATGCAATACTATGATGTTCATTGTTGATCCATTACAATTACATAAACATGCTTTTACAACCCAAACATAATGTACAACCCAATCCTACACAATCTGTATTCTGTATGATGTTATACACCCACAAATTCCCTATAACCTTGCCCAATCAGTAAACCTATACAAGCAACATTCTCCACGTATCTAACACGCTGCATCTCTATAATCTCGTTGATATGTGTGTGTCCACGTGAACGTTATAACAGCCAGTGAATATTATAATTTATGTTCACTGAATGGTTCAGTTTCGAGAATCACAATGAGACCATAACGTCCCAAAGTGCAATCACTAATTACCTGCACTGACTATTCATAACTATTCACTGGCAAATTTTGAGGAATTTATAGCTAAATGAAAGAGGCAGAATTCAGAAGTAGATTCTGAACTATCAGCTTCAGAAAGTGGCCCCAGTAGCAGAACCCGCGAACCTCTCATCCCCTCACAGAAGAACGTCAACAACTAGATTTAACAGGCTCCCATGTAGTCCATATTAATATAAACAAATTGTTATTCTACAAATTGCGCAATATTGTGCGTAAGGCCGAATTCTGTAAACACCAATAATTATTTTCGCAGACCTAACCTTTATAAGTTGTGGAATGGTTACTTTATGTTTACAATTTATGAAAGCACTCCAGTATTCCAACAGCAACCTTCTGTTATTCGCCAAGGTTTATGAGGCAGAATCGTGGTTCTACTTGATGTACCAATTCTCTTGAATAAATTGATTATCCTTTTAACATTGTCTTGCCTCGAAATCAAAACGAAACGTAAATATATATTGATTTTCCTGTGTATTCTGATAAAAATCGGATACTGGTGGACGCGGGACGATATTGTGCTATTATGCTTATATTTAAAAGGAAGCAGAATACTTGAGTGTGTCAGTCGGATTTTACAATTCTCTATACATACCGGAACGAGCCAAGTCAGTAGGACCCGAGTCGCGCTACAGCAGAACAATGCAACATGTCGACGTTACAGGAGGAAGACAGCAAGATTAGACTCAAGGGTAATACGCTAATTTGGAATTCCAACGCATTAAACATTATCTAAATTAAAATAATAGCCCAGTTTCCCTCGGATCATAAAGCGATATCGGCAAACTCTAATACAGCTGCAGTTATAACGAAGCCTCTCTCGCCGTTTGAAACAGAATTGTAAACTTGTTCATTGGCTGTATTCGAAATTACAAAATGCTCGTTATAAGAACTCTAACGATATTCTCGTTTATCCAAAACAAATTTTCAATATATCACAATCATCGCCATTCCTTGTGCAATGACTCCGGCTCGTCTCTAAGCTCATGTCCATGTAACTAAAACAATATCTCCAGTTAAGTAGTTACACAAGACAAAATGCCAACGAATACTTGTTTGTGTCTCCGATTCCAGACTCAGTCCAGTGTGTAAATCTTGCGATTTTAATACCCGGCACAATCGCCTCAACGTGATGTCTTTATATTAAATCTGCTAAAATCGAATTACTCTACAAAGTGACTCTTCAAAAGAAAATATCGTTGTTGCCTATTATAAAACTAAATCTAAATAACATTTCGACGTTTTCAGTATGTAATTAAATTGAAACATAGAGAAGCATAAATTGCTTAGAATCTCCGTGTTTGATGCCTTTAAAGGCAAATATTTATTTAAAATAGCAAGTGATTAAACGGCATTGCATTGAAATTCTTCCTCTGATCTGTGTTAGTTGTAGTGAGTTAGACAGTGTCAGGTTGTCTTGGATGTGCGTGTGTGTATCATGCTGTAAAAAGCGGCTACTTTCTCACCTGAACTGAGCTCCTGACTGGTGTCCAGGTGGATCGCTCCTCGGTGCAGGGGTTGCAGATGACTGGGGAGAGCTGCGTGGACCCCCGGGTGCTCCGACAACACATCCAGGAAGGTCGATTGCCCGTAAAAAGCCGGGAGTCCCGCCGCCCCGACCAGTCCCATACCTGCGGGCGTCAGGACGGTCCTGGCCGACACGAGCTGAGCAGTGGCCGGCAGAGAATCGGCGATCACCCCCGTCGACGCAGGCGGGTCTTTATTCAGTCCAAGAATCTCCTGAATTCCAAAACCCGTGCATCTCGACGAATTCCCCGAAGAAGGAATAGTTTTCGACCGCTCATTATTTAACAGGCTTTGAGATATCGCCGTACTTTTGGACTTGCTAAAATTGTCTGAAACCAGTTCCTTTTTGCCGGTCATTTTAAAAAGTGTTCTGGGTTGGATTTAATGATTTCCTCTCTCTCTCTCTCTCTCTCTCTCTCTCTCTCTGTCTCTCTCTCTCTGTCTCTCCTCTCTCTCTCTCTCTCTCTCCTCTCTCTCTCTCTCTCTCTCTCTCTCTCTCTCTCTCTCTCTCTCTCTCTCTCTCTCTCTCTCGTTTCCCCCTCCCCTCTCCCCTGGTCCCAAGTGCACTCTCCAATGTGGTCTGCTGTGATCCCTTTAGAAATTCCCTATTTATTTAACGGCGCGAGCCTACTGGGGCCGACAGTCCCGACGACCAATCAGCAGCACGGAAACAATTAGGAAATCAGGGAATCTCTCCCTATCTCCTTCCTGGAGAGAGACCCGCTCTCATTTAATCCGTCACACATCGGAAATATTTCCAACCATTCTCCCTGTTCGCATCGTTAACCTCTTTATATAAATTTATGTTTCAGTTTAGACACTTTGCAACAAGTTCCCCGTCTCCTCCCCACACCCAGGGTGCGAGGATGCTGAACTTCTGCCCGACAAGGTGCCGGGTCGCCCTAGTGGATATTTCAACCACTTGTTTGTATTTTGGTTGACCAAGAGGGTCGGGACTGCAAACAAACATCTCAGAGTGGGCTGGATGTTGCGAGGGTGGGGTCAGTGGAATGCGTTGAACTCACAAAATCATTTCATCGATTAGGTGAATTCTGGAGCGGAAGCACCTCGTCGCTGACGATCTGTATTGCACTCAGAGCGGGGGAATTGCGTTTACATCTATCACTGCTGGTTACCGACAAATCATTGACACAGTTTATCAACAACCTGACAGTAAATCTAACGCAACTTTCCTGGAAAGTCGTTACAGATGCATCTGCAGAATCTCTTGTGTGTACCGTTTTCCTCTCTGCCGCTCTTTCCTAGTTATTTGTTTACATATTTGTAATACCCCCTTCCCCCACCACCGCCTCTATTCATTTCTGTCACCGTTCCGCTTCCAAACTCTCTCTCTTCGCCAGGAATCTATCCACGCCGCTTCTCCCCCCTTGCCCATCTGTCCGTATTATAGAACCCTCCGAAAATAATTCTTAATTTGCACCCCCCCTCCAAAAAGCCACATATTCACAGTAAGGGGAAAAATCAACGAGGGATGGAGGCAATCCTTCAGCTGAATTGGAAATGATTTTGTGAAGTTTGGTTAATGGGTGAGAGGCGCAATGGGAACGGGTCGGTGTTAATGTTCTCTAACCGCATTTGGGGACCAGGAGACAACGAACGTGTCTTTACAGACAGACACAATCCTGCTGGAACACCTCTCTTCCTTCTACCTCCGGAGATTTTCCATCGAATCTCGTTTATTCGTTTTATCACTCTCAGGGCCCATATGTATAATATACACACTTTAGCCCGAATTTTGCAGCTGGGAGACCGATTTGCTAAATACATTGCGATTTGCCTTTTCCGATTTGTTTTTGTTTTAAATAGAGCCGGGGTGTTTCTGAGCTTCCGTCTTGTTAATCCGTCCAAATTGATCACCAGTCCCCTCATATTTATTTGTCTGACTGGGTTGCAAAGATGTGTCTTCACGATGCTCTCTGCCGCATCTGTTTAACTGGCATTTCCCCGCGTAAATCGGTAGCAACAATTACAAGCGCCCGGGAGTTATTACGGATTGGTGGTGTTTGGTGATTCGAGTAAAAAGGGGCGCGATTGGATTTGATTTTTAAGCATATTTTTTTAACAGTCTCAAAGAATTATTCGTTAAGCAATGTAGTGTGGAGCATGCTCGGTGTATGGGCTGAAGCTCATCGGATTTATTGGCATGTTTGGCGATATTAGCGAATCCGTGCGGAATGATTATTCTCATGAGCACTGTAAACTGGGAAAACACAGAGGAGCAAACAAAATAACAATTCTCAACGCGGTTAATCTTACATATTTGCATTCGTACGTATCATAATCAGTACTATTATTACTGACTATACTGAGGTTAATACAGTAGTATTATTAATAAATCTACACTAAATAGTGATATGAACATATTTAGATAACTGTTATTGTGAATTAGTGTATCAATCGCTGGCAATTTATCAACTAAAATGCAATAAAATACATATGATTTTATAAATACATTTGGTGTTCTCCGTTTTGTGTCAAAAACTGCGGTTGATATAATGATGACATTCACTTATATTTTAACAAATACATATTGGAATTTACTTGATGTATCTGAAAGTGATTGAATTCGAAGTGAGGAAGAACCCAACATGGCCTGGCTTCCCCGGAGTCGTTCCGTTACCCGACCGTCTAATTTGTGACTCCTTCAACACGCAAGTATACAATCAGAAATCTATAGGAATTATAACATTCGTACTTTCACTGGATCATGTTTTTTTCTTGTGTGTGCCTGCAGAGAATCGTTCCTTCCCAGCCCTTCTGTCTCTAGTAATCAAAGAACTTTAATCCTGACATCAGTTCCACGGGGGAATCATTCTATATCCGATAAACTTTTCATACTAAATGTTTTGAGCAAATCAGCTTACGCTGTAGTAATTTGCTGCAGTCTAGAGAAGGAGGAGAGGGCTTTCTGGTGGATTTGAATATCAAATTATCTGCCTGATATTACATTTGCTTCGTTGGCTGCAGTATACGAACTGCATTCACTCTGAAGGATTGTCTCAGAAAGAACAAATAATCACGGGCTAAAGCCTGTATTAAGCGAGTAATTTCCTATTTGAAAGAATTAAACGGGGTCCTAATCGACACGGGGAAGAGAGCGATGGTTCGCGTAGGCATCAGCGGCAGGGAAGGAAATACTGTTTCTTTATTTTTGAAGGGATCTGTCAATTTTTACACAATAATGCGACTGTGAAAACAAATCAGAGGAAGACAGAGAGAAGATTGGGAAAGGTTAGCAAAACAAAATGGCGGGAAATTGGTGGAAGGAAGATGGAAACGGAAGGGGACAGGGAAGCAGATGATAAAACGAATAGAAATAGGGAAAAAACGGAATAGATAAATAAAAATGAATCATTGAGTTTAAAGAAATGAATGAGACGGAGAGAGATGAGAGACAAAATATCTGTACACACATGGGGTGGGTGTGTTGGTGGCGGGGTGGGGGGGATGATTCTCCTCTTTATGCGATTAGGCCGGATTGAGTGAGATTAAATCCACCATGGTCCCCAGTTTTCTCTAACAGTAATTCTTACTAATCAGCAATTATTACATTATCTCCCATTTTCCTCTCCTACCGTCGGCGGTGGTCAGTTGGTGGCAGGGCGCCCCTTGGATGGATTTATTAAAAGGACCGGTTGTTAATTCCGCGGTGAGGGAAGAATGTTGGAGATGCAAATCGGGGGAAAGGGCGGTAAACAAGGGTCGTACAGAAAAGGATATCAAAATGCGGAGGAAGTCATCAATGGGCAGATGAACAAACAGGAAATAAGAGCAGGTCGAGAGAGGGAAAGTATGTAATCAGGCAATTATTTTCAACGAGGAAGGAATTAAAAAGGTACCAAACATAAATATCAACGATACTTTAACAGAAAACAGACGTAAATAAAATAATAAACATATGTAAATATAAAAAATACAGAGAATGACCGCAAAAATAAAGTAGAATGAGCTGTTAAACTTAATGCACGAAAGAATGAGGAAAATTCTGGGAAATGGGAACAGGAGAAGAGGTTGAAGGAATAGGTATATTTTAAATTGATAACTTCTTGATTAATCGGGACGTTAAAGGTTTCTGGGATACGGCAGGAAAATGGGATTGAGAGGGAAAATAAATCAGCTATGATGGATGGCGGAGCAGAATCGATGGGCCGAATGGCTTAATTCTGCCCCTGTGTCTTATGGTCTTGTGGAGTAGGGGTGACAAGCTTTTCAGAATCTGAATCGAATCAGACTTAATATCGCAGACCCACGTCGTGAAATTCGTTGCTTTGCAGTAGCAGGACAGTGCAATGTATGAAAAACAATAAATTAAAATCCTATATATGTATATAATTAAATTAAATAAAAAGTGCAAAAAGAGAGCAAAAATATCGATGTAATGTTCATAGGCTGGGGTTGGTCTCGGTAGATGTGACAATAATAAACCAGTTCTAATTGCAGTAAGGCCGGTTAGGGAGCGAGGAGTTGGTGTGGGGGCGCCGCTTGAGGTATAAACAGCAGCGACACCGCAAACAGGTGGGCGGCCGCCCGGGCGCCACATGCGACAGACAGTAAATGAATAGAGAACCTCGTGACACGGTGGCCGGGGAGGAGGTCGTTCAGTGTAGCGGATGTCTACACTGCAGTTATCCAAACAACGCCATCGGCAACCACGTCCACCTGCTATAGAACACCCATGTACGTACAGGCACGCAAACGTAGATAAATATATATATATATATATATATATATATAGGAGAACATCTATAGACGTATATGCATACACGTTAATATATATTATATATATATATATATATATATATACCCCCGCAGGCACATTTGCTCATACAAATTTATGCCGAGCACAAATTTCATGCTAGAAATTTCATTTCACACGGGTATGTATGACAATGCACTAATCTGAATTTGAATTACGCATGATATCTGGGCACACATGTTTATACATATAGACGCAGATGCACTGTTACACAAATACGTATAAATACACAAAACACAGACACACAAGATACAGACAGACAGAAGCGCACTCTCACACAGCACACAGATGCACACACACACACACACGGTGCAGCAGAGGATGAAAGGGAAATCTGATCAAAGAAACACCAGTGAAATTCCAATGAAGAGACTGCGCCGACCGTTTACTCGGGGACACAAGGGACTGCAGGGATTCTGGAATTTACGTACAATTTCCAAGGTGCGAGGGTCAAATTGTTCTGAATGCGTCGCCTCCAAGTTTTCATCGCCTACAGTTCACCAACCCCCCCCCCCCCCCACCCCCACGAAGTGGGTTATTGGTGGTAATCACAGGGTTAACGGCAGAGGGCTTGTAGATAAATCCCAGCCTAATCTGATCTGTAAATTTATGGCTGATTTTAAACACTCCGCCCACATATTAAAATTCTTTGCTGCTGATTTACATGCATAAAGAGGATGCCGTAATAACTTGGTAGATTACGCTGAGATTTAGACCGCGCTTTGCACGGGGTTCTGACCTATTCCGGGGCAGATCCAATGATTAGAGATTGAAAAGCAAACAGCTGTTGCTCGATTTTTAAAAAAACTTTTATATTTTATGAGTTTCATTAACATATAATTCTGCTGCATCCGTCTGTTCTTAAATCGGGTTTCTATTTTTGTTTCGGGAAAGTTGTGCGGTATAAATCATTGACCGATGAGGCTGGACTTGAATTCCTGATTTATTTTTTAAGCAATTGGGTCTGAGGTTGAGGTCTCCCGTTGAGCAAAGACTGGGCCCATCCAAGTGGCTGCGGGTTCCACCCGCCCACAAAGAAAAGGTTCAAAGTAAATTTATTATCAAAGTGGAACGCAGCATGCCTTTCAGTTAGTCCTGATGAAGGGTTTTGGCCCGAAACGTCGACAGTGCTTCTCCCTGTAGATGCTGCCTGGCCTGCTGTGTTCCACCAGCATTTTGTGTGTGTTGCTTGAATTTCCAGCATCTGCAGATTTCCTCGTGTTTGCTTTATTATCAAAGTATCTGTCACCATATACTGCCACGATATAGGTTCTGATTGAAACAGAAAATGCTAGATCCACTCAGCAGTTCAGGCAGCGTCTGTGGAGAATGAAACTGTAAGCATTTCCATACCATAAGAGAAAACCAGTTGGTTATAAATTGCAGAGGGGGTGGGTGGAGGGAGGAAGTTGGACGGGACAGGGAGAGTATCTCTGTTACGTGAGGCTGGGGTTGTTATGAGCGATGAGATGTTGTCTGGTTAATGGCGGCAGTCAGAGAAGGAGAATCTTAACGGGCATAAAAGGCTGTGAATGCGGTATGCAAGACTGTGCTGGTGGAAACCGGAAAATATCATCTGACAGTTTCACTCCTCCTTGCTCAGTTCAAGCAGGGAACTCGTAGAGGAGTGGTGGCTCCTGAAATGAAGAACAATCTAGTTGGGTTTCTGTTGCAGCCATCCCGACATTAAAATGTCCTCCTGCACCGTTTGAACTGTTTTAGAAGGGGAAACACGGGAGCCAATGTCCTGCACCGTTTGAACTGTGTTAGCAGGGGAAACAGGGGAGCCAATGTCCTGCACCGTTTGAACTGTTTTAGCATGGGAAACACGGGAGCCAATGTCCTGCACCGTTTGAACTGTTTTAGCAGGGGAAACACGGGAGCCAATGTCGTTCTGTACCGTTTGAACTGTGTTAGCAGGGGAAACAGGGGAGCCAATGTCCTGCACCGTTTGAACTGTTTTAGCATGGGAAACACGGGAGCCAATGTCGTTCTGTACCGTTTGAACTGCTTTAGCATGGGGAAACACGGGAGCCAATGTCGTTCTGTACCGTTTGGACTGTGTTAGTAGGGGAAACACGGGAGCCAATGTCGTTCTGTACCGTTTGAACTGTTTTAGCATGGGGAAACGGGGAGCCAATGTCGTTCTGTACAGTTTGAACTGTGTTAGCATGGGGAAACACGGGAGCCAATGTCGTTCTGTACCGTTTGAACTGTTTTAGCATGGGGAAACGGGGAGCCAATGTCCTGCACCGTTTGGACTGTGTTAGCAGGGGAAACACGGGAGCCAATGTCGTGCTGTACCGTTTGAACTGTTTTAGCATGGGGAAACGGGGAGCCAATGTCGTTCTGTACCGTTTGAACTGTTTTAGCAGGGGAAACAGGGGAGCCAATGTCGTTCTGTACCGTTTGAACTGTTTTAGCAGGGGAAACACGGGAGCCAATGTCGTTCTGTACCGTTTGAACTGTTTTAGCACGGGGAAACAGGGGAGCCAATGTCCTGCACCGTTTGAACTGTTTTAGCATGGGAAACACGGGAGCCAATGTCGTTCTGTACCGTTTGAACTTTTAGCAGGGGAAACACGGGAGCCAATGTCGTTCTGTACCGTTTGAACTGTTTTAGCATGGGAAACACGGGAGCCAATGTCGTTCTGTACCGTTTGAACTGTTTTAGCAGGGGAAACACGGGAGCCAATGTCGTTCTGTACCGTTTGAACTGCTTTAGCAGGGGAAACACGGGAGCCAATGTCGTTCTGTACCGTTTGAACTGTTTTAGCAGGGGAAACACGGGAGCCAATGTCGTTCTGTACCGTTTGAACTGTTTTAGCAGGGGAAACACGGGAGCCAATGTCGTTCTGTACCGTTTGAACTGTTTTAGCAGGGGAAACACGGGAGCCAATGTCGTTCTGTACCGTTTGAACTGTTTTAGCAGGGGAAACACGGGAGCCAATGTCGTTCTGTACCGTTTGAACTGTTTTAGCATGGGGAAACAGGGGAGCCAATGTCCTGCACCGTTTGAACTGTTTTAGCAGGGGAAACACGGGAGCCAATGTCGTTCTGTACCGTTTGAACTGTTTTAGCACGGGGAAACAGGGGAGCCAATGTCCTGCACCGTTTGAACTGTTTTAGCAGGGGAAACACGGGAGCCAATGTCGTTCTGTACCGTTTGAACTGTTTTAGCAGGGGAAACAGGGGAGCCAATGTCGTTCTGTACCGTTTGAACTGTGTTAGCATGGGAAACACGGGAGCCAATGTCCTGCACCGTTTGAACTGTTTTAGCAGGGGAAACACGGGAGCCAATGTCGTTCTGTACCGTTTGAACTGTTTTAGCAGGGGAAACACGGGAGCCAATGTCCTGCACCGTTTGAACTGCTTTAGCATGGGGAAACACGGGAGCCAATGTCGTTCTGTACCGTTTGAACTGTTTTAGCAGGGGAAACACGGGAGCCAATGTCGTTCTGTACCGTTTGAACTGTTTTAGTAGGGGAAACACGGGAGCCAATGTCGTTCTGTACCGTTTGAACTGTTTTAGCAGGGGAAACACGGGAGCCAATGTCCTGCACCGTTTGAACTGTGTTAGCAGGGGAAACACGGGAGCCAATGTCGTTCTGTACAGTTTGAACTGTGTTAGCAGGGGAAACACGGGAGCCAATGTCGTTCTGTACAGTTTGAACTGTGTTAGCATGGGGAAACAGGGGAGCCAATGTCCTGCACCGTTTGAACTGTTTTAGCAGGGGAAACACGGGAGCCAATGTCGTTCTGTACAGTTTGAACTGTGTTAGCAGGGGAAACACGGGAGCCAATGTCGTTCTGTACCGTTTGAACTGTGTTAGCATGGGGAAACAGGGGAGCCAATGTCGTTCTGTACCGTTTGAACTGTTTTAGCAGGGGAAACAGGGGAGCCAATGTCGTTCTGTACCGTTTGAACTGTTTTAGCAGGGGAAACAGGGGAGCCAATGTCGTTCTGTACCGTTTGAACTGTTTTAGCAGGGGAAACACGGGAGCCAATGTCGTTCTGTACCGTTTGAACTGCTTTAGCATGGGGAAACAGGGGAGCCAATGTCCTGCACCGTTTGAACTGCTTTAGCATGGGGAAACACGGGAGCCAATGTCGTTCTGTACCGTTTGAACTGTTTTAGCAGGGGAAACACGGGAGCCAATGTCCTGCACCGTTTGAACTGCTTTAGCATGGGGAAACACGGGAGCCAATGTCGTTCTGTACCGTTTGAACTGTTTTAGCAGGGGAAACACGGGAGCCAATGTCGTTCTGTACCGTTTGAACTGCTTTAGCATGGGGAAACAGGGGAGCCAATGTCGTTCTGTACCGTTTGAACTGTGTTAGCATGGGAAACAGGGGAGCCAATGTCGTTCTGTACCGTTTGAACTGTTTTAGCAGGGGAAACACGGGAGCCAATGTCCTGCACCGTTTGAACTGTTTTAGCAGGGGAAACACGGGAGCCAATGTCGTTCTGTACCGTTTGAACTGTTTTAGCAGGGGAAACACGGGAGCCAATGTCGTTCTGTACCGTTTGAACTGTGTTAGCAGGGGAAACACGGGAGCCAATGTCGTTCTGTACCGTTTGAACTATTTTAGCATGGGGAAACAGGGGAGCCAATGTCGTTCTGCACCGTTTGAACTGCTTTAGCATGAGGAAACAGGGGAGCCAATGTCGTTCTGTACCGTTCGAACTGTGTTAGCATGGGAAACAGGGGAGCCAATGTCGTTCTGTACCGTTTGAACTGTTTTAGCAGGGGAAACACGGGAGCCAATGTCCTGCACCGTTTGAACTGTGTTAGCATGGGAAACAGGGGAGCCAATGTCGTTCTGTACCGTTTGAACTGTGTTAGCAGGGGAAACAGGGGAGCCAATGTCGTTCTGTACCGTTTGAACTGTTTTAGCAGGGGAAACACGGGAGCCAATGTCGTTCTGTACCGTTTGAACTGTTTTATCTTGGAAAACACAGGATCCACTTTGCTCAGAGCAAAGTTCCACAAATAAGAATGCGATAAAGGTCAAAAATCCTGTTGAGTTTCGCAGCTTGAGAGGTAAATGTTGGCTGCGGCACAGGGTGAGGTCTGTACAGGACCTCTTTCTCCTCGGGGCACAACACAGTAGTGCAGTGGTTAGTGTAATGCTATTGGAGACCTAGTAACACAGGTTAAAGGATACATCGGATGTGCGACAACTCTAGCAGGATCTGCAAGACATTACTTCCCACAAAGAGAATAGTATGAATGGCAGCGTTGCTTCACTACCAGATGAACTCAACGCCTTCCATGCCCGCTTTGAAAGAGAGAATATAATTACAGCTGTGAAGATCCCTGCTGCACCCGGTGATCCTGCGTTCTCTGTCTCAGAGACCGATGTTAGACTGTCTTTAAAGAGAGTGAACTCTCGCAAGGCGGAAGGTCCCGACAAGCCTTGTAAGGCTCTGAAAACCTATGCCAATCAATTCGCGGGAGTATTCAAGGACATTTTCAACCTCACACTACTACAGGCGGAAGTTCCCTCTTGCTTCAAAAAGGCAACAATTATACCAGTGCCCAAGAAGAATAATGTGGGCTGCTCACAGGAAAATAGCCACTCACAGGAGACCTTGCCCACGCCCAGGATTACGGCTGCACAGGTGGAAGGTCAACTGAGGAAGATCTGTACCAGCAAGGCGGCTGGACCGGATGGAGTTTCCCCACGATTACTGAGGGCCTGTGCGACTGAGCTGGGAGAACCACTACAGCGCATCTTCAACATGAGCCTGGAGCAGAGAAGAGTACCCAGACAGTGGAAAACATCCTGTATTGTCCCGGTACCGAAGAAACCACAACCAAAGGAGTTGAATGACTTCAGACCTGTTGCCTTGACGTCGCACGTGATGAAGACCATGGAGCGGCTGATAATACAGAATCTGAAGCCACAAACCAGGCACGCCCGGGATCCTCTTCAGTTTGCGTATAAGGAGAAGGTGGGAGTGGAGGATGCTATCACGTATTTGCTGCACAAATCACTCTCTCACCTAGAGGGGGTCAGTTGTGCTGTGAGGATTACATTTCTTGACTTCTCTAGTGCCTTTAACACCATCCAGCCCAAGATCTTAAGGCACAAACTAACGGAGATGGGAGTAGACTCTCACATGGTGGATTGGATAGTGGACTACTTGACAGATAGACCTCAGTATGTGCGGTTGGGAGACTGTAGGTCTGACACGGTGGTCAGCAGCACAGGAGCGCCGCAGGGAACCGTACTCTCTCCGGTCCTGTTCACCCTGTACACATCAGACTTCCAATATAACTCGGAGTCCTGCCATGTGAAGAAGTTCGCTGATGACACGGCCATAGTGGGGTGTGTCAGGAATGGACAGGAGGAGGAGTATAGGAAACTGATACAGGACTTTGTGATATGGTGCAACTCAAACTACCTGCGTCTCAATATCACCAAGACCAAGGAGATGGTGGTGGACTTTAGGAGATCTAGGCCTCATATGGAGCCAGTGATCATTAATGGAGAATGTGTGGAGCAGGTTAAGACCTACAAGTATCTGGGAGTACAGTTAGACGAGAAGCTAGACTGGACTGCCAACACAGATGCCTTGTGCAGGAAGGCACAGAGTCGACTGTACTTCCTAAGAAGGTTGGCGTCATTCAATGTCTGTAGTGAGATGCTGAAGATGTTCTATAGGTCAGTTGTGGAGAGCGCCCTCTTCTTTGTGGTGGCGTGTTGGGGAGGAAGCATTAAGAAGAGGGACGCCTCACGTCTTAATAAGCTGGTAAGGAAGGCGGGCTCTGTCGTGGGCAAAGTACTGGAGAGTTTAGCATCGGTAGCTGAGCGAAGGGCGCTGAGTAGGCTACGGTCAATTATGGATAACTCTGAACATCCTCTACATAGCACCATCCAGAGACAGAGAAGCAGTTTCAGCGACAGGTTACTATCGATGCAATGCTCCTCAGACAGGATGAAGAGGTCAATACTCCCCAATGCCATTAGGCTTTACAATTCTACCGCCAGGACTTAAGAACTTTTTAAAAGCTATTATTAATGCTTTTTGAGATAGTGATTTAGATGCATATCATATTTTTACTGAGTTAAGTATTGTATATAATTAGGTTTGCTACAACAAGTGTATGGGACATTGGAAAAAAGTTGAATTTCCCCATGGGGATGAATAAAGTATCTATCTATCTATCTATCTAATGACTATTGTCGGTAGCACTCACATCTACAGTGATGAAATGCTTTGAGAGGCTGGTCAGGACTAGACTGAACTCCTGCCTCGGCAAGGAGCTGGACCCATTGCAATTTGCCTATCACCACAATAGGTCAACGGCAGATGCAATCTCAATGGCTCTTCACACAGCTTTAGACCACCTGGACAACACAAACACCTACGGCAGGATGTTCATCAACTATAGCTCAGTGTTTAATACCAGCATTCCCACAATCCTGATTGAGGAGTTGCAGAACCTGGGCCTCTGTGTACCTCTCTTTGCAACGGGATCCTCAACTTCCCAACTGGAAGGCCACAATCTGTGTGGATTGGTGATAACACCTCCTCCTCGCTGACGATCAACACTGGTGCATCTCAGGGCTGTGTGCTTGACATAGCTCAAATACCATCTATAAATTTGCTGATGATACAATCATTGTTGGTAGAATCTCAGATGGAGATGAGAAGGCGTAGAAGAGTGAGATAGTGGAGTGGTGTCGCAGCAACAACCTGGCACTCAACATCAGCGGGATGAAAGAGCTGATTGTGGACTTCAGGAAGGGTAAGATGAAGGAACACATACCAATCCTCACAGAGAGATCTGAAGTCGAGGGACTGAGCAGTTTCAAGATCTCTGAGGATCTAACCTGGTCCCAACACACCAATACAGTTATAAAGAAGACAAGACAGCAGTTATATTTCATTAGGAGTCTGAAGAGATTTGGTATGTCCTTTTCTCACTGTTACCATCAGGAAGGAGGTACAGAAGCCTGAAGGCACACACTCAGCGATTCAGGAGCAGCTTCTTCCCCTCTACCATTTGATTCCTAATGGACATTGAACCCTTGGACACTACCTCACTTTTTTAATATATGCTTATTTCTGTTTTTGCACGATTTTTTAATCTATTCAATATATGTATACTGTAATTGATTTACTTATTTATGTATTACTATTATTTTATTTTGTGTTTTTTTTCTATGTTACGTATTACATTGAACTGCTGCTGCTAAGTGAACAAATTTCATGACACATGCACAGGTTCTGATTCTGATTCTGACAGGTTCCATTCCGCCTATGTCTCTGGGAAGTTTGTACATTCTCCCTGTGAACTGTATGGGTTTTCTCTGGGTGCTCCAGTTTCCTCCCATAGTCCAAAGGCATATGGGTTAATTGGTCACATGGGTGGCACTGGGCCAGAAGCCATGCTGTATACGTAAATAAAAATGAAATCAAATTTAAAGTGGATATTGATGACTTCTTGATTCATGACTACTTCAAAGGGGAGATGGCAGGAGAATGGGTTTGAGAAGGAATAATAAATCAGCGATGATTGAATGGCAGAGGAGGCTCGACCAGCTGAAGGCCTAATTCTGCTTATACGTCTTATGGTCTTATTGTGGTCAGACAAGTCCGGAACTGCACCGTCTGGAATTCCCAACCCACAGATCATTGGTTCCTATTGTAATGGCTGTTCTTTATAGGTCTGACATTGGCAGAGTTCTGTGTTATCTGTCTTTAAGGTGGTCTCCTAATTCACTGGTAAGTCCCTCGCCTCGCCACTGTAAGCACTGGATCACCCAGCTATCACCTTGGTGAGAACCCCACTGGCAGCTATCCAGGGGACACCAGGATTGGTGAGCATCACTGGCTCAGTGTGGAGCTGGACTGAGGGGTGGGAGGAGAACCCTGAAATATACCACGTCTAGAAACAGTAACTCATAATAATATGTCATTCACATCATAGTCTGATGAAAGGTCTTGGCCTGAAATTTCACCTGTTGATTCCTCTCCATAGATGCTGCCTGATCTACTGAGTTCCTTTTTGAATTTTGTATGTGTTACTCTGGATTACCAGCAGCAGCCACAAACAAAGAAACCCAATAGAACCCTTTTTTTTTAAAAAAAGACCGTCAAACACCCAATCTGCAGGAAAAAAGAACAAATTGTGCAAACAACTAAAGTTTACAGAAGTGTGCTTCCGGTTATCAAAGCAGAGAGCATCTCTGGAGAGGATTAGGTAGTCGACATTTCGAGTCGAGGCCCTTTGTTAGGACTTTCCACCAGGGTCTTGGCCAAAAACATCATTTATCTATTCCCCTCCATAGCTGCTGCTTGGCCTGCTGGATTCATCCAGCAATTTTGTATATTGCTCAAGATATTCAGCACTTGCAGAATCTCATCTTTTTGTTTCCTTTTATATCAGCTCTTCAAAGGAAGAGGAGAATCAGCCAAGATCATTAGATCCACTGAGCTTGCTATCCTATATTTAACCTGCTCAATTAATTCCCAGTTTTGGTGAAGGGGGTCGACCTGAAATACAGTATGAACTCCGTTTCTCCCTCAAATACAGTGTCTGATCTGCTGATTGTCTCCTGAAATCTTTGGTTTTATTTTAGATCTCCAACATCTGCAGTTAATCGGACACAATCTCACTTCAGTAAAAGGCTTCATCGAGCACCTTCACGCCATCCACCATGACAGGTGGGATTTCCCAATGGCTACAAATTTTAATTTGTACTTTCCATTTCCACTTTGACATGTCAGTCCATGGTCTCCTCTACTGTCACGATGAGGCCACTCAGGTTGAAAGAGTAACACCTCATATTCTGTCTGTGTAGCCTCCAACCTGATGGCATGAGCATTAATTTCTCAAAATTCTGGTGATTTCTACACCGTCCCTCTTCTGGCTCCCCTCTTACCCCTTCCCTTCTCTTTACCTGCCCATCACTTCTGCCTGCTGCTCTTCCTCCTTCACTTTCTCCCACAGTTCACTCCCCTCTCCTATCAGATTCCTTCTTCTTCAGCCCCTTACCTTTTCCACCTATCACCTCCCAGCTTCTCATTTCATCGCTCCCACCAACCCACCTTCCCCTTCACCTATCACTTGTTGACTTGTACTCCTTCCCCTCCCCACCTTCTTATTTTGGCATCTTCTCCCTTCCATTCCAGTCCTGATGAAGGGTCTCGGCCTGAAACCGGCTGTTTATTCCCCTCCACAGATGCTGCCTGAACTGCAGAGTTCCTCCAGTGTGTGTGTGTGCGCGTGAGACTCTGAATATCTGCAGGATCTCTCGTGTTAGTAAAAGGCTGCTCTGTTGTTCCACCAGCTTTAAGGGAGCGAGGGCCTTATACAGTTACCAAGATGTCTAAGTGCTGGTTACGCTGGATGGGATGATAGATGGGATCAATGATGACCCTCAGGAATAAGTCAGTGTGTTACACTGAGGACTGCTGTTCCAAAGGTAGAAAGCCTTCACTTACTATGGGGAGGAGAGGGTCGGGGTGGGGGGGGTGGGGAAGGGGATCACCACAAGAGAATTGTGGCAGTGAAATCAGGAACTGGATCTGGAGAATGGGTAGACGATGATCAGGAAATGGAGAGGGGTCAGTCAGATCATGGGGTTAATAGACAGGCAACAATGAAAAGTGAGAGCCTGGCTCCGTCTGGTTGACTGAGGCTCAGAGATGGAACAGTGTCTGGTACTATGGGACCTGGGTTGGAGAGGTGGCAGTAGGGCTGAGGTCGGAGACTACTATTTATTGACTACAATTCCACCTTCAATACCATATTTCCAAGCAAATTGAAGTTCAAATTCCTAGACTTGGGACTTAACACTTCCCTCTGCAACTGGATCTTTGATTTCCTGCTCAACAGACCACAAGCAGTAAGAATAGGCAGCAATACCTCAGCCACGATCATTCTCAACATGGTGCCCCATAAGGCCAAGGCCATGGCCTCAGCCCTCTACTCTACTCTATATTACTCCCTATATACTGATGACTGCATGGCCAAATTCTGTGGTAACTCCATTTACAAGTTTGTAGATAACTATAGTGGGCTAAATGTCAAATAGCAATGTGTTGGAGTACAGGAAGGAGACAGGGAGCCTAGTGACACAGTGTCATTGCAAAACCTTGCTCTCTGTGTCACCAAAACAAAAAAGCTGATCATTTTGACTTCAGGAAGAAGGGTGCTCTACACAGTCCCGTTTACATCAACAGTGTTGAGGTCAAAAGGATTGAGAACTTTAAGTTTCTCGGAGGGAACATCACCAGTAGACTGTCCTGGTCCGACCACATGGCCGAGAAAGTACTTCTGCACCTCTACTTCCTCAGAAGAAGAGGGTCCAGGGAGATTCACAAGAGTGATCCCTGGAATGAAAGGGTTAACGTATGAGGTGCATTTGATAGTTCTGGACCTGTACTTCCTGAAGTTTAGAAGAATGGGAGTAGGGGAATATCACTGGAACGTATTAAATAGAGTAGATGTGGAGAGGATGTTTCTGATAGTGGGGGAGTCTAAGACCCAAGGGCACAGCCACAGAATCGAGGAATGTCCATTGAGGGAAAAATTTCTTTTACCAGAGATTGGTGAATCTGTGGAATTCGTTGCCACAGACAGCTGTGCAGACCAAGTCACTGGGCATATTTAAGCCGCTGGTTGATAGATTCCTGATTAATCGGGTAAATCAAAGGTGACAGGGTGAAGACAGGAAAATGGGATTGAGAGGGATAATAGATAAGCCATGATGGAATGGCGGAGCAGTCTTAATGAGCCAATGGCTTAATTTTGCTCCTACGTCCAGTGGTCCTATGGAGGCTGAAAGAATTCTGCATTCCACATTGACCCCCTCTCTTTCCCCCTCACCTATCAGGCAGAAGATGAAAAAACTCTCAAAGCACATCCCACCAGGTTCAACGACAGCTTTTATAAGACTATTGAAAGGTCCCCTTGTATGAGAAGATGGACTCTCGACCTCACAATCTATCTCATCATTGGCCTTGCAGCACTGCACTGTAACACTTTATTCTGCATTCTGTAATTGTTTTCTCTTACATAGTTGTAGTGAAATGATGGCATGATTCATCATGGTCGCAATCCTCGCCAGCATCGAGGACATCTTCAAAAGGCGATGCCTCAAAAGGGTGGCATCTATCATTAGGGACCTCCATTACCCAGGACATGTCCTCTTCTCATTAATGCCATCAAGGAAGAGGTACAGGAGCCTGAAGACACATGCTCAATGTTTTGGGATTCTTCCCCTCTGTCATCAGATTTCTGAATGGGCAATGAACCTATATACACTACCTCACAATTTTTGCACTACTTATTTAATTTTATTATATATTATATATATTTTTTCTTATTGTAATTTATAGTTTTTTATTATGTACCACACTGTACTGCTGCCACAAAATAACAAATTTCATGACATATCACAGTGGTATTAAACCTGATTCTGGTTCTGAAAAAAGAGGTTTTCACTGTACCTCCCCACCAGTGTCAATAATAAATGCATTTCCCAAATTTACCAATACAAAGGCAGCTACAGCTTGAGAAGCCTAATATTATTCACAAATGGTGATGTATGTGAAGGACATGTTTGAAATAAGCAGCTTCTGCTAACCTATTCTTTTTCTTTTTCTTTTTCAGAATTTGGCCTCTGCTGCAGTGTCCTGTGAATTTTGCCCTTGAGAGAACAATGGGGGCCCTTGGCAGCCTCTGTATGGAAGGTGCTCTCACAGTGCTGCTGGGGAGGGAGAGGGCCATATGCACAAGTGCGTGCACGCACAGGTGGGTTCCAGAGTCAGACCCAGTACAATGGGGAAGCGGTGATGTTTTTGGACATGAGAGAAACCTGTACAGAGGAACTATAGATGAGTCCACCGTGAGTCTATTTATTGACCCAGGTCAATAAATTCTGCACAGGTTGGCAGGCTGGGTCATGTCAAGTCAAGTTTATTGTCATGTGCACAAATACAGTTACAATGATATATATATGTAGCTGTAGTGCCTAAGACTTTTGCACAGTACTGAATTTGTCAACGTGGGGCAGAAAGTTTGTAAATCTGGCAGGAGCAAAGGATGGTGGGAAAGGTGGAGTGCTGCGGGGGCTGGGGAATATGGGAGGTGGGAGTTAACACCGGTGCAGACACAACCAGCCCTGAGACACTAAGCAAGGCTATTTGATTCCAAATAATTGGTTTATTAATCATTACAGAATGTATCGTTGCTGCTTCCCACTCCCTCCCCTCTCCCTTCCCCTTTTCCCAACCATGATTCCCCTCTCCCTGCCCCCTCCTGCTCCCAGTCCACAATAGAGACCCATATCGGAATCAGGTTCATCATCACTCACATATGTCGTGAAACTTGCTTTTTTTTTGTGGCAGCAGTACAACTGCAAAACAAGATCTAACAAAAAGACAGCCAAAGACAAGTCCATGGCAGTGTAAGAGGTGGTGTATGGTGTTCTGCTGCTAGGATTGTGCAGGTTAAGAGCCTAAGGGCTGTTGGAAAGTAGCTTTTCCTGAGCATAGTGGTGTGGGGATTCAGGCTTCTGTACCTCCTGCCTGACAGTAGCAGTGAGAAGAATGCATGAGCTGAGTGGTGAGAATCGTTGGTAATAGATGCCACCTTCTGTAGATGATGCCAATGGTGCAGAGTTCTGTGTCCATGATGGACGAGCCTGTGACCAGTACACCTTTAACCTCTTACCCTTCTGTGTGATGGAAGTACTATACCAGGCCATGATACAACCAATCAGGAAACTTTCAACAGTGCTTTCAGCTGTAGAAGTTGATTAGAGTATTTGGTGACATGCCAAATCACCTTCAGCTTCAAAAAAAAAAGCAAGACCATTATATCAAAAAACATACTGTAGGAACAGAAATAGGCAATTCAGCCCATCAAATCTGCTCCATCATTCGATTGTGGCAGATTTATTTTCCCTCTCAATTCCATTCTCCTTCCTTTTCCCCATAATCTTTGACACCTTTACTAATCAAGAACCTATTAATCTCCACTTCAAATGTCTCCACAGCCCTCTGAGGCAATGGATTCCATAGAATCACCACCCTCCGGCTAAAGAAAAGCAGAGGTGCTGGCATTCGGTTTTTATGAATGCATCAACGTGCTGGATCCAGGACAGGTCATCAAAATATTAACGCCAAGGAATTTTATAATTAACGCCAGTGACAACTATTATGTGGTCTCCCAACAGCCCCTTTCTGAAATCAATGATTACCTCCTTGAGCTTGCTGATGTTAAGCATAGGGATTAATGTTTGTCTTTCCATGCTTCTCATCGTCTTACCTCTGAGCATCACTCATTCATCGCTCAAAGTTGAGAGAAAGTACTTCATAGTTCACACGTCCATTTCGTATTGGAGCTAACAAAATCAGGTGCAGTTTTATTGGCTCTAAGGACATGCTCATTCTCTGGCTCCTCACTGATTAGTTCTTGTTATTGTTTGTAGAATCAATTGTGACTTGTCGGGATCAAATTCACAATTCTGTTCAGAATCAGGTTATTATCACTGAAAACACTGTTTTGCAGCAACAGTACAGAGCAATATATAAAAAATACTATGCATTACAATAAGAAATATTTAAAATCTATAAGTAGTGCAAAAGAGAACAAAATAGTGAGGTGTGTTTTCGGACCATTCAGAAATCTGATGGCGGAGGAGAAGAAACTGTTCCAAAAAAGTTGCATATGGGTCTTCAGGCTGCCGGGTGCTAGTAATGAGAAGAGGGCATGTATTGATTTATTGTTGCCACATTTTCCAAAATACAATAAAAAGCTTTTATTTTGCATTTCATCCAGAAAGATCATGTTAAACAGAACTACATTGAGGTAGCAAAAGAAAGCAGAGTGCAGAATGCTCAGTAGAGTGGCTGTGATGACAGAGAAACTAGAGTGCAGGTAGATAAATAAGATAAGATTGTGAGAGGTCCATTCAAGCATCTGATACAGAAAGATAGAAGTTGTCCTTGAGCCTGGTGGTACGTGCTCTCAGGCTTTTATACCGTCTGCTCAATGGGTTTATCAACATTCAAATCAATCGGATTGATAATAAACTTCTGTCTTGCTTAAACAGACAATTCCCATGTTCTTCACAAATAAGGGCATTCTGGCATAGGAGCTTGCCCGTTGGGAGTGTGCTTTTAATGCAGGCCTCATCAATGGAAGGGAGAACCAGGGTGGGATTCATTGGGGAGTGAGAGGGAGAGGGGGAGGGAGAGATGGAAAGAGAGAGAAAGGGAGAGAGGGAAGAGGGAAGGGGGGAGAGAGTGAGAGGGGCAGAGAGAGAGAGGGAGAAAGGGGAGAGAGAGAAGGGAAAAGAGGGCACAGAGGGGGAAAAAGAGGGGAGAGAGGGGGAAAGAGGGAGGGGAAAGGGGAGAGAGGAGGGAAGAGAGGGAGAGAGAGAGGGGAGAGAGGGAAATGGGTAGAGAGATGGGGAGAGAGAGGAGGAGAGAGGGGTAGAGGGGAAGAGAGGAGAGGGGAGAAAGAGAGGAAAGGGGGAAAGATGGTGAGGGGAGAGAGAGAAGGGGTGGGGAGAGAGAGAGAAGAGAAGAGAAGAGAGAGATACTCCATGTGATCCAGCTCACTGGCTACTTATAGATGGCATAAGTAACCAGACAGACTTTGAAAAACTGGATGTTACATTTTCATTTAATACTATTTTACCCTTGATATGTTTGAGTTTTCCAATGTCATCCTTGAACACTGTTGTGACATCATCCAGTATCGCACTTAATTCGTTTTCAGTTGACTATTTGCAGGGGATGTGGCATGCAAATGGTGGATGAATCCCCAATCAAGTTGTAGATGTCCGAACCAATCTTGACTGCTCAATGCTGGCCCTTTTGTTTTTACCACATACAAACCCAATGTTGCTTGTGGTTGTCGTATTTGATTATCACCAGTGTCGTACCCACAGGAGTTATCTTTTCTCCAGTATAAGTTCTTAATTGGGTATCCGCAGACTTCAGTTCAGTATCTTGGAAATGCCATTCAAACTCATTTAGTGGAATGGTTGAAGCAGCCGTGCTGGTGTCCGATTCCATTTTAATTAATTTGCCATTCACTTCTGGAGTATGCCATACGACTTGCTTCTTGATAGTTCTCACTTTGTAAACCTCAGGGCCACTGTCACTCTCATGATTATCAGTTTTTCATCAACAGTATGCAGATTAGTGCTCTTTCTGAAACCGTCACTTGATTTTTAAATCATTTTTCTCTTTCCTACGCAGTCCATTTATTTTTTGTCTGCCCGACATGCTCTTTGTATGTGTCCTACTTTGTTGTATTTTCTGCAAGTTTCGCTTTTAAACCAGCATTGGTCTGGTGTATTCTGCCACAATGCTAGCACAACTTGTTCACACATTAAAATTTTGTTCACGCTCACTTTCATTCTTGACTGCAAGTCAATTGCATCATTGTCTGGTGTTTTCACTGATACAACAATTTCAAATGGTCTTTTAAATGTAAGCGGTGCTTCAGTTAGAAACATTTTTTGAATGACAAATAAACACTTTTTGGGCTTCCAGCCAGGTACAGATATTGCTTCTAACTGATGTTTCAATGACGAACTCTGCCATCTTCTTCAGGGATGATGCCTGGGCAAGTCAATCTGGCGGTATTTATACCCCTGTATTCCATCCCCCGATTGGTTAGTCCTCATCCAATCAGGTTTCTGCTCTCCTACCTTATTTACAATCGAATTCCAGTTCTTACTTAGTGAAAGACCTTCCTCTTTGTTAAAATTCTTTTCCTCTAGTTTTATTTCGATTGCTTCCTTTCCTATACGGACCCAAAATCCATTGGTGCGGCACAGTAGTTTCGTTCTGTCGAAGTCAATCCTGTGGCCATTGTGAATACAATTTTCTGCTACTGCCGGTTTCTCTGGGTAACCCAAATGAACATGCCTCCTGTGCTTCTCGATGCGGGTTTCCACCATGCATCTGGCCTGGCCGATATACTCTGTTCCGCATTCACAGGGAATCCTGTAAACACCAGTCGATCTGAGTCCCAGGTCATCTTTGACCCACATGACTTGAGCTTCCTTATGGGGTTGTGGGCCGATTTAGTCCTGTATTTCTTCAGAATCCTGGCAGGCGTTCCAGAAATCGCAGAAATATAGTGAAGACAGGCAGTAGCGATGGATTCTCCACGTTGTTAAGTTTTCTGTCAGCTCTTTTAAAGGTGATTTCCTTCACCTTTTAGCCACTCTGTTGGAACATCATGTGTAATCGCCTTATTTTAGTTTATGATGGAGATGGAGAGGAATGGTTGCCTCCCGTTCCAGGACATTCTAATATGACAGAAACTGGACAGTAGCCTCGTACATGGAGTCTATCACACAGACTTACAAACAAGTGAAAATGTGTAGATGCTGGAAATCCGAGCAACACACACAAAATGCTGGAGGAATGCAGCAGGCCAGGCGCCATCTATGGAAAAAAATGTACAGTCACCTTTTCGGGCTGAAACCCTTCATCAGGACTGGAGAAAAAAAAGCTGAGGAGTAGATTTAAAAGATTGGTGGGGGGGGGGGGGAAGAAAAAAACACCAAGTGATAGGTGAAACCTGAGGTGGGAGGAGGGATGAAGTAAAGAGATGGGAAGTTATGCAGAAGGACATGGATGAAAGAAGAAGGATGAGGTGATGGAGCACCAGAGAGAGGTGATGGGTGGGCAAGGAGATAACATGAGAGAGGGACAAGGGGATGGGAAATGGTCAAGTGGGGGTGGATGTATTACTGTAAATTTGAGAAACTGATGTCAATGCTACCAGGTTGGATGCTAGTCAGATGGAATAAGACCATAAGACATAGGAGCAGAATTAGGCCATCTGGCCCATCAAGTCTGCTCTGCCATTGTATCATGGCTGATACTTTTTTTTATCTCCTCCTCAACCCCAGTTCCCGGCCTTCTCCCCGTAACCTTTGATGTCGTGTCCAATCAAGAACGTATCAAGCTCTGTCTTAAGTGTACCCAACAACCTGGTCTCCACAGCTGCATGTGGCAACATATTCCACAAATTCACCATCGTCTGGCTTAAGAAATTTTTCCGCAGCTCGTTTTGAAAGGGCGCCCTTCGATCCTGAGGCTGTGCCCTCTTGTCATAGATTGTCCCACCATGGGACACATCCTTTCCATATCTACTCTGTCTAGGCCTTTCAACATTCAAAAGGTTTCAATGAGATACCCCTCATCCTTCTAAATTCCAGCAAGTACAGACCCAGAGCCATCAAACTTTCCTCATATGCTAACCCTTTCATTCCTAGAATCATCCTTGTGAACCTCACCTGGACCCTCTCCAATGCCAGCGCATCTTTTCTAAGATGAGGGGCCCAAAATTGTTCACAATACTCAAGGTGAGGCCTCACCAATGCCTTGTAAAGCCTCAGCATCACATCCTTGCTCTTGCATTCTAGACCTCTTGAAATGAATGCTAACATGGCATTTGCCTTCCTCACCACCAACTCAACCTACAGGTTAATTTTCAGGGTGTTCTGCACAAGAACTCCAAAGTCCCTCTGCATCTCAGATTCTTGTATTTTCTCCCCTTTTAGAAAATAGTCCGCACATTTATTTCTACTACCAAAGTGCATGACCATGCATTTTCCAACATTGTATTTCACTTGCCACTTTCTTGCCCATTCTCCTAATCTGTCTAAGTCCTTCTGCATCCTACCTGTTTCCTCAACACTACCTGCCCCTCCACCAATCTTTGTATCATCTGCAAACTTGGCAAAAAAGCCATGTGCAGAAGTTCGCTGATGACACGGCCATAGTGGGGTGTGTCAGGAATGGACAGGAGGAGGAGTATAGGAAACTGATACAGGACTTTGTGATATGGTGCAACTCAAACTACCTGCGTCTCAATATCACCAAGACCAAGGAGATGGTGGTGGACTTTAGGAGATCTAGGCCTCATATGGAGCCAGTGATCATTAATGGAGAATGTGTGGAGCAGGTTAAGACCTACAAGTATCTGGGAGTACAGTTAGACGAGAAGCTAGACTGGACTGCCAACACAGATGCCTTGTGCAGGAAGGCACAGAGGCGACTGTACTTCCTAAGAAGGTTGGCGTCATTCAATGTCTGTGGTGAGATGCTGAAGATGTTCTATAGGTCAGTTGTGGAGAGCGCCCTCTTCTTTGTGGTGGCGTGTTGGGGAGGAAGCATTAAGAAGAGGGACGCCTCACGTCTTAATAAGCTGGTAAGGAAGGCGGGCTCTGTCGTGGGCAAAGTACTGGAGAGTTTAACATCGGTAGCTGAGCGAAGGGCGCTGAGTAGGCTACGGTCAATTATGGATAACTCTGAACATCCTCTACATAGCACCATCCAGAGACAGAGAAGCAGTTTCAGCGACAGGTTACTATCGATGCAATGCTCCTCAGACAGGATGAAGAGGTCAATACTCCCCAATGCCATTAGGCTTTACAATTCTACCGCCAGGACTTAAGAACTTTTTAAAAGCTATTATTAATGTTTTTGAGATAGTGATTTAGATGCATATCATATTTTTTACTGAGTTAAGTATTGTATGTAATTAGTTTTGCTACAACAAGTGTATGGGACATTGGAAAAAAGTTGGAATTTCCCCATGGGGATGAATAAAGTATCTATCTATCTATCTATCAATCTATCTATCTATCTATCTATCTATTCCATTATCTAAATCATTTATATACAGCATAATAAGAAGTGGTCCCAACACCAATTCCCCCGGAACACCACTAGTCACTGGCAGCCAACCAGAAAAGGATCCTTTTATTCCTACTCACTGCCTCCTACCCATCAGCCAATTTTCTAACAATGCTAGTAACTTTCCTGTAATACCATGGGCTCTAACTTGGTAAGCAGCCTCACGTGTGACACCTTGTCAAAGACTGTCTGAAAGCCCAGAAGTAAAACATCCACTGTATCCCCTTAATCTATCCTACTTGTAATCTCCTCAAAAATTCCAACACATTCATCAGGCAGGATTTTCCCTGAAGGAAACCATGCTGACCTTGTACTATCTTGTCCAAGAACTCCATCACATCATCCTTAACAATTGACTCTAACATCTTCCCAACCACTGAGGTCAGGCTAACTGGTCTATAATTTTCTTTCTACTGCCCTTCCTCCTTTCTTAAAGAATGGAGTAACTTTTGCAATTTTCCAGTCCTCTGGCACCATATTAGAGTCCAATGATTTTTGAAAGACCATTTCTAGTGCCTCCACAATCTCCAACACCACCTCTTTCAGAACCCTAGGGTGCAATTCCTTTGGTCTGGGTGACTTATGTACCTTTAGGTCTTTCAGCTTTTTGAGCACCTTCTCTCTTGTAATAGTAACTGCACCCACTTCTCTTCCTTCACACACTACAACATCAGGCATACTGCTAGTGTCTTCCACAGTGAAGACTGACACAAAATACTCATTCTACTGATGATATACAGGAGGCCACACAGGGAGCACCGAATTTTCTGTGTCATGTAGGGATTGCTTCCTACGTGACTCCTTTGTCCATTCATCCCTCCCCTCTGATCCCTCTCCTGGCACTTATCCTTGCAAGTGGAACAAGTGCTACACCTGCCCCTACACCTCCTCCCTCGCTACCATTCAGGGCCCTGAACAGTCCTTCCAGGTGAGGCGACACTTTACCTGTGAGTCTGTTTGGGTTATATACTGTTCGGTGCTCCCATTGTGGCTTCTCATATATAGGTGAGACCTGACATAGATTGGGAGACCGCTTCGCCGAGCATCTACGCTCCATCTGCCAGAACAAGCAGATCTCCCAGTGGGCACCATTTTAATTGCACTTCCCGTTCCCATTCCAATATGTCTATCCATGGTCTCCGCTGTCGGGATAAGTCCACACTTAGGTTGGTTGACAATACCTTATATTCCATTTGGTAAGCCTTCAACTGATGGCATGAATATCAATTTCTCAAACTTCTGGTAACGCCCCCCACTTCACCATTTCCCACCTCTGTTCCCTCTCTCACCTTATCTCCTTGCCTGCCCATCTGGCTCTCCCCCCCTTTCTCTTTCTTCCATGGCCTTTTGGCTCTTTCACCAATCAACTTCCCAGCTCTTCATCCCTCCCTTTCCAGCTTTACCTTGTGTTTCTCCCTCCCCTCCCCCCACCTTTTAAATCTACTCCTCAGCTTTTTTCTTCTGCAGTCCTGCCGAAGAGTTATGACCCGAAACATCGACTGTACTTTTTTTCCATAGATGCTACTTGGCCTGCTGAGTTCCTCCGGCGTTCTGTGCCTGTCACACAGACTTATACCTCAACAATAACGGCATTCGTAGAGGGGTTCTTTCTGCTTTGAGTCTCCCTGAGTAAATAAGACTTATGCGGGCCAAAGGTGACCTGGGACTCAGGTCAGATGGTGTTTACAAGATTCCCTGTGAAGGCGGAGTAGTGTATATTGGCCAGTTGCGATGCACGGTGAGCACAGGAGATGTATCCGTTTGGGTTACCCGGAGAAATCGGTGATAACAGAACACTGCATTGGCAATGACCATTGGATTGACTTTGACAGCACAAAACTACTGTGTGGTGCCAATGGCTTTTGGAACCACCTGGTAAAGGAAGCCATTGAAATAAAACTAGAGGAAAGGGATTTTAATAAAGACATAGGTCTCGTTCTAAGTAAGGACAGGAATTTGATTGTAAATAAAGTAGGAGAGTGGAAACCTGATTGGATGAGGACTAACCAATCAGGAGGAACTGAAAACAGGGGTATAAATACCATCAGACTAGACTTGCTCAGGCATCATCCCTGAAGAAGATGGCAGAGTTTGTAATCAAGATGTTGGTTATAATCGATACCTGTGCCCGGCTGGAAGCCCAAGAAGGGAAAGCTCTAGATCCTTTTTCAGTTTTTGAATGCTTTTTTGTATGATTCCACAAACTAAATAATCTTTCAGTGTAATTTTAAGCCCATCACTGAACTGACAATGCTCAGACAGAATCCTCAATTCAGCCACATATGCTGAAATGGACTCCCCTTCCTTTTGATTCCACTTATGAAACTTGAAGTGTTCTGCTATCAACAATGGTTTCAGTTCTAAATGTTCCTGCAGTACTTTCACAATATCAGCAAAACTAGCTTCTGTAGGTTTGGTTGGAGCAGTTAAACTTCTAAGCAAACTTTATGCTTTTCCACCGGTTGCACTCAGAAAAACTGCCACTTGCTTCTCATTAGCTATTTCATTTGCCTCAAAATACTGCTCAATTTGCTCAGTATACATGAGCCAGTTATCTGTTGTGCAATCGAATGTGTTTATCTTTCTGATGTAGCCAGCCATTTCTGCTCTCTTAGTTACTTATTTATTATTATTATCATCTGGTACTCACCGTTTATGATCCCCTGAATTTGTCTTTTTTCTGCTTTTTTTAAAAACTTAAACATCTCGCTGTGCTTCAACAGGTAGATAGTTATTTTGAGTTCATTTAAAATGTCTTCATTTGTTCTGTAACTCCAAAACATAAAACTAGCCAAAATAAAAACACGGGGAGACTGGGAGAATGTGTACGCTTCATTTCTTTACTTTAGACAAGGCAGTCACTTATGGTGGCGTGATGACGTGTGCCATTCACGTATGTTTATATATAAACTGAAATGAATTAAGCAAACAAACAATGCTTAATCAAACAATATATTTACAATATTGCTCAAATATTACTGAAATGTTAAACACAACGGAGAGAAAAAGAGGAAGAGAAAAAAGAAGAGAAGGACAGGGAAAGGGATAGGGAGGGGGAGAGGGAGAGAAAGATAGGGAGACAGGGCGAGAGAAACAGAGAGGGGGAGTGGGAAGGAGAAAGAGAGAAGGGGAGAGAGAGAAAGAATGGGGAGGAGGGATAGTAAGAGATACAAAGAGGGAGAAGAGGAGAGTGAGAGAAAGAGGGAAGCCCTATTTTTGAAAGACTGCCGGTAGAATCAGATCAGAATCGAATCCGTTTTATTATCACCGACATATGTTATAAAATCTGTTGTTCTGTGGCAGCAGTAGAGCATAAAACACAAAAATACTGTAAGTTACAATAAATAAATAATAAACAAATAAATAAATACATGCAAAAGCAGAAAAGTGAGGTAGACATAAGAGATTCAGTAGATGCTGAAAATCTTGAGCAACAACAATAAAATGCAGGAGGAACTCTACAAGTCAAGCAGCATCTATGGAAGGGATAAACAGTTGATGTTTTTGGGACACGACCCTTCATCAGGATGCTTCACCAAAATAGTGAGGTAGTGTTTAATGGTTCACGGACCATTCAGAGATCTGATGGTGGAAGGGAAGAGGCTGTTCCTAAGTACTGAGTATGGGTCTTTGGACTCCACTACCTTCCCTCTGATGGTAGTACTGAGAAGAGGGCAAACAACATTACCTCAGTAAGGCACTCCAGTGTCAACACTTTTTTTTGTGCTTAGGTCTGACATCCTCTGCAACAATCTGGAACAACTCTCAGAGATAAGAAATTTTTGTTGGAAATTTCCATTCCCCCCAGTATTTTCCTTTTCAGTTCCGGGCTATTGCTCCAGATCTCCAGTTCCAAGCACCATGTAACCCTGCTCACAACAGTGATCTACAAACTGTATATAAGATGAAATGAGTTACTCAGCTTCAGGAAACATGCAGAAGAAATCCCACCAGTTACTCAGTGTCCACAGGTACACAGTCACTCCCTGCTGGTGTCAATTAGCAGGGAAATCCTTCTCATCCATTGTCCCGGAAGTTACAGGTCGACATTGACATTAAACTCAGAAGATTCATCATTGCAATCTAACATCCATCATCAAAGATCTCCACCATCCAGGCCACGCGATCTTCTCACAGCTAACAGTAGGCAGGACATGCAGAAGCCTGAAGTCCCACACCACCAGATTCGAGAACAGCTGTTTCCCTTCAACCATGCGGTTTCTGAGCCAATCTGCACTACCTCAGTTAGCAACACTACAACCACTTTCTCAACTTTCCGCTGGAGTGCACTTTCTTTCTTTTGTTCTCATGGGGTTTTATTTACTTTTGGATAACTTAAGTTTACTTTATGTTTTTCTTGTGCAAGTTATGTATCTGAGGCTACATGCCTGTGATGCTGATGCAAATAAGGTTTCTATTGTACCTATGCCTACATGGACTTATGTATATGACAGTAAATTCAAACTAGACTCAGAATCAGTTTCATTATCACTGACATATGGCATGAAATTTGTTGTTTTGCATAAAAGCTACAATAAATTACAATAAGAATATAAATAATAAATAATGCAAAAAGCGAGCAAAAAAACTGCGGTAGTGTAGTTGAGTTCATGGACCATTCAGAAATCTGATAGTGAAGGGGTAGAAGCCTTCACTAATATTCCTAAAACTTACAGTACCTATCATCAAGCTCTTGTACCTTCTCTCTGATGGTAGTCATGAGAAGAGGGCACGTCCTGGATGATGAGGGTCCTTAATGAAGGATGCTGCCTTAGAACAATTAACTTAGTGTAATCGAATGAACAACTAAACTAATTCCTTCTGCCTACGCTATGTCCATATCCTTCCAGTTCATGTTCATGTGCCTATCTAAACATCTCTTAAAAATCCCTCTACCACCAGAGCATTCCAGGAAACTTGCCCCTCAAATTTCCTTTGAACTTATCCCCTCTCACCTTAAATCCATGCCCTCTGATTTTGGACATTTCAACCCTGGAAAAAAAAAAGATACTCTGTTTATCTATGCCTCTCATAATCTTATAAATTTCTGACAGATCACCCCTCAGCCTCCACCACTCCAGAGAAAACAACTCAAGTTTGTCCAACCTCTCATTGGAGCACATGCCCTCTAATCCAGGCAGCATCCTAGTGAACATCTTCTGCACCTTCTCGAAGCCGTGACATCCTTCCTATAATGAGGTGACCAGAACTGTATGTAATACTCCAAATACGACTGAACTAATTTTCAAACCTGGGCCTCTGAACCTACCTCTGCAATTGGATTCTCGACTTCCGAACTAGAAGACCACAATCTGTGTGGATTGGTGATACTATCTCCTCCTCGCCGACGATCAACACTGGCGCACCTCAGGGGTGTGTACTTAGCTCACTACTCTACTCTCTCTATACCCCTGACTGTGTGGATGGGCATAGCTCAAATACCATCTATAGATTTGCTGATGATACAACCATTGTTGGTAGAATCTCAGGTGGAGATGAGGGGGTGTACAGGAGCAAGGTATACCAGCTAGTTGAGTGGTGCTGCAGCATCAACCTTGCACTCAATATTAGTAAGATGAAAGAGCTGATTTTGGACTTCAGGAAGGGTGAGATGAAGGAACACACGCCAATCCTCATAGAGGGATCAGAAGTGGAGAGAGTGAGCAGTTTCAAGTTCCTGGATGTCAAGATCTCTGAGGATCTAACCTGGTCCCAACATATCAATGCAGCTATAAAGAAGGCAAGACAGCAACTATATTTCATTAGGAGTTTCAGGAGATTTAGTTTATCAACTAAAAGACTCAAAAACTTCTATAGATGTACCATAGACAGCATTCTGACAGGGTGCATCACTGTCCGGTGTGTGTGTGGGGGGGGGGGGGGTGTCTACTGCAGAGGACTGAAAGTCATAAAATTAGCTCCATCTTGGGTTTTAGCCTCTGTAGTACCCAAGGCGTCTTCAAGGAGCAGTGCTTCAGAAAAGTGACATCCATTATTAAGGACCCCATTACCCAGGACATGCCCTCTTCTCATTGTTACCATCAGGTAAGAGGTATAGAAGCCTGAAGGCACACACTCAGCGATTCAAGAACAGCTTCTTCCCCTCTGCCATACGATCCTAAATAGAGGTTGAACCCATGAAAACTACCTCACTTTTTAAATTTTAATACGTATTATGTCTGTTTTTGCACTATTTTAAATCTAGGCAATATGCGTATATATACTTACTGTAACTGATTTACATACTTATTCTTCCCCCTTTCTATATTATCATGTATTGCATTGAACTGCTGCTGCCAGGTTAACAAATTTCATGACACATGTCGGTGATAATGAACCTGATTCTGATTCTGATCCAGAGTTCTACAAAGATACACAAGATCACCAAATTTCCCCTCTGAGTGTAGTTGTGATATTGTCCTTCACTAGTAGTGCAACTTGCCCCCCTCTTTTATCTCCCTCTCTATCTTTTCTAAAACATCAAAACCCTGGGACATTAAGCACCATTCCTGTCCCTCTCTTGACCAAATGTCTGTAATGGCTACAACAGAATAGTTTCATGTATTGATCCATGCTCTAAGTTCATCACCTTTATCCATGATACTCCTAGTATTAAAGTACACACACTTCAAACTATCCATCCCATTGTATCTAATACTTTGCTCCTGCCTGTTTTCGCTAGCTCTGATACCTACCTTCCTCTCCTTAGCTCCACTTTCTGACCTGGTGCTCTGGTTCCCATCCCCCTGCCAAACGAGTTTGGGCATCACCTTTTGAAGATGTCCCTGATGGTAGGGAGGCTAGTGCCCACGATGGAACTGGCTGAGTCTACTAACCTCTGCAGCTTCTTCTGCTCCTGTGCATTGGTGCCTCCATACCAGTCTATGATGCAAACAGTCAGAATGGTCTCCATGGTACATCATTTGCTAGAGTCTTTAGTGACATCCCAGGTTTCCTCAAACTCCTAATTTAGTTTTGACTTTGACCACCACCTGTATCTCCCCACCCACTGTTGGAGTCACTCCTCCCTACCTCTACAATCTCAAGGATCTGTCACTACCCAACACTTTTCTCAATCTTCCTTCCCGCAGCGATGTACATCTCCTCCAACAAGCTTCCTACATTGGGAAATGGGACAGTTTATGGTGACTCCAGGTTCACCTGAACCTCAGTAGTCAAGCTGCAATATGCAGACACTGCTTGTGTTTACTCAAACTCAAAGGCTGAGCCCCAAGTCACTTCATTGAAGCCCAGGAGAAGATTGCCTTACACTCAGCATCCTTGAGGCAAAGGTCCTCTACTAACCTGCCACTGTCGCACCACACTGGCCTCCGACAACAAAGGCTCATGCGAAATTCTGGGTAACAAGGATTACGCATCCTGATGAAGACAAGTATCATTATTTAAATTCATCTTCACCTTCCATGGACCAGCACATCCTTTGGACAATTGAGGAAAAGATGCTTGAAGATCGAGACCTCAGATAGCTGCCACCAACCTCCCAGGTCTACTAGGCATTGGTGATCTTTTCCCATATATGTGTGTCTCAGACTACAGGTAAGTCACGATAAAAGATACCAGCAGTGCTACCTCTGTAAATTCTCCAAATTCATTGTAAGGACAGGTGAACCTAGTCTGTATCGTCTCCTGGGCCAACATCCCTATGACCCTATTTACTAACGTCATTTGATGAAATGATGTTCCGTTAACTGCTTATTCCTCTCGCTAGCTGCTGCCAGACCTGCTGAGTTCCTTCAGCATTTTGCTCTGGATTTCCAGTATCTGCAGGACCTTTTGTGTTTATGTTTCTCCTCTACTTTGCCTGAGACTAGCAGCCTGATGCAGATGAGAGTGGTACAACACGTGGTCCCTGTTACACCGCTATAATCAGCTAAGTGTGATGGCTTGCTCTAAAAGTGATGCGACGTCGAGGTATATGGTGGGTATTTACAGTTTTAGCATTTTAGCTTTGACTAAGCAGATGGCAATGCATTCTCAAAGCTAAGTATCACAGCTAGGCTGGGTATTAGTTTTAATTTTCTTGCTCCTTTCCCCACAGACCGGCCCTAGTTCCACATGCTAAGTCAAGCAAGAGATGCATAGCTGATGAAAAGTGAGTTTGCCAACAAGTGCTTTCTCATGCATTTTACACAAAGGCCTGTTTTCTTGCCCGCCTCTTGACATTGCTTAATTAGGCGAGGAGTTGATTAATTTGCTGTAATTGACAGCTAATTAATGCCCGGAGAATGATTGAATGGACATCCGGCTCAGTCCTTTGCTCCAGAGGTCAGCCAATGGGCTGGTGTACTTGCTGATTCCGGATCTCCAGCTGCGTGGGCCCAGGCCAGTCATCCATTTCCATCTGTTACTTTCTACTGAAGTGACAGATCCAGCACCAGGCAACCCTCACGCATGGAACACCGTGCTCCTGAAACGGGAGCCCGCTTCGCCACGGCCGCAGGTGTAGGGCTGTGCACAAACTTCCAGGGGACAAGGAAGAAAGGGAGTGAAAAATAAAAGGGGATAGAAGGGAGGAGTGCAGGCTTGTGAGTTCTCAGAAACCTTCTGGTAATCACCCCCAGATTCCAGAAAATGCAGCTGAAGAATGTGTAACACACAAAAAACACAATGCCGGAGGAACTCCGTAGGTGTGGCAGCTTCTGTGGAGAGGAAATAAACAGTTGAAGTTTCAGGCCGAGACCATTCATCAGGCTCGAAATGTCGACTGTTCATTCCCCTCCATAGATGCTGCCTGACCTGCTGAGTTCCTCCAGAATATTTTGTGCATTGCTCAAGATGTCCAAGCAAATGCAGAGACTTTTGTGTTTATGACGTCCCCTCAAGCATTCAGTTCTAGAACCGACAACCATATATTCCGCTCCATCGATGCTACCTGACTTGCTGAGGTCCTCCAGCATTTTGTGTGTTGCTCAAGATTTCCAGCATCTGCAGAACCCCTTGTGTCTATGAAGAATGTGCATGATCAGTTCAAACTGTTGTCTTGATCCTTGAAATAATGCTTCAGAGGGAAGCGCACCAGTATCTTTACTTTCTTAGCAGGTTGAAGAGGTTCATCTTGTCAC
Organism: Hemitrygon akajei; assembly: GCF_048418815.1. Lineage (NCBI taxonomy): Eukaryota > Metazoa > Chordata > Chondrichthyes > Myliobatiformes > Dasyatidae > Hemitrygon > Hemitrygon akajei. The sequence goes on from NC_133126.1 coordinate 19,101,984, forward strand.
TGAACACACTAACAAACCTTTTGGTGGCATTGACCTCCCACATCATGAAGACCCTGGAGAGACTTGTTCTACAGCTGCTCCAGCCTATGATTAGGCCACACTTAGACCCCCTCCAGTTCGCCTATCAGCCCCGACTAGGAGTTGAGGATGCCATCGTCTACCTGCTGAACCGTGTCTACGCCCACCTGGACAAGCCAGCAAGCACTGTGAGTGTCATGTTTTTTGACTTCTCCAATGCGTTCAACACCATCCGCCCTGGTCTGCTGGGTGAGAAGCTGACAGTGATGCAGGTGGATGCTTCCCTGGTGTCATGGATTATTGATTACCTGACTGGCAGACCACAGTACGTGTGCTTGCAACACTGTGTGTCAGACAGAGTGGTCAGCAGCACTGGGGCTCCACAGGGGACTGTCCTGTCTCCCTTTCTCTTCACCATCTACACCTCGGACTTCAACTACTGCACAGAGTCTTGCCATCTTCAGAAGTTTTCTGATGACTCTGCCATAGTTGGATGCATCAGCAAGGGAGATGAGGCTGAGTACAGGGCTACGGTGGGAAACTTTGTCACATGATGCAAGCAGAATCATCTGCAATTTAATGTGAAAAAGACTAAGGAGCTGGTGATGGACCTGAGGAGGGCTAAGGCACCGGTGACCCCTGTTTCCATCCAAGGGGTCAGTGTGGACATTGTGGAGGATTACAAATACCTGGGGATACGAATTGACAATAAGCTGGACTGGCCAAAGAATACTGAGGCTGTCTACGAGAAGGGTCAGAGCCGTCTCTATTTCCTGAGGAGACTGAGGTTCTTTAACATCTGCCGGACGATGCTGAGGATGTTCTACGAGGCTGTGGTGGCCAGTGCTATCATGTTTGCTGTTGTGTGCTGGGGAAGCAGGCTGAGGGTAGCAGACACCAACAGAATCAACAAACTCATTCGTAAGTCCAGTGATGTTGTGGGGGTGGAACTGGACTCTCTGACGGTGATGTCTGAAAAGAGGATGCTGTCCAAGTTGCATGCCATCTTGGACAATGACTCCCATCCACTCCATAATGTACTGGTTAGGCACAGGAGTACATTCAGCCAGAGACTCGTTCCACCAAGATGTAACACTGAGCGTCATAAGAAGTCATTCCTGCCTGTGGCCATCAAACTTTGCAACTCCTCCCTCGGAGTGTCAGACACCCTGAGCCAATAGGCTGGTCCTGGACTTATTTCCACTTGGCATGATTAACTTATTATTATTTAATTATTTATGGTTTTATATTGCTATATTTCTACACTATTCTTGGTTGGTGCGGCTGTAATGAAACCCAATTTCCCTCGGGATCAATAAAGTATGTCTGTCTGTCTGTCTACCTTTGCAGATGCACTGTTGGAAGTATCCTGACTGTTGCTTCATGTTCTGGCACAGCAATCCGAATGGGAAGGAACATTGATACTGCAGAGGGTAGTTCACTCAGCAGTACATCATGGGCACATCCTTCCTCACCATTGGTAGTACCTGCAGCAGGTGCTGCCTCAGGAAGACAATATCCATCATCAAAGATCCCCACCATCTGGACCATGCCATCTTCTTGCAGCTACCACAGCAAGCAGGAAGCATAGAAGCCTGAAGTCCCACACCACCGGGTTCAAGAATAGCTACTTCCCTTCAATCTTTCTTCCATGGTCCACTGTCCTCTCCTATTAGATTCCTTCTTCATCAGCCTTTTACCTTTTCTTCCTATCCCCTCCTATCCCTTACTTCATCCCTCTCCTCCCCACCCAGCTCCTCCCTCACCTGGTCTCATCGATCACTGCCAGCTTATGCTTGTCTCTCTCCCCCTGCCTTGTTATTCTGGGTTTTGCCTCTTTCCTTTCCAGTCCTGGTGAAGGGTCTTGATGCTCCTGTCCATGGAAGCTGCCTGACTGCGGAGTTCCTCCAGCATTCAGTGTGTGTTGCTCAAGATAGCCAGGATCTGCAGACTTTCTTGTGTTTATGAGTTCCTTTCAACCATTTGGCTTTTGAACCAACATCATCACTACAGTTTAGCAACACGATGACTATTATGGTAACTTTGCAGTAAAATGGGCCTTCTGTTGTTCTAATTGTCTTCTTTCTTGTACAAGGGGTGATCGATAAGTTTGTGGCCTAAGGTAAAAGGAGATGAGTTATACAGCTCTCGTTACATGCAGGTCAACTCTTTGAGTGATTATGCAGAAAGTTTGAAGTTAATAACTCATCTCCTTCTACCTTAGGCCATGAACTTATCAATCACCCATCTGTGGACACTTTCTGGAGGGTCCAAGATCCGTATGCTCCACGACCGCTGGACTAAGTGTGTAAATGTAAGAGGGGACTATGTTGAAAAATAAATGTGCTAGGTTTTCTAAAATTGACTCCTTCTCCCTTAGGCCATGAACTTATCAATCACCCCTTGTAACATTTTTAGATAATTTACACTCTGTGGTCACTTTATTAGGTACCTCCTGTTAGGGCCACTGAGTGTATGTATGTTCATGGTCTTCTGCTGCTGTAGCCCATTGAACTGACACGTTGTGCATTCAGAGATGGTCTTCTGCACACCACTGTTGTAACCTGCGTTACTGTCACTTTCCTGTCAGCTTGAACCAGTCTGGCCATTCTCCTCTGACCTCTCCCATTAACAGGGCACTTTCGCCCACAGAACTATCACTCATTGGATGTATTTTTGTTTTTTGCACCATTATCCGTAAACTCTAGACACTGTTGTGTGTGAAAATCCCAGAAGATCAACATTTTCTGAGGCACTCAAACTACAACTGGTAAATACAAAAAACAGAATAGAATCAACGGAAGGTGGCACCCAACAGGATGCACAACAAGAGTGCAATCAAAATACAACCAACTTGCTAATATAAAAAGGAGAAAAAAAGAAATCATCATAATAATAACAGTACTAAATATCAAGAGCATGAGATGTAAAGGCCTAGAAAGTGAGTCCATAGTTTATGGGGACACTTCAGTGATGAGGTGAATGAAGTTAAGTTTTCCCTTCTGGTTCAAGAGCCTGATGGTTGAGGGTAATAACTGTTTCTGAAGCTGATGGTGTGAGTCCTGAGTCTCCTGTACCTTCTTTCTGATGGCAGCAGTGAGAAGAGGGCATGTCCTGGAGAGTGGAGGTCCTTGTTAATTGATGCTGCTTTGCTGTGCAGATGAGCTTAATTGTGGAGAGGGCTTTGCCCATGATGGACTGGATTGTATCCACTGCCTTTTTTTGGTTTTTTTTTTGTACAAAGAAATTGGTGTTTCCTTACCAGGCTGTTATGTAACCAGTCAACATACTCTGCACCACACATCTATACTAGTTTGCGGAAGTTTTAGATCTTTGCAAATTTCTTATAAAGTAGAGGCACTGCCATGTTCTCTTCATAATGGCACTTACGTGTTGGATCCAAGACAGATCCTCTGAAATTATAACACCAAGGAATTTAAAGTTCCTGACCCACTCCTGGTTGGAAGGGTGGAGATAGGTCTCTACCAAAGGAGGTGCAAGGCACTCCTTCCCTCTGCTAGCCTGCAGGTCATCCTTTGGCAAGGTGTAAAGCCTGCTTAGCCCCAATCAGAGTCACGTGAAGCCATTGGAGCAAGTGGTGGATGGTTGTATGAGCAGCTGGTGCATATCACAAGTCCTGGTTATGTGACCACTGATGCCAGGCAGACAATCTCTGAAGAGTATTGATAATGGCTGGGGTCACCCACCTTATAAAGACACTGCCCAGGAGAAGGCAATGGTGAGCCACTTCTATAGAATTTGCCATGAACATTCATGGTCATAGACCTTGATCCTCACATCGTACGACATATGAAGATGATAATGATGATGATGATGGCTGTCTCTACAGGGCCCCAATGAGGAGTAGCTCATAGATCTCGATTCCTCCTTCTAAATTCAATAATCATCTCCTTGGCCTTGCAGTCATTGGGTGAGAGGCTGTTGTTGTGGCACCATTCAGCCAGATTTTCAACCTCCCTCCTATCTGCTAATTCATCACCACCTTCGATTCAGTCAATGACAGTGGTGTCATTGGCAAATTTAAATATGGCATTGGAGCTGTGCTTTGCTTCTCATTGTAAGTGCAAAGTGACCAGAGCAGGGGGCTAAGCACACAGCCTTGTGGTGCACCTGTGCTGAGGGAGATAGTAGAGGAGATGTTGTTGCCAATCCAAACTGACTGGGGTTTGCAAGTGAGGAAATCGAGGATCCAATTGTACAAGGAGGTATCGAGAACTTGGACATGAAGCTTATTGATTAGTTTTGAGGGGATGGTAGTATTGATTGCCAAGTTATAGTCAATGAAGAACAATCTGATGTGTGCATCTTTGCGGTTCACATGCTCCAGGATTGAGTGGAGAGCCAGTTAAATGGTATGTGTGGTGCCGGAAGGCAAAAAGGAGCAGATCCAAGATGCTTCTCAGGCAGGCGTTGATATGTTTCGTCAGCAACTTCTCAAAGTGCTTCACCACAAGTGGATGCAAGTGAAGGTCATTGAGTTAGGTCATCACGTTCTTCTGCGGCACTGATATAGTTGAAACCTGCTTGAAACAGGTAGATACCTCAGACAGCTGAAGTGAGAGGCTAAAGACATCAGTGAACACTCCAGCCAGCTGAGCACAGGTCTTCATCACGCAATCAGATACCCCTTTCCATGGCCGCTGAGTGTGAGTTTTGTGTGACTGCTGCTCATGTGATGCTGCGGCAGGTAAGTTTTCCTTAGCATTTGGCAATAAACTTGACTTCGCCTTTTGACTTGGACTTTGATTCTCTCAGTACTGAGAGAACCTGAAGCTTAGCAGTAAGCGGAAAGAGCAATGCCCGCTCGTTACTATGAATGAGGAGTGGATTTGGGGAAGCTGGATAAGGCAATGTGGAAGAGGGTATCCCTGTAATTCAGAGTAAGGGATTGGGCTGGGTGGGATACCCACACAAATTTCAACAGCTTAAAACAGCCTGGGAATTGTATTCTGCCACCTGCCATGTCCGGGCATAATCCTTACCACCAGAACCACAGTTTTGGATTAGGGTGTAGAATTCTTATTCTTCTTGTAGATTATTTTCCTACGTTTGCTTGTTATTTTATATAATTTCCTATATATGTGTAACTGCTCAGTAAATTTTCCAATAGTTGTGGTATAACTGCTTCACCCACCACCTAGGACATGCCCTCTTCTCACTGTTACCATCAGGTAGGAGGTACAGAAGCCTGAAGGCACACACTCAGCGATTCAGGAACAGCTTCTTCCCCTCTGCCATCCAATTTCTAAATGGACATTGAACCCATGAACACAACCTCACTACATTTTTATTTTTTATTTTTGAACTACTTACTAATTTAACTATTTTTTGATATATATATATATATACTTACAGTAATTCACATATTTCCCTCTATTATTATGTATTGCAATGTACAGCTGCTGCAAAGACAACAAATATCACAACATATGCTGGTGATATTAAACCTGATTCTGATTCTTCATTTTTCTAGAAGCTTCTTAATTTTTCTGTAGCAGGTGTCACGCCCTTTGAATCTGGCTAGTTTACGGATTAATTGTTATCACTGGAATATTGTTACCCTTTCAGTCAGAGCTAGGTTTTGCAGAAGAAGTCGACAATTTCTTTGTTCTCTCTTTTCTTTCTTTCTTCATTTGTTCTTGTAAACACTTATAAAACGTTCATAAATAACAAGTTTTATGCCTTGTTCTTGACTTCTGAATTACAAAAACACCCCAAGATCAGGTGCAGAAGAACCCATTAGAAGAGGCACTGGCTTGACCCAGAAAATCGGTTACCACGCTGACGAAGCTATAATTAGCAAACTGGTGGATCCTGACGTCTTTCATCTGAGGTTCTTCAGAATTCAAGAACGAGGCATAACACTTGTTCCTTGTGACCATTTATTAAGTGTTACAAGAATGATACGAGGGGAAAGGAAAGAGATAAAGAGCAAAGGGCAAAGCTCAAAGTACATTTATTATCTAAGTATGTACACTCCTGGCGCTAAACGGCAACTCTGAAGTGGCCAGACTTATAATTATCACAAAGGAGGCCATTCAGCCTATGTCACTCCTATCCACTAGGGACAGTAGTATAATTTAAGAAACCTTTGGATACATACATGGAGGGATCGGGTTTAGGAGGAATGTTGGCTATATGTAGGAAATTGGGATTCACTGGTTTGGCACCATGGTCAGCATCTGCTAGTTGGGCTGAAGTTCCTGTGTCTGTGCTCTATTGCCCTATTTCCCCTATAACCATAGAACCATAGAACATTACAGCACAGAAACAGGACTTTTGGCCCTTCTTGGCTGTGCCGAACCATTTTTCTGCCTAGTCCCACTGACCTGCACCTGGCCCATATCCCTCCATACACCTCTCATCCATGTACCTGTCCAAGTTTTTCTTAAATGTTAAAAGTGAGCCCACATTTACCACTTCATCTGGCAGCTCATTCCACATGCCCACCACTCTCTGTGTGAAGAAGCCCCTCCCTAATGTTCCCTTTAAACTTTTCCCCCTTCACCCTTAACCCAGGTCCTCTGGTTTTTTTCTCCTCTAACCTCAGTGGAAAAAGCCTGTTTGCATTCACTCTATCTATACCCATCATAATTTTATATACCTCTATCGTCTCCCCTCATTCTTCTATGCTCCAGGGAATAAAGTCCTAACTTATTCAACCTTTCTCTGTAACTCAGTTTCTCAAGACCCGGCAACATCTGTGTAAACCTTCTCTGCACTCTTTCAACCTTATTAATATCCTTTCTGTAATTGGGTAACCAAAACTTCACACAATACTCCAAATTTGGCCTCACCAATGCATTATACAACCTCACCATAACATTCAAACTCTTATACTCAATACTTTGATTTATAAAGGCTAATGTACCAAAAGCTCTCTTTATGACCCCATCTACCTGTGACACCACTTTTAGGGAATTTTGTATCTGTATTCCCAGATCCCTCTGTTCTACTGCACTCCTCAGTGACCTACCATTTACCTTGTACGTTCTATCTTGGTTTGTCCTTCCAAAGTGCAACACCTCACACTTGTCTGTATTAAACTCCATCTGCCATTTTTCAGCCCATTTTTCCAGCTGGTCCAAATCCCTCTGCAAGCTTTGAAAACCTTCCTCACTGTCCACTGCACCTCCAATCTTTGTATCATCAGCAAATCTGCTGATCTAATTTACCACATTATCATCCAGATCATTGATATAGATGACAAATAACAATGGACCTAGCACTGATCCCTGCGGCACACCACTTGTCACAGGCCTCAACTCAGAGAAGCAATCCTCCACTACCACTCTCTGACTTCTCCCACTGAGCCAATGTCTAATCCAATTTACTACCTCACCATGTATACCTAGCGACTGAATCTTCCTAACTAACCTCCCAGGCGGGACCTTGTCAACGGCCTTACTGAAGTCCATGTAGACAACATCCACTGCCTTCCTTTCATCCACTTTCCTGGTAACCTCCTTGAAAAACTCTAATAGATTGGTTAAACATGACCTACCACGCACAAAGCCATGTTGACTCTCCCTAATAAGTCCCTGTCTAACCAAATACTTGTAGATCCTATCTCTTAGTACTCCATCCAATAATTTACCTACTACCGACGTCAAACTTAACGGCCTATAATTTCCCGGATTACTTTTAGACCCTTTTTTAAACAACGGAACAACATGAGCTATCCTCCAATCCTCCGGCACCTCACCCGTAGATACCAACATTTAAAATATATCTGCCAGGGCCCCTGCAATTTTAACACTAGTCTCCTTCAAGGTCCGAGGGAAAACCCTGTCAGGTCCTGGTGATTTATCTACTCTGATTTGCCTCAAGATAGCAAGCACCTTCTCCTCTTCAATCTGTATAGATTCCATGACCTCACTACTTGTTTGCCTTATTTCCATGCCAGTTTCCTTAGTAAATACAGATGCAAAAAAACATTTAAGATCTCTCTCATTTCTTTTGGTTCCATATATAGCCAACCACTCTGATCTGCAAGAGGACCAATTTTATCCCTTACTATCCTTTAGCTCTTACTATACCTGTAGAAACTCTTTGGATTATCCTTCATCTTGACTGCCAAAGCTACCTTATGTTTTCTTTTAGCCCTCCTGATTTCTTTAAGTATTTTTTTGCACTTCTTACACTCCTCAAGCACCTTATTTGCTCCCTGTTTCCTATACATGTCATACATCTCTCTTCTTTATCAGAGTTCCAATATCCCTTGAGAACCAAGGTTTCTTACTCTTATTCACTTTGCCTTTAATCCTGACAGGAACATACAAACTCTGCACTCTCAAAATTTCTCCTTTGAAGGCCTCCCACCTACCAATCACATCCTTGCCAGAGAACAACCTGTCCCAATCCACGCTTTTTAGATCCTTTCTCATTTCTTCAAATTTGGCCTTTTTCCAGTTTAGAACCTCAACCCGAGGACCAGATCTATCTTTATCCATGATCAAGTTGAAACTAATGGTGTTATGATCACTGGAATCAAAGTGTTCCCCTACGCACACTTCCCACTCTGTGTTTACCCTCAATTTTCCACCCAACCTCTCTCACACCTGCCCATCAACAGCCCTTGGTTCCTGTTTGCCACAAGCCTACCCTACCTGTAGGGGGCAGCATGGTAGCGTAGCGGTTAGAGTAACACTATTACAGAGCCAGCGACCCCGGTTCAATCCCTGCCACTGTCTGTAAGGAGTTTGTACGTTCTCCCGTGACCGCATGGGTTTCCTCTGAGTGCTCCAGTTTCCTCCCAAAGTCCAAAGGCGAACTGGTTGTTAGGTTAATTGTTTGTTGTAAGTTGTCCTGTGATCGGGCTAGGGAGTTGCTGGGCAGTGCGGCTCGGAGAGTCGGGAGGGCCTGTTCCACGCTGTATCTCTAAATAAATAAATATAGTAAAGGTAAACAAAGAAGCCAATAAACCCACCAGCATGTCTTTGGGAGCTGGGAGGAAAATGGAACCAACAAGGTGCACATCGAAGGCACTGAGGGTCAGAGGGGAACCTACGTTCCTGGAGCCATGAGTTAAGTGTCATCAGGTTAGCTGACCACAGGAGACGTTGGCAGTGACTGTCATTGGAGAAGTAATGCATCCTATCCTGTTCCCTGACCCGAACTCCGCACTTGTCCCAGGTACCTGATCAAGAGCGAGAGTTCTGTTAGATTTTGCTTTCATTTCTGCTTAGACATGCAAGGAATATTGCTGAGATTAGATAACAGAGAAATTCCCTCCCCTAGAAACTGTTAATATTATTACAGTACAATACATGCTCTCCTCTCATTACTTTGTGGGCTGAACGGCCTGTACAGTGCTGTAACGTTCTAAGTTCTACATCACTCCCATCTGGAAGGAGAGACAAGAGCCTGAAGATACCCCACACTCAACAATTCAGGACCAGCTTCTACCCCTCCTCCATCAGTCCATGAGCTCATCAACACTTCCTTGTTATATTCCCTTTTTGTTATTCATTCTGCAATTAATTTATAACTTATGTCTTCACTGTACTGCTGCAGCACATCAAATTTCACATCACATAAGACAAATCTAATTCTGCTGCCATTATACACAGATTAGTTACCATTTTCTATAACACAGAAGCAGCTATACTTCAAACCTGTTCTGCTGCTTCTATAGTACATTGGACTATTCTCAGATCATGAAAAGTGAAGTGCTTGTACAAGATTTATAAATAAAAGCTCAAGGTAACCGGGGACTCCAAGCCCCCACAAGAAGGGCCTTTTCCACACTGCATCTCTATAAATAAATAGTTTTACACGATTCAATCCTTTCTACAGCTTCATTTTCAGCATTACTTTATGATTCTGTTTAGGCATTTTCTCAGTTGATGACTGATGGCCTAGACCCTTCATCAGGACTCCAGTCCTGAGTTCCTCCAGCATTTTGTACGTGTTGCTCTGGATTTCCAGCATCTGCAGAATCTCTCATTTGTTAAGGCATTTTCTCAGCTTATATTGGTATTTGGAAAAATATAATATTTTTTATTTAATAAAAATTCCATCATGTATCAACTGTCAGACTCTACAAAAACTAATGACATAAAGATCTATTAGACCATAACTATTAGACCTTAATAATTTCTTCACTTTTTTTGTTTTCTTTCATAGTTCAAGGCCATAAAACATACAGTCACACTACCTGGGACAGAAGGGGGAAGAGGAATAATAGACATTAACAATTGACACAGCAGTCAGATAAAACTTGGAAGGATATATGAACAAGAACAGGATTCAGCACTCCACACAAGCACAGGCAATTCTGATGAGATGCACACACCATTAAACTTAAACGAGAGCACAACCCAGAAGACTGAAGGCTTTACTACTATTGAAGAAAAGGATAACCAATGGAAGAGCATGACTCTCCATGGACGATATCCCACATAACATACAGAAATCAATAAGTGAAAACCACCAGAAATACGCTGAATTAAAAGAGGAAATTGAAAGACTATGGAACATGAACAGGGTATACATTGTCCCAATTGTAATATCTACAATTTGTATCATCCCAAAGTCACTATACAATAGTGTTAAACAATTAGGGCTACACAGTAATATCCATGTAAATCTTCACAAAGCCACACTACTAAACACCACTAGCACGGTTTGAAAGTTCCTTGCAATTGACAAATGAGCATGCTTGACTATGCCCGTACCTGAGGTTTTATTAGCTTGAGCTGAGAAAATATAAATTAATAATAATGTAGCTCAAGTCCCTGAGAATCACAGCCTGTAGATTAATGTTGCATGGGATGATGTCCTGGAGCCATGTTTTACGCAAGAACAAGCAGCAGTTCCTCATCTCGCACTCACGCAGCTGCGGACGAACGCGGTCCAGTTTGTCTTCCACCAAGCAAACTCTGGAGAGCAGCACCAATGGTAGGGGCTAGCCCCAACCCAGAATGGACACCCACTGTGCCCACCAACTCTGGTGTGTCCTCCACTGAGTGGCTGCAACAGGCGACCCCGCGGCCCGAGGGCCTGGTCCGCGTAACAACCCGATCGCAAGTGCCTTTATTCTCCTGCCTCACTTTCTGCTGTACTTCGAGTTTGCTGGCCTATGTTCATACCACTGACCAACACATCCTGCACTCTCTTAGTTTTGATCAGTGACCTACATCCACATTTTTGAAAGTCGTACCTGTAGGGAAATGAACAAAAATGTAAATTTTGCAGGATTAACGTTAATTACAATACACAGAGCTTTGTCAGTAAAATGAAATGAAAATTTACAATCCTGAGGCAGTATAAAGCCAAAATATTTGAGCCCCAGGAATTTGCAAGATAGCCAGCAAGAAAGTATTTGCTCTATTAGCAAGGAAGTATTCGACACAAGGTGTCAGGCTCCAGTGGTGTACCTGGTAGGGCAGTGAAAACCTGTGCCGACCAACCGGCAAGAGTGTTCAGGACATCCTCAATCCTCACTGCTGCTGTTGGAGCTCCCACCTGATTCAAGGGGGCAACAATCACACCAGTGCCCAAGAAGAGCAGGGTGAGCTGCCTCAATGGTTATCGCACAGTGGCACTCGCACCTACTGCGATGAAGTTCTTTGAGAGTTTGGTCTTGGCTAGAATCAACTCCTGCCTAAGCAAGGACCTGGACCCTTTGCAATTTGCCTGTCACCCCTGTTAGTCTACAGTGGATTCACTGGCTCTCCACTCAGCCTTGGATCACCTGGACAATAGCAATACCTACATCAGGCTTCTGTTTATTGACTACAGCCCAGCATTCAACATCATCATACCCTCAGTTCTAATCAACAAGCTCCAAAACCTGAGCCTCTGTACCTCCCTCTACAACTAGATCCTTGACTCCCTCAACGTTAGACCACAGTGAGGGCAGATTGGAAATAGCATCTCCTCCTCGCAGACAATCAACACTGGCTCACCTCAAGGATGCGTGCTTAGCCCACTGCTCTACTCTTACACCCATGACTGTAGCTATGCACAGCTCAAGCCCATCTCTAAATTTGCCGATGACACAACTATTATTGGCAGAATTTCAGATGGTGATGAGGAGGCGAACAGGAATGAGGTAGATTAGCTGGTTGAGTGTTGTAGCAACAACAACCTTGGACTCAACATTAGTAAGACTAAGGAATTGATTGTGGACTTCAGGAAGAGGACGTTGAGGGAACTCACACCAGACCTCATCGAGACATCAGCAGTGGAAAGGGGGAGCAGTTTCAAATTCCTGGGTGTCAATATCTCTGAAGATCTATCCTGGGCTCAACAAATTGATGCAATTACAAAGAAGGCAGGACAGCAGCTATATTTCATTAGGAGTTTGAGCAGACTCGGTGTGTCACCAAAGACACTTGCAAAGTACTCTGGAGAGCATTCTAACTGGTCGCATTGCTGTTTGGTATGGAAGGGCCAGTGAACAGGATTGGAAAAAGCTGCAGAAAGTTGCAAACTCAGTCAGCTCCATTGTGAACACTAGCCTCCCCAGCATCGAGGACATCTTCAAAAGGCAATGCCTCAAAAAGGCAGCATCCATCATTAAGGACCCCCATCACCCAGGACATGCCCTCTTCTCATTGCTACCATCAAGGAGGAGATACACTCAACATTTTAGGAACAGCTTCTTCCCCTCCACCATCAGATTTCTGAATGGACAATATACTCATACACACTACCTCACTAATTTTCCATCTCTTTGCACTAAATTAATTTTATATACAGTACGTTGCCTGGATTGGGGAGCATGCCTTATGAGAATAGGTTGAGTGAACTTGGCCTTTTCTCCTTGGAGTGACGGAGGATGAGAGGTGACCTGATAGAGGTGTATAAGATAATGAGAGGCATTGATGGTGTGGATAGTCAGAGGCTTTTTCCCAGGGCGGAACTGGCTAGCATGAGAGGGCATAGTTTTAAGGTGCTTGGAAATAGGTACAGAGGAGATGTCCGGGGTAAGTTTTTTTACGCAGAGAGTGGTGAGTGCTTGGAATGGGCTGCCGGCGGCAGTGGTGGAGGCAGAAATGATAGGGTCTTTTAATAGATTGCTGGACAGGTACATGGAGCTTAGGAAAATGGAGGGCTAGGACTAAGCCTAGGTAGTTCTAAGGTAAGGACTTGTTCGGCACAGCTTTATGGGCTGAAGGGCCTGTATTGTGCTGTAGGTTTTCTATGTTTCTATATTTCTTATTGCAATTTTAATGTTTCTATTATTAAGTATTTCAATGTACTGCTGCCACAAAACAACAAATTTCACAACATATGTCAGTGATATGAAACCTGATTCTGAATCTGTTGAGGATATAGAAACAAGGTACAGCACAAGCCCTTACAATAAGAGCTGGGCATTTCAAAGGTGATATCACCAAGTCATGTTTAACATGCTTTATAATAGAACTCTGTAACTCTCTCCCCCAGAACACAGTTGAAGCCCGACATTAACAATTCCAAAAACCTTTATTGGGGCAAGGGTGTTAAGGAGCTGGACTTAATGTACAGAACAAGCACGATCTGATTGGATGTGGAGCACAAATCCTTAAAAATTAGAGCTAGGCGGAATTTTAAGCCTTAAATTAGAGCAGGGTGACGTCACCAAGCAGAATCAGAATCAGGTTTAATATCACTGGCATATGTTGTGAAACTTGCTGTTCTGCGGGACCAGTACAGTGTGATACATAATAATGAAAACACTATCATTGTAAACTACAGTAAGAAGCATATAGGTATTTTTAAAAGGTTAAATTAATAAGTAGGGCAAAAAGAGAGGAAAAAGTAGTGAGGTAGTGTCCACGGGTTCAATGTTCATTCAGAAATCGGATGGCAGAGGGGAAGAGGCTGTTCCTGAATCATTGATTGTGTGCCTTCAGGCTTCTGTAGCTCGTCCAAACATATAGTGGAATTCTGTAACTATTTCCCCCAGACGCACTGGAAGCCTGACACGGATAATTCTGAACACCTTTATCGGGCAAGGGTATTATGGAGGTGGACGTAAAATACAGATCGGCCTTGAGCTAATTCGATGGGGGAGCAAGCCTGGCTTGTTGAATAGATAATCCATGTTCCCACATGATTAGGTTGTCAACTGACGTCTTTAATTCAGAAACTATATAAAATTGTCTGGTGTCACTTCTAGCCGAAACCGTGAGGACGATGATCTTTGTCAGTAGCTGTGGCATTGTGTGCAATAAACCTGCTCCTTTATCTCTGGGTTAGGGCTTCAAATCCAGACTGATGGACCCGAAAATCTTGTGTCTGCCAGGTGTTAGGGATCCTAAGTGAAATAGGTTTGATCAGACTCAATCCAGATCCAATCAGAAATTCCTCATGACATAGTCCATTTAAAATGTATGAAATTGACCTGAAACTGACAAGTGGGTCACTGGGGAAAAATAACGGCAGCTTTTAACCTCGGACTGAATAGTGGATCACCACAAATAAGCTACTGATAATGGATGCCACTGTAAAGTTAAAGTTGGGCAAAATGTTTTAATATTTATAACATTCATGTTGCTCCTAAAACGTAGAAATAAGAAGTGTGTTTCTGCTCAAAAGGGCATCATTATGGCTCAGTAAAACCACACAATAGTTAACAATGGTGTCATGACTCAAGATTTTGAAATAATGTACTACAGGAGGAAAGAAATTCAGGCTGAAAGAAATATATCGCCGTATTTTGTGAAGCTGCAAAAGGCTGTTTATTACAAATTCCTGAGGGAGAAATATTCTTGAGGTAATCAGAAGATTTGGAATTGGGTTGGCAACAATCTTCCTCTGGTGTCCGGACAATCGTGTGTTAATTTTGAGTTTCAGGGGTTATTCAGGAATCATAATTTTGTGCCCTAGATTCTGAGTACAGAATTCTCTTCATAGTTTCTCACACAATGTACTGAAATAAAGAAGGTGATATATAAGATTTCCATATTCAGAAATATAATACTCTATATTAGGCATGTGGGATCTCATCCTCAGTATCTTAAAGCATTATATTTGACACAAAATTCAAAAGGTAGCAATAGGCCATTCTGCCCTTTCAGCCTGCTCTATCATTCAATAAAATCACGGTTGATATCCACTTTAATCTGAAGATTAAAGATGAGCTTTATTTGTCATTTGTACATTGCAACATCAAAACATACAGTGAAATGCGTTGTTTGTGTCAAATCAAATCAGCGAGAATCATGATGGGCAGCCTGCAAGTGTTGCCATATTTCCGGTGCCAGCATAACATTCCCATAATTCGCTACCGCTAACCCGTATATCTTTTGAATGAGAGGAAACCGGAGCACCCAGAGATAGCCCACGTGGTCACGGGGAGAACGTACAAACTCCTTACAGGCAGCAGCAGGAATCGAAGCCCGATCTTACAGCTGGTTGCCGTAAAGCATTGTGCTAACCGTGCTACGCTACACTCTGATGCCCGAGAAGCAGAGTATTGTATTGTTCTCTTAACTAACATAGAATATTACAGCACAGTATAGGCCCTTCTCTCCCACAATGTTGTCCCAACCTTTTAACCTACTCTAAGATCTAACCTCTCCCTTCTACATGGCCCTGCAGGATTCTTCCATCCATGTGCCCCTAATGAATCTGCCTCTACTACCACCCCAGACAGGACACTCCACACACTCAGCACTCTGTCTAAAGAACTTACCTTTGACACCCCCCGATACTCTCCACCAATCACATTCAAATTATGCCCCCTCAAATGAGTCATTTCCGCACTGAGAAAGAGTCTCTAGCTATCCACTCCATGCATCTTGACATGTTATACACCTCTATCAGGTTCAACTCTCATCCTCCTTTACTCCAAATTGTTCACTCAACCTTTCTTCATAAGACATGCCCTCTAGTCCAGGCAGCATCCTGGTTGATCTTCTCTGCTCCCTCTCTAAAGCTTCCACATTCTTCCTATAATGAGGGACCAAAACTGAACACAATATTCCAAGTGTGGTCTAAACAGGGTTTTATACAGCTGCAACATTACCTCGTGGCTTTTGAAGTCAATCCCACATCTAATGAAGATCCACACACCATACACCTTCTTAACAGCCCTGTCAATCTGCATTGCAACTTTGAGGGATCGATGGATGTAGACCCCCAGGTCCTTCTGTTTCTCAAAACTGCCAGGAACCCTGCCATTAAACTTGGATTTTGTCTAAAATTCAACCTTTCAAAGTAAATCACTTTACACACTTCTTGGTTGAACTCCATCTGCCTCTTCTCAGCTCAGTCTTGCATCCTGTCAATATCCTATTGCAACCTACAACAACCTTTGCATCATCTGCAAACTTACTAACCCACCCTTCCACTTCCTCATCAAAGTCATTTATAAAAATCTCAAAGAGCAGTGTCCCAGAACAGATCCATGTGGGATACCACTGGTTACCAACCTCCAGGCACAATATGCTCCATCCACTACCAGTCTTTTTTGGGAAAGCCCATTCTGTATTCTCACAGTCAAGCTTCCCTGGATCCCATGCCTTTCTGAATAACAGAGACTTACAGACAAAACTGTGATAAGAATTAAATGAGTCAGAATCAGCATTGGATTTAATATCACCAGTATACGTCGTGAAATTTGTTCACTGTGAA
The DNA here is from genome assembly GCF_048418815.1 of Hemitrygon akajei. Lineage (NCBI taxonomy): Eukaryota > Metazoa > Chordata > Chondrichthyes > Myliobatiformes > Dasyatidae > Hemitrygon > Hemitrygon akajei. The sequence continues at coordinate 19,118,595 of NC_133126.1, forward strand.
AATCTGCGGTACAATGCAATACATAATAATAGAGAGAGAAACACGTGAATTACATTAAATATTTATTATATACTGTATATTAAATGGTTAAATAAGCAGAGCAAAAATGGAAATAAAAAAAAGTAGTGAGGTAGTGTTCATGGTTTCAATGTCCATTCAGGAATTGGATGGCAGAGGAGAAGAAGCTGTTCCTGAATCATTGAGTGCGTGCCTTTAGGCTTCTGTACCTCCTTCCTGATGGTAGTATGCCCAAGGCATGACCTGGTTCAGGGGTAACATAAAATCCATTCACTGGCCAATCCTGGCCTACTATACTTGAGGCTGTATCAGACTTTCACTATTTTTCTTGACTTCAGATTGATAAATCAGTTCATGCGTTCATCAGGCAAACTTCCAAAATATCAGTCTGGTTGTGTAAATCACTTTACACACTTCTTGGTTGAACTCCACAGAGTAAAACAACCACAGAGTAAAGTGGAAATGCACAACTTGATAAGGCAGAGTCTTGCAGAAGGAATAGATAGTGTGTAGTGCAGTTTATATGTATCATCTGGGAGATACCGGGCACTAAATTAGGGAACAGTTTCTTTGTGCATTGAGGGAATGGGATCAATTAGTCAGAAGAGAGTGGAAAAGCATAAATCTGGCACAAGATTGGAAAATGGTCAGATTCAGACCACAACAGTAGCTGCATCTGAATCAAAAGGCAGAAGCTATTCTAATGGCTGAATTCCTCCCTTTTAGTAAATTTACTAAATTTTTTCCTGCAGTTATATGTCTTTTGTTAAAACAATCAAGAGGGGTTTCATTGTTGTGCATTCCAATAAACTCATAGGTCTTCATTAACAGAGAAAGTTACAGTGTCTATTGAAAGTGTACATGTTTTATTGTTTTACAACATTGGATCACAGTGGATTTAATTTGGCTTTTTTGACACTGATCAACAGAAAAAGACTCTTTTGTGTCAAAGTGAGAACAGATTTCTACAAAGTGATCTAAATTAATTACAAATATAAAACACAAAATAATTGATTGCATAAGTATTCACCCCTTTTAATATGACACACCAAATCATCATCAGGGCAGCCAGTTGGTTTTAGAAGCCACATAATTAATTAAATTGAGATCACCTGTGTGCAGTCAAGGTGTTTCAATTGTTTGTAGTAAAAATACACCTGTATCTGGAAGGTCTAACTGCTGTTGAGTCAGTATCTTTGCAAAGGCTATACCATGAAGAACACTCCAAGCAACTCTGTGAAAAGGTTATAGAAAAAGTACAAGTCAGGAGATGGATACAAGAAAATTTCTAAGTCACTGAATATCCCTTGGAAAACAGTTAGGTCAATCATCAAGAAATGGAAAGTACAGCTGTAAAACTACTAGGAGCAGGCTGTCCTCAAAAACTGAGTGACTGTGCAAGAAGGGGACTAGTGAGGGAGGTCACCAAGAGACCCATGACAACTCTGGAAGAGTTACAAGCTTCAGTGGCTGAGAAGGGAGAGACTGTGCATACAACTGTTCCCAGATGTCTGGTGTTCCCAGACACCAGTCGCATCTTTATGGGAGAGTGGCAAAAAAAACATTGTTTTCAACAATGGAGAGTTGAAAAAAAAACTCACATGAACTCTCAGCTAGAAGAGCTGGATGAAGGTTCTACAGTCTGGTGAAACCAAAATTAAGCTTTTTGACCATCAGACTAAACGCTATGTTTGGTGTAAACCAAACACTGCACATCATCAAAAACACACCATCCCTACCGTGAAGCCTGGTGGTGGCTGCATCGTGCTGTGGGGATGCTTCACTGCAGCAGGCCCTGGAAGGCTTGTGAAGGTAGAGGGTAAAATGAATGCAGCAAAATACAGGGAAATCCTGGAGGAAAACCTGATGCAGTCTGCAAGAAAACTGCAACTTGGGAGAAGATTTATTTTCCAGCAAGATAATGACTCCAAGCACAAAGCCAAAACTACACAGGAATGGCTTAAAAACAACAAAGTTAATGCCATGGAGTGAGCATGTCAGAGTCCAGACCTCGATCCAACTGAAAATTTCTGGTTGGTCTTGGAAAAGGGCTGTTCACCCATGATCCCCATGCAATCTGACAGAGCTTGAGCAGTTTTGCAAAGAAGAATGGAGAAACATTGCAGTGTTCAGATGTGCAAAGCTGAAAAAGACCTGTCCACACAGACTCAAGGCTAGAATTGCTGCTAAAGGTGCATCTACTAAATACTGACTTGAAGGGGGTGAATACTTGTGTAATCAATTTTATTTTGTGTTTTAATTTGTATTCAATTTGGATCACTTTAATAATTTATTTACTAAAGAGAGACTGCAGCTGCTGGAAATCCGGAGTAACACACACAAAATGATGGAGGAACTCAGCAGGTCATGCAGTGTCTGTGAAGAGGAATGAACAGTCCCAATGAAAGATCTCAGCCCAAAGTATCAAATCTTCATTTCCCTCCATAGATGCTGCCTGACCTGCTGAGTTCCTGCAGTATTTTGTGTGTGTTACTCCGGATTTCCAGCAGCTGCAGTCTCTCTTTAGTAAATAAATTATTAAAGTGATCCAAATTGAATACAAATTAAAACACAAAATAAAATTGATTACACAAGTATTCACCCCCTTCAAGTCAGTACTTAGTAGATGCACCTTTAGCAGCAATTCTAGCCTTGAGTCTGTGTGGACAGGTCTTTTTCAGCTTTGCACATCTGAACACTGCAATGTTTCTCCATTCTTCTTTGCAAAACTGCTCAAGCTCTGTCAGATTGCATGGGGATCATGGGTGAACAGCCCTTTTCCAAGACCAACCAGAAATTTTCAGTTGGATTCTTTAATTCATTAAAGAATCAGCCTTTTATTGAAGCATTGTGCAATAGCAACTGCTATTACTTCCCATTTTTGATGCTCCTCTCAAATCCCCTGCCACTGCTTGCACCAAATATATTTTTTTCTGACTCCCATGAAAAACGGCACACAAAGATGGACAAGCAACAAATGTGCAAAAAGAAAAGACAAAATGTACAAATAAATAGATAATATTGAGAACACGAGTTGTAGAGTCCTTGAAAATGAGTCCATTGATTGTGGAACCAGTTCAGTGTTAGGGTGAATGAAGTTATCTACGCAGGTTGAAGGGCAATAATCGTTCCTGAAGCTGGTGGTGTGGGACCTAAGGGCCCTGTGTCATCTTCCTTCAGCAGTGAAAAGAGAGCACGGCTAGGATGATGGGGGTGCTTGATGGAAGTAATAGGTTAGGTGGGTACAACTACAGAAGCACTGTGATCCATAGCAGTATTCTGCAGTGACTATTAAACTGGTTGAAATCCAACAAAACCTCTTCATAGACTTCCAGCTCGTCAACGCTTGCCTGAGTTTACAGATGATCTGCTGGAGGAACTCAGCAAGCTGCATCTATAGGAGAAATCTGCCGACGTTTCAGGATGAGACCCTACATAAGGACAGAAAATGGAGAGGGGAGGTGATCAGTATAACGACGAGAGTGATGAGACAGGAGCCCAAGGGGATAGGCCACCTGTCCACGTCCTTCTGTCTTGCAAATGACACATTTCACAAAGTCTCAATGTACATGTGATAAGTAAATCTGTATCTGGTGGACTGACAAGAGGTGTAAGACAACAGGTAGGTTGTGTCAAATCAGGAAGGGGGAACTATTGTTTTTTATTTGGATGAAGGCCTAAGAGGGAAAATATGAACCGTTTTTGGGTCAACTGAAGTTCTACAGGGAAGAATCTTGTAAGACGGGGGATGGGTTTCTGTACTGACCAGACTATGTAACAGTTTCTTCCCCCAAGCTATCAGACTCCTCAATAGCCAGCATCTGGCCTGACACCTTGCCCTATTGTCCTGTTTATTATTTATTGTAATGCCTGCACTCTTTTGTGCACTTTATGCAGTCCTGGGTAGGTCTGTAGTCCAGTGTAGTTGTTGTGTGTTTTTTTTCCTCTTTTGTGTAAGTTCAGTCTAGTTTTTGTAATGTGTCATGTAATACCATGGTCCTGAAAAACGTTGTCTCATTTTTACTATGTACGGTACCAGCAGTTATGGTCAAAGTGATAATAAAAGTGACTTGACTTGACTTAATCTCACTGTTCAGACTGATCAGTGATGAACCATAGATTGCAGTAGTCTATTGTGCAGAGGCGCTTGGAGTGCTTGTACATGAATTGCAAAAGGTTGGTTTGCAGGTGAAACAGGTTATAAGACCATCAAACATGGGAGGGGAATTAAGCCATTGAGTCTACTCTATCATCATCATCATCATCATGGCTGATTGATTATCCCTCTCAACCTCATTCTCCTGATGTCCACCCCATAATCTTTGACATCCTGATTAATCAAGAACCTATCAACATCAACTTTAAATATACCCATTGACTTGGCCTCCACAACCGTCTGAGACAATGATTCACCACTCTCTGGCTAAGGAAGTTCAACCTCATCTCTGCACTAAAAGATTTTCCCCGTATTCTGAGGTTGTGCCCTCTTTTCCTAGACTCTCCCGCTACATGAGTCATCTTCTCCACATCTACTTTATCCCAACCTTCCAATATTCAGATGGTTTCATTCCCTCCTCATTCATCTAAATCCCAGTGAGTACAGGCCCAGAGGCTCTTCATTCATTAACCCTTTCATTCCTGGAATCATTCTCATGAACATCCCCTGGACACTCTCCTATGCCAGCACATCTTTTCCAAGATAAGGGACCCAAAACTCCTCTCAATACCCCAAGTGTGGTCTGACCAATGCCCTAAAAAGCCTTAGCATTACATCCTTGGTTCTTATATTCCTAGTCTTCTCAAAATGAATGCTATTGTTGCATTTGCCTTCCTCACCACCAATGCAATCTGCAAGTTAACCTTTAGAGATTCCTGCAGGGTGATTCCCAAGCCCCTTTGCACCTCTAATTTCTGAATTTTCTTCCCATTTAGAAAAGAAGGCAAATGAAATGTTGGACTTCATTGCTAGAGGGATTGAATTTAAGAGCAGGGAGGTTATGCTGCAACTGTACAGGGAACTGGTGAAGCCTCACTTGGAGTACTGTGGGCAGTTCTGGTCTCCTTACTTGAGGGAAGATATACAGGCCTTGGAGGCAGTGTAGAGAAGGCTCTCCAGAGATGAAGGGATTTTCCTCTGAGGGAAGATTGTGATTATACTCTCTGGATTTCAGAAGAGAGAGATCTTGTAGAAACATATAAAATTATGAAAGGAATAGATAAGATAGAGGAACGAAGTTTGTTTCCACTGGTAAGCGAGACAAGAACCAGGGGACATAGCCTCAAGATTTGGAGGAATAGATTTTGAATGGAGATGAGGAGAAACTGCTTTTTCCAGAGAGTAGTGAATCTGTGGAATTCTCTGCCCAAGAAAGCAGTAGAGGCCACCTCATTAAACTTATTTAAGAAGCCGTTAAATAGACGTTCACATAGCAGGGAAATGAAGGGTTATTGGGAAAAAGCAGGTAGGCAGAGCTGAGTCTAGAGCAGATCTGCCATTATCTTATTAAATGGCAGAGCAGGCTCGACAGGCCAGATGACCAACATTTGCTCCTATTTCTTGTGTTCTTCTGTTCATCGACTCCTTTATAACAGTGAGGGATTGTTCAGATGATTGGGTATCACTTCAATCTATTCATAAAATTAATAATTTCATTGTAGCCGGGACATAGAAATTTGGAAGATCTGAATGGTTTCCGGTTGAACGTGCTGTTAAATGTAGAAAGTCTCTGCATTTGCTATAGAGTGCCACACTGCACTATACTCTTGCCTCATCAGGTTTATAAAACTCATTAGTACTCCAGCTAAATGCATAATATTTAAATGCAATTTCATTCTGACAAGTTGTAGTATAAAATATCACAGCCTGCCCTCCATCTGCAGATTAACTAGGATTATTCCTTTGACAATTGTTTGTACAAATTAATTACTTTTTGCTTCCAGCTTGAGGGAAAGGAATGCCTTTAAATTTATGTCAAAATTGAGCAGGATTTAATGGTGCTAATAATTATGAAAACCCATCTTCCTTTACTAAAATAAAATACTATCTCAGTTCTATTCCCCAATGTCCTCTTCACCACACTAAATAAACCATATCAGAATCCGGCTTATTAACACTGCCTTCTGTGACATGGAATTTGTTGTTCTGCAGCTGCAGTGCAAAGATATAAAATTATTATAAAATACAAAATAAATACTGAAAAAATGAATAATGAGGTCGTGCTCATAGGTTCAGGGACTGCTGGGAAATCTGATGGTGGAAGGGAAGAAGCTGCTCCTAACATGTTGAGTGTGGGTCTTCAAGATCCTGTACCCTGATGGTAGGAATGGAGAGGGCATGTCCTGTATGCTGAGGGTCTCAATGATGGATGTTACCTTCCTGAGGCACCAGCTCTTGACAATGCTCTCAGTGCTGGGAAGGATTGTGCCTGTGATTAGCTGGCTGAATCTCCAACCCTCTGCGGTCTCTTGCGATCCAGTGCACCGGAGATTCCAAACCAGGCTGTGATGGCAACTCTTCACCATGTATCTGCGGGAGTCTCCTGAGACCAGGTGAGGGGTAAGGCGTGAGGGTGGGGGGGTGGGTGGGATGTAGCAAGCAGCTGGGAGGTAAAGGACTGAAGAAGGAGGAATCTGGTAGGAGAGGACAGTGGACTATCGAATAATGGGAAGGTGGTGGACAGGGTGAGGAGAAGAGGGGAGCCAGAATGGGGTTGGAAATAGAGAGAAGGTGGAGGAGAGAGAAATTGCAGGAAGTTATAGAAATTAATATTTATGCCATTAGGTTGTAGGCTACCCAGACGGAATATGAGGCGTTGCCCTTCAACCTGAGAGTACCCTCATCTTGGCAGAAGAGGAGGCCATAGACTGGCATGACATCACAAATGCCCCAACTGATCAAGGCAAGCATGCCATATTCCTGATAAAGGTCTCAGCTCAAAATGTCAACAGTTTATTCCCCTCCATAGATGCTGCCTGACCTGCTGAGCTCCTCCAGCATTTTGAGTGCATTGCTGATCAAACTTGAACACTTTTGGGGAAACCTCCACTCCCTACAATGAGCCTAAACCCAATAAAGACATTTGTAACTATTTTGTTTTCATTTAAGCAGAGTTCCGAGCAGTAAAGCAACCTCTTTAAACCAGAGTCACAGCAGTGCCGTCTCCTTCTGGAAAGCGTGTGAATATGTACAGCAATTAAGGGCTTATTAGGGTCCTGACATGATGCATAACTTGCCAGTAGTAGCCAAAATAGCCCAGGTCTTCACAGCAAACCCCAGCTGAGAAAAGACCCAGCCATTGTCTTGTCTAATTATTCTGAAAGGGCCCTCTTTTTGTTCCCCTTTGCCATGGTCTGTCCAATTGCTTTTACCAGGCTGCTCCTTGCATCCGTGCTGGAAGTGTGCTAATTAACGGCGAAACGGCCACAGTAATTATGTCAGGTCTGGTTAAAATGACAACAATGTGGAATATTATTTTTAAGCAATGTTTGTGAAAGCCCCAGTTTTGAAATCTCATTAAAGAGGAAACAGTGCATGCAGTAAAACTCAGTGCACATCATACTTACTTATTTTCCTGATTTTTTTTTAAACAAGTGTGTGGCTCCTGGGTGATGCAGCCATGCTGTTATTGTGCTAATTACTGCTCTTGAGACAGACCACTGCTCTTGGACTACCGGTAAGTGAGGTGAGAGCCTCTTGCTTTGGGAAATCCCGGCTCGATTCTCAGTTGGTAGTTTATTTAACTCAATAAATTGTTCAGTCATGGCTAGAGTCCTGGGCCGAAATATCAATTCCTTTCCATAGTGCTGAGTGACCTGCTGAGTGCTTCCAGCATTTTGTGTGTGTTACGCTGTCAAAGCTATGCTTCTCTTTCTGTTCTGGATTCCTCAGGGTGTCCTTTTTCAGTTTTGATTCAAACTACTGCGGTATGCTTGTTCCTTTTGGCAGAGTGGCGAGTGAAAATAGTAATCCAGAGATTAAATTACCAGCTGCAGGCCTGACCTATCTGTTAGAAAGTTTTCTGGGCACTGCGCCAGTATTTGCAAATCACCTATGCTTTCAGCTACCTAGGCCCTAAGCTCCAAAATTCCCTCTGTTCACCTCTTCTACACCTGTTTCCCCTCCTTACAGCAGCCCTTAAAATCTACTTCTTTGATCAACTTGTTTTATTTATCTCCTTACGTGGCTTGACATTGACCTTTTGATTGATAATTCTGGCTGTATAAATGGGAAAGGATAGTGGGGTGAAGGAACCAAGAGAGATGGAACATTTAGTCAAGAGGAAGAAGGAGGTTTAGGAAGCAAAATATCATGCAGGGTACTTGAGGGTTATGAGGTAGCCAGGAAGATGAGAGGGCCTTGGTGAGTAGGATTAAGGAAAACCCCAAGGCATTCTACATGTACATGAGGAATAGAAGAATGACTAGAATGAGGGTAGGATGCTCAGGAATAAAGGGAAAAATATGTGCCTGGAAGCAGAAGAGGTAGGGGAGGTCCTTAATAAATACTTTGCTTCAGTGTTCACCAGGGAGAAAGAATGTGATGAATGTGCAGACAGCATGGAACAAACTAAAATGCTGGAACATGTTGAGGTTAAGAAGGAGGTAGTGTTAGATCTTCTGAAAAGCATTAGAATAGATAATCTCCTGGAGTCCCAGGTTACTACTGGAAATGAAGAAGGAGATTACTGGGGTATTGACAATGATCTTTGCATCCTCCCTGGCCACAAGAGTAGTAGCAGAGGATTGGAGGATGTTTAATAAAGGTAATAAGAATAATCCTGAGTTATAGACCAATGAGACTTGTTTTGGTGGTAGGGGAACTATTGGAAAGAATTTTTAGGCACAAGATTTGGAGAAGCAGAGTCAGAGATAGTCAGCATAGCTTTGAGGGATAGTCAGCATGGCTTTGAGGGCTACTGGATAGAAATGGGAAGGATGACAGAAAACAGGTGAATCACAGAATTTCAAGATAATACTTGAGGACAGAGCAGCGCAGGTCAACAAAACTACTGTCCAATCTGCATTTGGTTTCTCTCCCCATTCTTAGGAGTCTTCTCTTAGAGTGACAAATACAGAATGGAGAAATAATGCATGAACTGATGTCAGTTCTATGGAATACTGGGTGAAATTGGAAATAGAAGCTATTGTACTGCAGTGTCAGAGGTTAGAATGAAGTGAAGTTGATGGAAGCCAAAGAAGGTGTACTGGAGTAAGATAGATCAGCTGGTTGAGTGGTGTTACAACAAACTTGCACTTAACAACAATAAGGCCAAGGAATTGATTGAAGACTTCAGGAGGAGGAAGTTTGGAGAACACAGTCCAGTCCTCATCAAGGGGTCAGGAGTGGAAAGGGTAGGCAAATTCAAGTTCCTGGGTGCCATCATCTCTGAAGGTCAACCCTGGGGCCAATATATGGATGTAATTATGAAGAAGGCATGCCGACAGCTACATTTGATTAGAGGAGATTTGGTATGATACTAAGGACTGTAACAAATTTCTACAAATGTACCATGAAGAGTACACTGTCTGGTTGCACTACTGTCTGGTATGGAGGCACCAACAGAGTTATAAACTTAGCCAGTTCTATCATGGGCATTAGCCTCTCACCATCGAGGACATACTTAAAAGGTGGTGGTTCAAGAAGGTGGTATCCCTCATTAAGGACCCTCACCATCTAGGATATGTCAGCTCACTACTACCATCAGGAAGGCAATGCAGGAACTGGAAGACACACACTCAACACTTTTGGAACAGCTTCTTTCCCTCTGCCATCAGATTTCAGAACTGTCCATGAACCCATAAACATTGCCTCACTATTTTGCTCTCTTTTTAGCACTACCCTTTCTTAATGTTTCTTGTTGTAAACTTACTGTAATTCTGTTGTGTATTGTGTATTATGGATTGTATTGCTGTTGTAAAATAATGAATTTCATAACATGTGTCAGCTATAATAAATGTGATTCTGATGAATACAATGAAGGAAATACTGTTATGAAATTTGTTCTTTTTGTGGCAGCAGTACAGTGCAAGACATAAAGTACTATAAATCACAAAAAGAAATAAAATAAATAGCGCAAAAGGGAAATAGTAGAGTTCATGGAACGTTCAGAAATCTGAAAGTAGAGGGGAAGAAGCTGTTCCTAAAATATTGAGTGTTTTTGATAGGCTGCTGTACCTCCTTCCTCATTGAGAAGAGGGCATGTTGTACTGAGTTTTATTCAAAGCTATGTACAGAAATGATGCTGAGGAAATGGTTAAACTGTCCAATTTCTACTGGTAAGGCAGTTGCTGCATAACTGATTACAGCTACAGCCACAGAGCTTGTGTACGATTCCACTCCAGATTAAAGCTCAGATAATTCTCAGACAGTTTAATCCTGATTTTCTATTTCAGGAAGGCCAAGAATGACCATTGCAAATGATTTTTTACAACAAGTCAAAATTATTTTGCATTTAGTGCATAATTAATTGACTCACGAAGAACATTCAATTCAGCAAAACTTGCTATTTGGTTTCTGCACCTCATTTGTCCTAAGCTGTGTTTGGATGAGTGTATCTTTGGAAGAAAGTTTTGCTGTACTTTGGAGAAACTCAGTGGGTCAAGTACCATCTTTGGAGAGAAAGGAATTTATCAATGTTTCGGGTCCAAAACCCTACATCAGGACAGATGCAGGGTTTCAACCAAAACTGTAATTCCTTTTATCCCACTGGTGCTGTTCAATCTACCGAGCTTTCCCAGCAATTTGTTTGTTGCTCTAGCTTCTAGTATCTGCAGTCTTTTGTAAGGCTTCACATCATGAGGATTTTGGTGTGAAGGTCAAGCATCCCTTCAGAGGGAAAAGCACAGGTCAGATGTATCATGAGAGAGGCATGAGAGACGAGCTTTAAGGGTGATATTGGCAGTGATTACAGCAGAGTAGAGATGTCTGAAGTTTCTTGGAATAGTTCACAAGGCACAAGGTGCATTTGTCCAACAATGAAGAAGTTCTCAAATGGCAGTGGTAGGCAACCGTGGCTAACAAGGGAACTTAACGAATGCATAAAAGCCACATGAAAGGCCATATAATGTAGCAAAAATGAATGGGAAGTTGGATGATTGGGAAGTTTTTAAAATCCAACAAAGGGCAGATAAAATGCCATGAGAATAGAAAGGATGAAAAATGAGGGCAAACTAGCCAATAATATAAAGCAGGATACTAAAAGTTTTTCAGTTACAGTAAGTGTAAAAGGGAGGCGAGAGTTAATATTGGACCACTGGAAAATGATGCTAGTGAGGAAGTAATGAGTGACAAAGAAATGGCGGATGAACTTAATGAGTACTTTGTATTGCTGTGCCAGAGGTCTGAGTGTTAGGGGGAAGGAGTGAGGGCCATTTCCATTACAAAGGAATAAGTGCGAGGCCAACTCAAAGGTCTTAAGGTGGAGATTTACAAGGATGTTACCTGGATTGGGGAGCATGCCTTACGAGAATAGGTTGAGTGAACTTGGAGCAATGGAGGATAAGAGGTGACCTAATAGAGGTGTACAAGATAATGAGGGGCATTGATCGTGTGGATAATCAGAGGCTTTTTCCCAGGGCTGAAATGGCTAGCACGAGAGGGCATAGTTTTAAGGTGCTTGGAAGTAGGTACAGAGGAGATGTCAGGGGTAAGTTTTTTAGAGAGTGGTGAGTGTGTGAAATGGGCTGCTGGTGGCAGTGGTGGAGACGGAAATGATAGAGTCTTTTAAGAGGCTCCTGGATGGATACATGGAGCTTAGAAAAATAGAGGGCTTTGGGTAAGCCTAGGCAGTTCTAAGCTAAGGACATGTTCAGCACAGCTTTGTGGGCCAAAGGGCCTGTATTGTGCTGTAGGTTTTCTACGTTTCATGTTTCTACAGATATTGAGAGGACAGCTGGGGGCCTCAGTTTAACATCTCACCTAATAAAATGGATTGCCAGATGCAACACTTGCATTGGAAAGTTAACAAATACAGTGTGCTCAATTCTCTGCAATGGAACTTAAGCCTACAACTTCCTGACTCATAAACTAATCTGCTAGCATTCAACTGTGATTGACAGAGAACTGCAAGAGTAAAGATAAAGCTGAGCTTTATCCGTCACAAGTACATCGAAACGTACAGTGAAATATGTCATTCGTGTCAATGACCAAAACAGTCTGACTATGAGCTAGGGGCAGCCCACAAGTGTTGCCAGTTTCTGATGCCAACATAGCATGCCCACAACCCTTACTAATTCATACAAAACCAGAGCACCCACAAGAAGCCCAAACCCATGCGGTCATGGGAAGAATGTTTAAACTGTTTACAGACAAGAACAGGTATCTAACCCTGATTGCTAGCGCTGCAAAGTGTTAAGCCTGTGCTACACTGCTGTGCCACAAACACCTTAAGAACAGCAGCAAGACCCCTAATCAGCCAACAGCCAACATGGGCAGAGATTTCAAATTGCATTTCTCCCTCTTACTTGTCTTCATTAACATTGTGAATAAGAGTTAATCACATTTACTTCTATGTGAACCATTTCAGAATCTGATGCACTGGTAGTTGACTTCTACCATTTTATCAATTCCAGAACAATTCCCACAGAAAGCAAACATAAGCAACCTACTTAAGATAGGGAGGAGTAGGTAGAAAACAGTAAAATGTTAATCATCTATTGTTAATCATCTAATGTTAATCATCTTTTAATCTAATGTTAATCATCTTTTCAAAAATAATGATAGTCTTAGGCAGTCAATGTAGGTTTATGAATGAATCCATGCTTTTGGTCTTGCAGTACATTCCAAGAATCCTTTATCCATCAATGCTTCGAAGGGTTCTGCCATTTATAGCATACTTTCCTCTTGCATTTAACATCCCAAAATCCAGCAGTTCATACGTCCAAATTACATTCCATCTGCCATTTTCTGGCCCTGATTTCCAATTGTTCTACATCCTGCTGTAACCTTCTTTGACAACTTTCCTCACTATACACAACTCCACCAACTTTCAGTACATTTGTAAACTTGCAAATCAAATCACCTGTAATTTCCTCCAAATGTATACATTTCAAAATTCAAGACCAAGATTGTTTAATACCATTTCCAGTCCACAAGTGTGAAGGAGAATGAAATAATTGTTACTCCAGATCTGATGCAGCACAAAAAAACACAATAAGGAACACAATAATTTAAAAAATACAGATGTAAACACTTGCATACACAGACTGATTACACAAACAAGAGATCCCTAAAACCTTTCAAATTATTTCCCTTCTTTAAGCATGTAAAATGCTTATATAAGCCACTTTTTAAAAATGTGTGAGTTGAGAGAAAGCACCAAAAAGGAAAAGAGAAGAAAGGAATGGACCTTCATCTAGTTTAGCGAGATTGCATCAGAATGCTGCAGATTAGCAGATTAGTTGTCTGATCAAGTCATCATGACAAATTGTCCAACCTTTCACCTTCTAATCCTTTGTACTAAGTAAGATCTACTCTAGGGAGCATGGCAAATCCAGTACAGTTTTATCTCCACAATAAAACAGAGCATTAGCCTCAATAAGTGATTGGACGCAGACTGCTTAACTGTAAAACCACATTGACTAGAAATCTCTATGTGAAGCATTACATTATTAAGAAAAGAAAAATGTATTAAAGCATCTGTTAACTGCAGGCTCACCTGCATATAAATGTGCTGACCTGTAAGATCTACCAACAGGCTGCATCCATGGAGGGGAATAAACAGTCAACATTTCAGGCCATAAGCCCTCATCAGGTCCTTGTTGCTCAAGGTTTCCAGCATTGCAGAATCTCCTGTATCCACATATCAGGTGTTTGTAACCCAGGGATGGCCTGTGTATCTCTGGCTTGGTCTTCAGGGAAGGGTGTGAGGCAAATTTTCCAAGTCTGCAGATAGTGGGAAATTGAGAGGTGTTGCAAATAATGAGGGGGATTATGATGCAGATGAGAATGGGCAAACTCTTGCACAGGAAACACAAAGCAGCAAAGTGTGAGCCTTAAACCCACCTCAGCAATACTGACAGGTATATCTCTTCACCTAGGCACAGCTGGTAGAGTCACTGTCTCATAGCTCCAATGACCAGGGTTCGATCCTGATCTCTGGTGTTGTCGTAAACATTCTTCCTATGACTGCAAGGGCTTCCTCTGGGTGTGGGTCATTTGGTTTACTGCCCACAGTAAATTGCCCCTTGAGTGCAGGTGAATAGTAAAATCTGATGCAGGTGGATGTGAATGCTGCAAAGTTAATGTAGGGTTAGTGTAAATGAATGCAAGATGGTTAGCAGACTGTAATGTCAGTGTGATGGGTAGGGAGACATAGCACTGTGATGTAGTGCAGGTTTAACTGCCTGCCTGTGGGTGACTCAGTGACATAGCTGGTAGAGATGCTGTGTCACAGTGCCAGAGACCTGGGTTCAATCCCAACAAGGGTGTTCCCTGCATAGAGACTGCAATTTCACCATAGGAGTTTCCTCTCACATTCCAAGGAAGAAAAATGGCCTGCCAAAGGGTCTCAGCCCGAAATGGCAACTGTACTTTTTTCCAAAGATGCTGCCTGGCCTGCTGAGTTAATAGAACATAGAAGAGTACAGCACAGTACAGGCCCTTCAGCCCATAATGAGAGTTCCTCCAACATTTTGTGCTGTACATTTTTGGAATGAGAGAGCAAACTGGAGCCTCCATGCAGACATGGGGAGAATGTAAATCTCCTCACAGAGAGCAGCAGAATTGAACCCAGGTCGCTGACTCTGTAATAGCATTATGCTAACCACTATGTTACCACGCTGCCTTGACGGTTGGTGTAATCTCGAATGAGCTTGTATCCATGCTATTTCTCACTCTGGAAGTGAACTACCATAAACCTATCACATAATCAATGAATGGTAACAGGAAGGGACCCTCAATCTTGCATCAGTGTGTTGAAAGAATTAATTGCTTCTTCATGTTATTTCTTGCAAATTTCCCTTTCTTGTATTCAAAAGTTATTTTCCACCAGCAGGCTCTCGTATATGCCTGTAACATAGTGGGCTGCGCCAATGCCTTTCACAAGAATGTTATCAGAGAAGACGGGGTGACATGGTAGCAGAGCAATTAGCATAACACTTTGCAGCAACAGTGATTACCACCCGGAGTTTAATTCCTACCGCTGCTGGTAAGGAGTTTGTACATTCTCCCAGCGACTGTCTGGGTTTCTTTAACGTGCTCTGGTTTCCTCCCACACTCCAAAGTCATACGTGTTAAGGTTAGTGTTAGTAACGACTAGTCTTTGGGGTACTGCAAGTCTGTGTCTTTATTGATGCTTTGCTACACGCTTGAGTGCTCGGTGAGGGGTGACGATGCTTTTTTACCGGTGGGGAGGGGGGGGGCTGTTGCCTTTCTGTTGCTTGTGCATGGGAGGGGGGAGCTGGGGGTCGGGCACTTTGGGATTCTAACATTTAACTGTCATTCTTTGGGGCACTCCTCTGTTTTCGTGGATGTTTGTGGAGAAAAATAATTTCAGGATGTATATTGTATACATTTCTCTGACATTAAATGTACCTATTCAATCTATTGAGTTGGGAGCATGA
The DNA here is from genome assembly GCF_048418815.1 of Hemitrygon akajei. Lineage (NCBI taxonomy): Eukaryota > Metazoa > Chordata > Chondrichthyes > Myliobatiformes > Dasyatidae > Hemitrygon > Hemitrygon akajei. Next base: position 19,134,174 of record NC_133126.1, read on the forward strand.
TATGTTCAGAAACATGGTCACACTTGTAGGCTGTTCCCTAACATCTGTGTTGGCCATTGATGCAAACATCACATTTCACTGTATGTTTCGGTGTACATGACAAATAAAGGTAATATTTAAAGTCTTTACACCAAATAAATGGAAGGACAAGAGGGTGGAAGGCCAAAAGTCTGGTGTAAAAGTTAGTTTTGCTTTGAAGGGCATTACAGTTGATTATGGAAATACAGTAGGGTAGAAGGGTTGAGAGAGGAAACTCTAGAGCTGCAAGTCTTATGTCTGAGGGCATGGCTGCCAATTAGAATGCAGAGCAGGACAGAACTGAAGTACAAAAAGCTCATGGTTGAAAGGGATGGTGAAGACTTGAAGTTAGGGAGTGGCAAGGGCTTGGGATATTTGTCAACAGCTAAAACACATAAAGATGATAAAAACCTGAAACTAGCTTTCAGGTTTTAATCATCATCTACATGAGGTACCTAATAAAGTGGCCACTGAGTGTATGTTCATAGTCTTCTGCTGCTGTAGTCCATCTACTTCCAGGTTTGATATGTGAGTTCAGACATGCTTAGCTGCACACCACTATTGTAACTTGTGGTTACTTGAGTTACTGTCACCTTCCTGTCAGCCTGAACCTGTCGGGTCATTTTCCTCTGACCTGTCTCATTTACAAGGCTCTTTTGTCCACAGAACTGCAGCTCGCTGAATGTTTTTTGTTTACCACACCATTGTCTGTAAACTTTAGAGACTGTTGTGAGTGAAAATCTTAGATCAGCAATATTTGAAATACTCAGACCACCCCATCTGGCACCAGCAATCATTCCATTGTCAAACCACTTGGATCACATTTCTTGCCCATTCTGATCATTGATCTGCACAACTACTGAACCCCTTGACCATGTTTGGATGTTTTTATCCATTGAGTTGTTGCCACATGATTGGCTGATAAAATATTTGCATTAATGAGATGTACAGGTGTATTGACAAAGTGACCACTGATCAGAAATCACTATATTCAATAAAGGCAGCATGTAGACTAGAAGAATAAACAACTGATGTTCAAGATTTTTCATTCCAACACTGCTGATAAAGCAACATGCGGTGCTCAAAAATATAGAACCTATGTTATTTTCAAGATGAAGCATGCTAGATGTACACATTTAGTTCAATAAACTGCAGGCACACAGTTTTCTGAGTAGAACAGAGTTCAGGGATGACACAACAGTAGATGGCCTCATCAACAATGACGAGACAGTGTACAGAGCAGGTAGAGTGAGTGGCAAAATGATGCAAGCACAACAACTTGAGTCTCAGAATAGACAAAACTAAAGAGGTGATTATGGACTTTAGGAAGATGCAGGTTCACCATTCCTCACTGCACATACACGGCTCCTCTGTGGAGAGAGTTAGGAGCACCAAGTCTCTGGGAGTGCAAAGAATGGACAATCTCACCTGGTCCCTCAACACCACCTCTTCAGCGAAGAAAGCACAGCAGGGTCTCCACTTTCTAAGGAGATTGAGGCAAGTGAGATCCCCCCACCCCGTTCATTCCTTTTTCTTTGTAATTTATTTTTTATTGAAGTTCATCATCAAACATTTCCATAAGATGTATTTCAGACATTGTACATATATATCATATATATCACAAATCTCCTCAAAGTATTTATCTGAGGTATACACTTATAGAAAAGAGTGGAAAGAAAAAACAAGCAAAAGGAAAGAACTATGTACAAGTAGGGAGTGATCTTTTTTTTTTACAACAGATTCATTGATTTGTGAGAATAAAATCAGGCCTATGAGGCATTATGTAGTTAAACCATTTTTCCCAGTATGAATCAAATTGTTCCAACTTATGATTAACAGATGCTGTTATCTTCTCCATTTTGTAAATGTCCATTGTAATTTCCATCCATGTATTTAAAGTTGGGCTCTCCTGTGACAACCATTTCCTAGTAAGAGACTTTTTACCAGCCACCAACAGTATATTCATTAAATATTTATCTCTTTTCAACCATTCTTGAGGTATATATCCAAAATATATGGTCTTACTCTCTAAGGGTATTTCATATTTAAAGATGTCTTGTAGGGCATTGTGTATCCCCCTCCAATAGTTTTTGATAACAGGGCAGTCCCAAAAAATATGATAATGATTTGCATTTTGATTTCCACAATTTCTCCAGCAAACAGGGAGGTTACTATCATAATGGGATTTCTGAGAGGGTGTAATAAAATATCTTATCAAGTTTTTCCATCCAAACTCCCTCCATTTCTGTGAACTGGTACACTTCCATTGATATCTCCATATTGTTGTCCATTCTTCCTCAGATATAATTATCCCTCCTTCCTTCTCCCATTTTGTTTTAATGTATGAAGTCGAACGTGTTTTAAGATTTCACAGCCCCTTATACATGCTTGAAATGATTCTACTACCATTATCTGAATTATATGCTTTTCTAAAGAGCGCCATCAAGCATGTATTTGCCTTGGTTAAATTTTTAAGCATTTTATTAACATATTGTCGCATCTGTAAATACCGATAAAAATCTTGTTTTTCTAATAAGTGTTTCTCTTTAAGCATTTCAAAACTGAACAGTGTTCCTTCTTTCATTATGTTGCAAAGAACTGTTATTCCTTTAGCTGTCCAGTCCTTAAATCTAGCATCCAATTTATTTGGTGTAAAATCCAAGTCATATGCACACCATTTAAGAATTGCAATATCTCCCTCTAGATTATATTCTTTTATAGTAGTTTTCCATATTTTAAGAGTCAATTTCACCCATGGGTTATCAATAGTATTTATGTACCTTTGCAGGTTGTTATCAGCCAAAACTGCTTGTATGGGGATGGGAAGTACCCGCTCCTCAATGTTTTTTCCATTGAGCGTCATATGATGGGTTACACCAACATATCACAGCTCTCAACTGTGCTGCAAAATAATAATCTCTAAGAGAAGGTAGGCCCCATCCCTCCTTTTCCTTTGTTAATTGCAAAGTTTTGAGATGACTCTAGGCCTTTTACCCTGCCAAATATATCTTGATAGCATCTTGTTCCATTCATTGAATTGATTTTGATTAATCTCTATTGGTAGGGTCTGAAAGAGATATAACAGTCTGGGCAGTATATTCATTTTAATAGACTCAATCCTTGAACTGAGACTGAAAAAAGGAATCAGGTTCCATCTTACCACATCTTCCTTAATTTTTTTATATAAAGGCTGATAATTACATTCTGATAATTTTGCCAAATTTTTTGGCATAATGATGCCCAAATATTTGAAAGACTCTGTGTGCCATGCCCAGGGGTATCGACTCTCAATTTCTCTTGGTGGGCTATAGTAATAAGAAAGTAATTGGGTTTTATCTATGTTGATCTTGTATCCTGATAATTGACCATATTGTTCAAAGGATTGCATCAACTTAGGTAAAGAGTATGTTGGTTGCCCTACATAGATCAAAATGTCATCCGCATAACAAGCCAATTTATGCTCTGTCCCTTTAATAGTAATTCCCCTGATATCTTCATTTTGTCTGATGTATTGAGCTAATGGTTCCAGATATAATGCGAAGAGTAGTGGTGACCATGCACAACCCTGTCTCGTGCCCCTTTCTAGGGTAAGACTATTTGATAAATATCCATTGATTTTAATCCTAGCAGTAGGATTGTCATATAGTGTCTGTATAGTTTTAATAATTGTGTCTTGGAAACCAAATCTATGTAAAACTCTGTAAAGAAAATTCCAATTAACTGAATCAAATGCTTTTTCAGCGTCCACGCTTATCACTATTGCTTTGATTTTATTTTTTTGTATATGATCCATAATGTGAAGTGTCCTTCATATATTGTCTTGAGTCTGGCGTTGTCGTATAAAACCTGTCTGATCATTATGTATCAGTATGGGTAGAAACTCCTCTAATTGTTTGGCCATGATGGAGGTAAATAACCTATAATCTACATTAAGAACGGATATTGGTCTAAATGACCCGCATTCCATTTTATCCTTGCCTTCTTTCGGTATAGCTGAGATTATCGCTTCCTTCCAACTGGGTGGCGTTTATGCCTTTTTTAGAGCCCAGTTCAGTGTGGGGAGTAAAACAGGAATTAACTCATTTTAAAATTCTTTGTACCACTCTGCCGTATACCCATCTGATCCTGGTGACTTGCTTAATTTAAGCCTACTAATTGCAGCTTTTAATTCAACTTCAGTTATGTCAGCAGACATCAGTCTATTTTGTTCTTCACTTAAAGTGGGGAACTCTAGAGAATTAAAGAAGGTGTCTATTTGGGTTATGCTTCCCCCTGGAACTTTGGAATATAGAGTTTTGTAAAACACTTCAAAAGCTTCTTGAATTTCACTTAGCTTATTTTTTATCATTTCGTTCTTGGGTCCCTAATTCTATAAATCGTATTTTCTGCCATCTTTTTTTTTCAGTTTCCATGCCAGTATTTTCATAGATTTTGATCCACTTTCATAACGTCTCTTATTTCAGAAACATTAAGTTTTTTCTGATTTCTTGCGTAGCCAAATTATTTATTTCATTCCTAATTCTTTTAATTTCCCCTAACGTATCCTGTGCCAAATTCAATTTGTGTTTTTTCTCTAGTTCCTTCAGCCTATTTTGTAATTCCTCTAATGTTTTATTCCTTTTTTTTAATATGAAGATATCACTATAATTTTTCCTCTTAAGACCGCCTTCAGAGTGTCCCATAAAATGGGAGGTGAAACCTCTCCATTATCAGTAAATTCTAAGTAGAGACCAATTTCTTTTTTAATTTGTTCCTTAAGTATGGATCATTGAGTAGACTTGAATTTAGTTTCCAAATAGTATTCTTCGGTTGTAGGTCAAAATCAACAGATAAATATATAGGTGCATGGTCACTTACATCTATTGTCCCAATTCCACAGATGTTTATTTTGTCTTTGTCTTTTCCAAATGTTATGAAATAGTCTATTCTTGTATATACAGAATGTGGAGCAGAATAATGAGTGTAATCCCTTTGTCAGGGAAAAGGTCCCTCCATATATCAATTAAACCAACATCCTCAAAAAGTGTATTAACTTTCTTATGTAAAGATTTTGTTTCATAGGTTTTTCTATTGGAAGAGTCTAAGTTTGGTTGTAATTGTAAATTTAAGTCTCCCCCACATATCAGGAGACCACCTGTTTCCGTTACCATAATATCAGTAATTTTCTGAAAGAAACCAATATCACTTCCCGGGGGTGCGTATATATTCAATAGAGTAACTGAATTGCCATCTATATTCCCCCTTACCAGAATATATCTGCCCTCTTTATCTCCCATTTCAAATACTTTTTCAAAATTTAGCTTACTTGAGATAAGAATAGGAACTCCTCTCCAATGTCCTGATTTATATGAGGAGAAAAACAGATTAGTGAAGCCCATTTTCTTTAGCTTTTCATGCTCATTATCACTTAAATGAGTTTCCTGTAAATATACTACATGGGCTTGTTTTTTTTCATTTTGGATAAAATTCTCTTACGTTTGATTGGATTTAATAGCCCATTTACATTAAAAGAAATGAATTTTACCTTGTCCTTAGCCATCTGTATTTATCTGTCAATGTATCATTGAAATTAGAATAAAACTTAATCAATCTACTCCCTGAACAAATAAGAACCAAGAAAAAGCAAATAATAACAAAAATGGCAATGAACGTGTAATTCCAAGGCTGAGGTCTTTAGTAGATGACCTTGCGTTGTGCTAGAAGAAATGCCTAGCTGTGGGGGATAGCCCCTCCTACTTGTGAGTTGAGGGCCCCCATTGCAGTATTCATAAAAGTCAGTGAACAAATCCATTACACAGAAAAGATTTCACTGTGTACTCCTATACATATATATATTCAAAATATGTATTTATATATATATATATATATATATATATACATATACACATGCATACATACACACACACACACACACACATTACACACGTATACATATATTCTCATTTTGGTGGGGAAAAAGGAGTAAATGAGCGGATAGAGAATAACAACTAAGTAATATAAAATCCACATTATAATAAGTATTTCCCGAGATGGGTATATCACCGTGTACTTTTGCTTCTGTTTAGCTTCTCAACATTTTTAAAGTTAGCCAAACTTTATGGCTCTTCTGAAGGGGGTGAGGACTGTCTTTGGGAAGCTCCCAGTCTCTTCCTGATATTCTCTCGGCCTCCTCCTGTCTTCTCGTTTCTCGGATTATTTCCCAAACGGAGCGGGATAATTCTTCAATCAGGCTTTCCCTCGTTTTGGTCACGCCGACGGGCAACCCTCTGTCCTTCATGTCTGTAGTCGCCTCTTCCACTGTCTGGTACAACCGCGTCCGGTTGTCATAAAACACTCGAAGTTTAGCAGGGTACGTAGTTTGAAATCTAATCTTATTTTGCTTTAGTACTCGCTTTACTTCAGAGTATTCTTTGCATTTCTGGAGGACCATGGGGTGGGGGTAATCTTGGTCGAAATATATTAATTTATCCTCTAAAAACACTCTCTTCTTACCCCAGGCCCTTCGTAGAATCTCCGCCTTGGTGCTGTACCGAAGGAATTTAATTATTATTGAGCGTGGCTTTCTATCCTGGGTAGGTTTTAGGCTTAACGCGCGGTGGGCTCTTTCGACTTCCAGCTTCATAGCCGGGGGAAGATCCAGCGTGTCCCACAGTAACTTTCCAACAAACTCCATCATAGACGAGCCCTCCGCTCCTTCTGGAACGTTGTAGATTCTGATATTTTTCCACCGTGATCTTCCCTCCAAGTCAAGCAGTTTACCTTCTTGGTGATGTGTTATTTTTATTGTCTTACTCGGTATCCATTCCATATTTTGAACGCGATCTTCCACCTTCTCAATTCAAGTCTCTGCCACCTCTATTTTTTTATTAACGCTGGCGAGCTCTGCCTTAATATCACGGAGCTGCTGCTTTATTTCTTTCAGGATTTCGAAGACATTCGCTGCTTCGCCTGAACGAGGCCCAGCGGCCGCCTCGCTGGCACGCGGTCGGGTCGGAGAGCCACTCGCTGCACTCCTCTCAGGCGCAGGCTCCGCAGTGTCGCTTTTTTAATTTCCATTTCTTCTCCCCATTCTTGCCCCTCTTTTCAGTTCAAATATTTTTTGAAAAATATTATATTTGATGGGATAACGGGGCTTAATACGCGTTTTTCCGGAGGACCTGGTGACTTAAGCTGCCATTCTCAACGATGACGTCACCGGAAAAAACACACCCCGTTCATTCTAACCAATTTGTATAGCAACACTATTGAGTATTCTGACCAGCTGCATCACTGTCTGCCGTGGGAATTACAAGGCATCTGGCCACAAGACCCTTCAAAAGATTGAGAACTGCTAAGCAAATCATTTTCACCCACAAGAGATATTTATCTGGAGCGCTGCATACCCAGGGCCCTTATATTGTCAATGATCCTTCCCATTCTTGCTACCATCTCTGACACATTACCATCAGGCAGGAGGTACTGTAGCATTACAACCAGAACTGTTAAGATGAGAAACAGCCTCTTCTCCCAAGCCTAAAGACTACTGAACTCTCTGCCACCACCCAGGTCTCATCACATAACATTGTATTGTTTGGTTTTTAACTTGTGATATAAAATCATATTATTGTTAATTTGCAGTAATATTTCTTTGTGTTGTGAGTTATACATACTCTGTTGTGCACCTTGATCTCGAGCAACGTTCCCTCCAAGATGTGCAAGCACATACATCTTTAGCTACTAGTGCAAAAAAGAATTTAAACTTGCACAAAAGGTTGTCACCCTCTACCTCACTGGCAAGTTAAGTATATTTCACAATTGTATTCAGTCAAATTTCCTTTTCCTATTTCTGATGCAGACGGTGTTGACAATGTGGAGTTTGCGATGATTTGACTGCAGATTTTTTAATTGACTTATTTATACTGTTCTTATTGATTCCAAAGAAGCCAAGGGCATGAAGTGCAAAACACTGCTAGTTCATTTAAAGCAGAATGGCTTATTATCCTTGGTACAGCTTCAGGTTTACTTCCACTTAAAAATTCAGTATGCACATTTTGTTGTCACTGGGCAAAAAATTGCATAGCACAAGATTTTTACACACACTGGTCTTTACAAATTACAGGGAACATTGGTCTAGAGCAGGGGTTCCCAAATTTTTTAATGCCATGGAGCCTTACCATCAACCAAGGGGTCTGTGGATGCCAGGTTGGGAACACCTGGTCAAGAGGAACTTTGTTTCACTTGGCAGTATGCATGTATGGGGTTGAAATGACAATAAACTTGAACTTGATTTAATTTTCATTTTTCAGCTTGGCTGAGTGGAGGCCTGGTACCATATAGTTTGTGTTCAGCACAAGCAGTTATCAATGACAAGACTTCCTGAATGACTCTGGAAGATGGAGTAAGGAGCCTCTTTGTCTGAATCTGCATTTGAAACAGGAAAGTTCTTTCAAATTTCCACAAGTCCAGAAGCAGAAAACCCACAAGGCCGAAGACTGGTTGGCGAGTCCAGAGGTAGCGGGTGGACTAGAAATTGAAGATTGGAGGCCCAATGTGTGCAAGTCTGGTAGTCCAACCCAGAGACAAGAGGTTGGAGTGCCGAGGTCTGCGAGTTTAAATGTGCAGGGCAAAGGAATGTCAGTGAGGGAAAGGTGCTTGTTTTGCTGTTGTTCTCTTGATATCGCTACTGCTTGTGTTGTCCTGTATTGTGTGTCACGTTGAGCATGCTATGTGGGTGTCAGAGTGTGTGGCAACACTTGTGGGCCGGTCCCAGCATACCCTTGGGTGTGTTGATTGGAAGTGACACATTTCACTGTAGATTTCAATGTACATGTGATAAATAATCTACCATTTAAAAGACTGAGAAGTGAAGAGCAAATTCTCTGTTTATGGAGCTAACTGAAGAGGGAAAAATACAAGAGAAGATAATGCCATGCATCTTGCAAATGTGCAGATGAAACTAATCTGCTTGTGTACTTTAAAGTCACAAGGAGAGTGCTAGCAATATTGGGGCTATTTCTTCCAATGGTGCACCTAAATTCTACCAAAACAGCACAGAATTTCCAGAGGACCTCAAGTAAACTCTGATTACCACTGGGAGAACTGAGAGCTGGATGGATTTAGCTGAATTTATGTCATTAGTGCAAATTATTCTGATTGCAATTCTTTCAGGCTGGTAACTCAGATAGCAAGGACTTCTAATAAATTGACTTGATTTAAGATCCAACTTTAGAGATTTATAACAATAAAGATATGCCATCCCTAGAGATTTTTTAATTCTATCTTGGCAGAAAGTTGTGCCTCTCTGAAAAGGGTTACACTGCTCTTAGACACTGATCACACTGGTTAAGTACTTCATGCTCAAGAGTAAAGACAGAAAATGCCGGAACTACTCAGTAGGTCAGACAGCATCTGTGGAGAGAAAAACATAGTTCATATTTCAGGACTGTTAAAAGTTAGAAATGAATAAAGTTTTTAAATTGCAAGGAGATAAACAATAGAAGTTTGGGACAGGGTGTAGCTGAGGAGAGGTTGAATGATAAAATTGCTGTCGATATAAAACCAGAAAATGTAGAGAATGCTCAACAGGTCAGGCAGCATCTGTGGAGAGCTGGAGCAAAGCTTCAGGCCTGAAGAATTTCAAATTGTAGAGAAGGGAAAAGGGAATGTGTATGACAGGGTGGAGACCAAGGTTCCCTCTAATTTTTAGTGGTCAGTGTGCGCAAAATTCTTATGTTGTACCAATTTTTTTCCTGTGACAAAAGTATGTGCGCACTGAATGTACACATGGCGGAGTTTATGTAGGTTTACAAAATATTTGACATAAAATTGCATAGGATAACAACAAAATAACAAATATTTAAGTCACTCAGTTATTTTTTCTCTCTCCTGTCTTTGTCATTTACCCATTCTTCGTAAACTCTATCTAGACTAATAGAGTTTCCACCCAATTGATAGCTTTTGATTCTCATTAACATATTCAAATCAGATTCACCTAAACAGTTTTTGAGCTTGTTTTTAAGTTAATTTATTAAGCTAAAACCTCGCTCACAGTCCACACTAGACGCAAGAAAGGTTCCCCCAATGTCCATCAAGGTCGCAAAACTGTTCATTTTGAAGTACAAATGCCACCATTTGAGCAAAGTTTGAAATCAGTCTGGATTTAATTTTTTCTTGCACAGAAAATTTGAAATCATTAAACTGTCTAACTATTGCAGTATTTTCAGCTAAAAAATCATGATATTTTAGACATATGGCATTAACTTGTTCATCGCCAAATGTGAAGTCACAATCTGCAATTGTGGAGAAATCAAAAGCTGACCATTCTTGTACTTCATCTTCAGGCAACTTTTCTCCTACATGAACACAAGGACTATTTATAAAAGTGAACAGCGAACTTGTATCTTCTGTGATGTTTTCGGTGCAGCAGCTTCTACTATTTTGTTAAGCCATTCAACTTTAAACAAATTTGCAGCTCTTTTGCGCTTCACGCCCTTCGCCTCTTTTGAATTCAACATAGTGAATCAATTTTTTTATCCAATGAAAACTTAGTAAGCTACCTACAGGATTTGAAACAGATCTTTGTAAACTTTACGATAGGAACACTGTCCGCCAAAGATGGCTGCCATGATGGAGCTGTACAAACCAGAACAGGAAAGGTGAGGTGATGTAAATTAGTGACGTGCATTGTGGTATTTGAAAAACCGACTAACTAGTTAACAGAAACATTCAACTAAAAGATTATTTTCAATAATTATTAATTACTACATTATTTTAGGTAACTAACCTTTTGTGCACACATTAATTTCCTTTGTGCGCTGGTTGAAAAATGTGTGTACGCGCACAGCTTAGAGGGAACGTAGGTGGAGACTAACAGGGATTTGAATGATATGAGTGATAATCTATCTGAAGAAGGTGTAAACAGAGGAAGATGCTTGAAAACCGAAGTAGAAAAAGAAAAAGCAATGCCAAAGCCATCCAATACAAAAATCTTAAAAATGCAAAACTCTGCAGATACTGGAAATCTAAAATGAAAGCTGAAAATACTCAGCATGTTAGGCACCATCTGTAGAGAGAGAAAAGCATCTCAATTCTCCGCAGATGGTGTTATTTCAAAGATTCTACATTTTAAATTCAGATTGCCAGCATCCGCGACTGTCTACTTCCCAATGGCTCAAGAACATTTAACACCATTCATTCTTAATTTCACAAACAGCAAAATTACACTCAAACATAATTAATGTGTATTTTTGTTTTAGTCATCTTTTCTCCACCAGATTCACCCTAATTGGTCATTGCTATTTCCTTGTTATTTTTCTTTATCCACTTCTTTCATTTGACAGGTGAAACAAATCAAATTTTCAAACAATGAACAGCATAAACATGGAGCAATCTGAAGGACAATGGAAATCCAGTTAAAGTCATTCAGGACAAGATGCACATTACAGCATTTTTTGGATTATATTTACAATCACAATTAATAAATAATTTGCTCCAAAACATTCCTTTTACAACACTCTCCCTCATTTTAATCTCCACCCTATTTCTCCCCATAAAGGCAGAAAATCATTTAAAAAACACCTCCCAGAAGTCAATCACATTTGCCCACATGGACATAGTAAACTATTTATTAGAAAATGCAATAGTGGATGATTTTCAATTAAATATTTATTTCCAAGGGCTGCATTCAAATGATTGAGAAGATTTTTTAAAAGTAATTCACATTTATTAATTCAAAAATAAAATGTATCATAGAAGTATTTGACTAATTAGTGCACAAGACTGCTCAAGAAAATAAGTCCTGTTTCACACGTCTAAAAAAACTAAACCCAAGCATAAAACTTAAACAGCAATAGTCCAGATACATCTACATAAGTAAAAATCCATTGAAGAGAGGCCTCAAAGATACATGTGACTGAGACTTGGGAGCCAATCCTTTTACAAGTAAAACTGTAAGGCCTAATCTGTTTGGGATGCCTCCAAACTGCTTCAGTGGTCAAGTTTCCAGCTATATCCGTCGTCAGTCTATTCCTATCATATCGCCCTGATCCTTATTCCAAAACATTAGACTTCAGCTCAATAAGGCTACAAATACATTCTTAGAGGATGGCTTTCACCTTACCATGTGTTTATTAGACTGGGCTGAACAGTATCTTGCAGAGCAACACATCAGACTGGATATGAAAATTTGGAGTCCTTCCACTCCCCAAGATTTCTAATGACATCTGTCCCAGATGTGTAAAGTTACCATAAAGTACATCAAGAGCTTAGCTTTATGTTCTTTACCTCAAATATAAAATATTCAATCAAAATTTGGTTTAAAATATATTTATTTTTCTTAATATAACCCTGTCCCAAAAATTCACCTACAATCTTAGCAGCCTACTTTAAATAAACCTCCAAGTTGATCACAGAACATTACAGACTAAGCCCTCCCGGAGGAAGGGTCAGCAAAACAAAGTAAGTTTTTTTTCTTTCAAAGTTAATCAGTTAATTAAATGTGTCAATTTTAATGTGATACTGAAAAATAAAAAGCAGACAGAAAGTGAAATTTACTTCCCTAGAAAATTCATTTAAATCAGAATTTCTTACCTGCTGTACTCTTTCCAATTTTTTCATATGACCTTTCTCTGGATCAAAAAGATCCAGAAACAATTTTAATTGCTCGGTTTTGTCAATGGGCATGTTATTTATGTACCTTATCTTGTTTCCTCCTTCGAATTTTTTTTTTGGTTTGCCAGCCCAGTCTTTTATAGCATGATGGTGGAAAATGTACTTTAATGTAACATGAGAATTTCCAACTAAACCTTCTTGCTGTTTTACTTTGAAGATTACCAGTTCAGTACAGTCAACTAAATTTTTTATAGATCCTATCACAATGTATGGATTAAAAAACACTGCAAGGCAGCAAAATAATAAAAACAAGATGATCTCTCAAATTATCAGAAATACTGAATGCTCGACAGACCTCATCTGAAACCTAGAAGATTGTTACATCTTTTGAAATGCACTGTCTTGCATTAATCTACATGGTATTCAGAAGTGAGAATTGTGGTAGCAGTTTAATTGCATACCCAGGCACTGTATATTTTTGTAATTTGTTACCCCGTCAGAAGTAATACTATTTTGTAAAGATGGACATGTGCTGTTAAGAATCACATGTCTTTAACTAAAGTGCTATCATTCTGCATAACCTCACCGCTGCTGCAGGAGAACAGTAGATTATGGAAAATATATCTAGATTAGTACACCACAATAATAACTTTGTTATTTAACATGCATGTGATAAACCAAACTCTGTCCCTTTGACATTAATTGTGATCTCTGTTTGCATTTAAAAACAATTTGCCTTGCAGGCTAAAAGATGAGTTCTTCACAAAATGTGGTCTTGTGTTGCACTATTATATAGGCAGTTTGAACAGATGCCACGTGAAGGCATTTGTAGATCTGAAGCAGACAGTGACTGTCTCTGAACAAGTGCTGAGTCTTCGTGCAGAAGCAAGCTGTTTGCAGTTATACAGCTACTTCTTGGGCCGTTCCAAGATGTTTAAGAACTTTCCTCTTGTCATTTCTCGTGCTGGAAAACAAAATATGGTAGAATATAATAACACATGGACTGATTTGTGTAAAAACATCTTGCCTTGCCCACAATGGGTAAATTTGGAATGTAAATCTGTACAAGTCTTTTCATTGTTTTCAATTTTAGGATTTTTACTTCCTTTTTATCTAAATTGAATAAACAAATAACTAATCCTATAGTCAAACATACATTGCAAATTTGGTTTCAATTTCGTAAATTTTTTGGCTTGAATAAGTTCATCTTATCAAACCCTATAATATTTAACTTTCTTTTTCGGCTCTCTTTTATGGATCAAGCCTTTGTTTTATGGAAAACAAAAGGTATAACATGTTTTCGTGATCTATTTTTAGATGATAGCTTTATGTCCTTTGAACAGCTATCTAATAAATATAATTTACCTAAAACTCATTTTTTTAGATATTTGCAAGTTAGAAATTTTTTGAATAATGAGTTACAGTCTTTTCCAAAACTATGTCCATCGGACATTACGAAAAGAATTTTAGCTCTGAATCCTTGTCAGAAGTTGTTTAGTAGCTGTCATTTATAATATGATCATGAAAATACAGCCAGAAGTATCAGAAAAAATTAAGAAGGAATGGGAAAAAGAACTTCATTGTCTTATACCCACTGAGCAATGGGAGAAAATGTTACAATTAGTCAATTCGTCTTCTATTTGTGCTAAACCTGCCCTAATACAATCTAAAGTTGTACATAGAGCTCATATGTCTAAGGATAAACTTGCTCGATTTTATTCTTATGTTAATCCAACCTGTGACAGATGTCATTCTGATGTTGCTTCATTGACCCATATGTTTTGGTCTTGCCCTTGTTTGCAAAATTACTGGAAAGATATTTTCAGTATTATTTCAACAGTTCTGAATATCAATTTCCAACCGCATCCTATTACTGCAATTTTCGGTTTACCAATGGCGGATAATAGTCGTTTATCCCCCTCATCTCGACAAATGATTGCATTTGTTACATTAATGGCTAGAAGATCTATTTTATTGAATTGGAAAGAAATTAATCCCCCAACTATATTTCAGTGGTTTTCTCAAACTATCTCTTGTTTGAGCTTAAAAAAAAATTATAAGTGTTGTCTTTGATCCTTCAGTTAAATTTGAAGAAACTTGGAGACCATTTATTCAACATTTTCATGAGTTAAATTGTCTTTTCCTAAACCTCACTTTTATTATCCTTAATTATTTGGATGGAGGTTCGGAGTTATTGGCACTACTGTATATATTTGACATTATGCAATGGCCCATGTTGGTTAGTGTTTTTTTTAAATTTCTTTTGTTCATAAATGCTATGAGTTTGGGAGGTTATTATATATTGATTATCATATATTTGAATGTCTATTTAAACTATTAACTATGTACTCTCAAACTCTCTGTATTCATGTTTCATTTATGTTTGCTTAAAAATTAATAAAAAGATTTAAAAAGAAAAACATCTTGCCTGTCAGTCATCTTAAAAGACAATGTGGTTGGTTGGTGGTTATGGCAAGAAATTAAAGAATATACATTATTATCTGCGAAATTGAACTGCATAAATCTGATGACCTGCTAGGTACTTCATGAGGAAGTTGGCTACATCCTCACAAACCTATCCAATACAAATAGCCTGGCAGGAGGGACCTGATCAAAAAAGTTTCATCTTTACAGTAAAGAATTCTTCATCACATTCTATTCTAAATGGAACAAAAGATCTAGCAACCCAGAACAATAATACAGGAGTTATTCAGGGGAATGTTCTTGGCCTATGTATTTTTAGCTATTCTTTCCATAAGTCAAGATACATATTATTCTTTGAAAATCTTACAGTGCTTGACATATTTCAAACACCTCTACAGGAAGACTCAAATAAGATTTTGTTCAAGCCAGAGATTTTGACCACTCTACTAAGAAAAAAGTCCAATCTTCTTCTGATCAGCAGTAAAACTACCACTGCCATGCCCCCCAACATCAATGTGTTGTAGGTGATGAGCAACAAGCAGCTTAATTTCAGAGTAAAACTGTAGATATTCTGCAATGAATAGATTACCAATTCCATTTCTCAAACTTTTTTCTACAGGACTCATCTGCACCATAATAGTGTTCTGACCATTTGTGTGGGAAGATGAAAGATCTATATCATTTAGCTGTGCTACACTTTTTCAGTAACTTTTACATTTTACTTTATTGTTTTATTTTAGTCTAGCTCAATGCATGGTGTAATGATTTGACCTGTATAATTACAGATCAGAGGGATCTTTGGGTCCACATCCATAGATCCCTCAAAGTTGCTGCACAAGTTGATAGGGTGGTTAAGAAGGTGTAGGGTGTGTTGGCCTTCATTAGTCAGAGGACTGAGTTCAAGAGCCACGAGGTAATGTTGCAGCTCTACAAAACACTAGTTGGACCCCACTTGAAATATGTTCAGCTCTGGTCACTTCATTATACAAAGGATGTACAATTTTTAGAGAGGGTACAGAGGAGATTTATTAGGATGCTGCCTGGACTGGAGAGTATGTCTTATGAGGATAGCTTGAGCGAGATAGGGCTTTCCTCTTTCGAGCAAAGAAGGATGAAAGGTGACTTGACAGGGGTATACAAGATGATAAGAAGCATAGATCAAGTGGATAGCCAGAGACTTTTTCCTAGGGCAGAAATGGCTAATACCAGGGGATATAATTTTAAGGAGATTGGAGGAAAGGTTTTTTTTTTATATACACAAAGTTGAATGGTGGTGGTAGAGGTAAATATATTAGCAGCATTTAATTGCCTCTTAGATAGACAAATTAATAAGAGTAAACTGAAGAGCTACATAGGAAGGAAGGGTTAGGCAGATCTTAGAGTAGATGATGGGCTGTTGGGACTTAGTGACCTTTCTTTTAAACCGTGCCATGGACTGCTCTTTATCAGATTATGGTATTGCTTTGCACTGTTGAAACTATGTGTTATAATTATGTGGTCTTTGTCAGTCTTTTATCAATTATGGTATTGTCTGCACTGTTGAAACTATATGTAACTATGTGGTTTTGTGTAGGTCTTGTAGCTTTAGGTTTGTAGTTCCTTTCCAGGGAATGTGCTAAGACAGTAGCGCGATATCGATACGCAGCAGCCTCTCCGGACTCTGGATTGGGGATTACCAAACGTTATGTGGTTTTTCTTGTGTGGTCTGTTTTGTGCTTTTTCGTGATATCATTCCGGAGATCGTTGTCTCATTTTTTAACTGCATTGTATTTGCGGTTTATAAATGACAATAAACTGAATCTGAATCTGAGATTAAAAGATCAGCATAAGATTGTGGGCCGAAGGCCCGTACTGTGCTGTAGTGTTCTATGTTCTAAATGGTACAGATTTCTGTATTGCTGAACAATGTGGGTGGACAACGTGGGTATCTATGTTTCTACATACTTGTGATAAATGAGTTGAAACAGTATGCAAGACAAGTTTTCTACTATATCTTGGTACATGTGACAATAATAAACCAATACCAAAGCAAAGATTCACTTTTTTCTGGTTGACTACTTAGTGCCCTGCTGATGCCCACAATGACACAGCGTGGCTGTAGTTTCTGCTATGTGCGTGGTTATTTTGCCAGCGTCTTTTTGCCACAAGTCTCAATGAATGACAGGGGTGCACGTTAGCTAGCAAGTCTACACCCCAAAAAAACTTAATCTTCCATAATATTGCAATGTCAAGAGTCACAATCCTGAAATTCTTCTAGACATCACCAGCACTCAGAGGAATGAGTGGCAAATAATAAAGAGGAATCCTTGCAGCTCCTGTCTATTTTGGGAGAAGTATCATCTGTATTGCTAGAATTCTCCCTAAATTAATTCAGAAAATCAAAGGGCTAATTTTCAAATGCAGAACACTCACTAATTTCTCCCTCCATGTTTTGAAATGAAATCAAAAATGCTTTGTTCATAAATCTGCAAATATAAATTTGGACTTTCTAACACTGGAACTTCTTGCATTCAGACTGACAGCAAAGTAGGATCAGTGTCTGAACTCTCAGAGTGAACTTCCTGGTTAACATGAACTCGTCTCAAGGGGAGGAGAGTGGCTGAAAAATGGTGTCAAAATATCCTTTTCACCACTAAATTGAATGAACTGCTAGGAGTGAAGACACAAAGTAAACAATATTGCAGCACACAGATCATTCAGATCTTCATATCTCTATCAATTCTTTGAAGGAGCTATCCAAATATTAGCATACCAGTCACAGAACATTATAATGCCACTACATCACATCTGCTGCTTCACATTTTCAGTGATCTGGTTCGATCCTGACCTGTGGTGCTGCTTGTGTGGAGTTTGCAGATTGCAACAGTGGGCTTTTTCTCCTGTTCCAAAGAAATGTGGGTTGGTCATTTAATTGTCCTTTGTAAATTGCCCCGAGGATAGGTGTGTGGTATAATCTGGAGAGATTTAATGAGAAGATGGATGTCTAAAATAAGATTAGTGTGAATAGTTACTTAATGGCTGACATGGATTCAGTGGGCTGAAGAGCCTGTCTGTGCTGTATGACTATGAAAATACCAGAGGTAATCTGTTCCTTTCCTGTTTGAACCCAACACATGAACTCTTCCCTTCAACCACCCAAAAAGGGCATCCCATTGCTCTTTACTACATCTTGCAATCACTTGAGTCATCCAAAATGTTCTCCTAAGGGGTTGTCTATTGGTGGGTCCTCAAGCGGAGAGGTGTTGATCCAGGATCCACATGTTCTGGTGCAGTATTCACACAAGTAAGTGGTGGCTGTGGTTAGTGGGTGGGACTTTTGGTTGTTCTGTCTCCCTTTTTGCAGCTGCTGTTTGTTCTCTGCAGCACAGTGGAGGTCACTCTCATGTAACATAGCCCCCTCTTGAACAGATTTCCTCCAGGTGTATCTATTGAGTACAATGTCTTCCTAGTTTTTAAGAGGTAATGTTTAATTTCTTCAGGATGATTTTGAATTTATCTTTAAAGCACTTCCATTGCCCACCAGGGGCTCGCTGACCTTCCTTCAACTGGGAGTAAAAGATCTACTGGGGCAGAGGTGTTGACATGACCTATCCATTGGAATTGGTGTTACTTTATCATGGTGGAGATGCTGTTTATGTTGGCTTCCTCCAGAATGCTGTTGTTAGTGCATCTGTCCTTCTAGCTGATCCTCAAAATCTTTCAAAAGGTTCTTTGGTGATATTATGCAAGGGCTTTCAGATGTCTACTGTAGGTGGTGTATGGTTCAACTCCATTCAGAGGAAGGACAACTGCACTAAAGACCATTGCACTACTCAGGAGGTGGTTAATCTGGGTCGTTATCTGCTTTTGAGGAGAGAATGCTGCCAAAGTAGGGAAAGTAGTCCACATTTTCAAGGGCGATATCAACTTTTATGGAGAACTGGATAAATGGCTGGTTGGGTGTTGGGTGATATAGTACCTATGTTTTGTTTATATTCAAAGAAGACATTACGTTTTATATGCATTGGGAAGGGCATTCAGGATACAATGGAGTTCTTCTTCACAGCGTGGTGCAAAGACATTGTCATCTGTATACTGAAGCTCCATGATAGTGGTGGTGCTGACTTTGTTCTTGGCCTTGAACCAGTTGAGGTTGAAAAGCCTGCTGTCCATTCTATACACAATTGGGATTCCCTGTGTCATGGCCAATGAGGTGAAGGATGGAAGCAATAAAAATGCCAAATGGGGTGGGCACAATGATACAACCCCATTTGACCCATGTTGATAGTGAAGGGTTCTGATTTAGTGCCACCATTACAGAGCACTATGGCTGACATGCCATCAGGCAGTAACCTCAGTATTCATAAGTACTTGTCAGGACAGCCATGTGTTGACAGCATACACCCAAGAGCTTGGCACTCTACAGCATCAAATGCCTTTGTCAGACCTATAAAAGCCAAATACAAGGATTGCCTTTGTTCACAATAATTTCCTGTAATTGGCATGCTGCAAAGATCATGTCTGCAGTACCTCTAGATGAGCAGAAACCACACTGTAATTCAGGAAGTACTTCTTCAGTTAGTGGAAGGAGTCAGTTGACCAGGATACATGCAAGCACTATGCCTGTTGTTGATAAGAGGGAAATGCCTCTAATTGACACAACCTGCCTCATCTCCCTGTTTGAACCCAATCTGTGAACTCTTCCCGTAACCCACCCAAAAAAGTAATCTCTGCTCTTTTACCAACCACTCAATGCCATGGCTCTTTGGTAACCTTGAACTACAGTATTTCACTTAGTTCATTGGGATTTTCATCATGTTCAGAAATATCTAACACAGAACAATATCCCAAAGAATAAAAAAAGGAAAATTATTTTAGAAACATAGAAAACCTACAACACAATACAGACCATTCAGCCCACAATGCTGTGCCAAACATGTACTTACTTTAGAAATTACCTAGGGTTACCCATAGCCCTCTATTTTTCCAAGCTCCATGTACCTGTCCAGGAGTCTCTTAAAAGACCCTATCGTATCCGCCTCCACCACCATTGCTGGCAGCCTATTCCACACTCACCACTCTTTGCATTAAAAAAAAACTTACCCCTGACATCTCCTCTGTACCTACTTCCAAGCATCTTAAACCTGTGCACTCTCATGATAGCCATTTCAGCCCTGGGAAAAAGCCTCTGACTATCCACACGATCAACACCTCTCATCATCTTATACACCTGTATCATGTCACCTCTCATCCTCCATTGCTCTAAGGAGAAAAGGCCAAGTTCACTCAGCCTTTTCTCATAAGGCATGCTCCCCAATCCAAGCAACATCCTTGTAAATCTCCCCTGCCCTTTCTATAGTTTCCATATCCTTCCTGTAGTGAGGTGACCAGAACTGAACACAGTACTCCAACTGAGTTCTGACCAAGGACCTATACAGCTGTAACATTACCTCTCGGCTCTTAAACTCAATCCCATGGTTGATGAAGGCCAATACACCGTACACCTTCTTAATCATAGAGTCAACCTGCACAGCTGCTTTGAGCATCCTATGGACTCGGATCCAAGATCCCTCTGATCTTCCATGCTGCCAAGAGTCTTACCATTAATACTATATTCTGCCATCATATTTGACCTACCAAAATGAACCACCTCACACCTTTCTGGGTTGAACTCCATCTTCCACTTCTCAGCCCAGTTTTACATCCTATCAATGTCCTGCTGTAACCTCTGACAGCCCTCCACACTACCCACAACACCCCCAACCTTTGTGTCATCAGCAAACTTACTAACTAATCCTTCCATTTCCTCATCCAGGTCATTTATAAAAATCACAAAGAGAAGGGGTACTGGAACAGATCCCTGAGGCACACCACTGGTGACAGACCTCCATGCAGAATATGACCTGTCTACAACCACTCTTTGCCTTCTGTAGGCAAGCCAATTCTGGATCCACAAAGCAAGGTCCCCTTGGATCCCATGCCTCTTTACTTTCTCAATAATCTTTGCATGGGGTACCTTATCAAATGCCTTGCTGAAACCCATATACACTATATCAACTGCTCTACCTTCATCAACGTGTTTAGTCACATCCTCAAAAACTGATTTTATTTTCTCTAGAGATACAGCAAATTAACAAGCTCTTCCAGCCCAATGGACCCATGCCAACAAATTACACCCATGTGACCAATTAACCTACTAACTCACTAACCTGTATGTCTTTGGATTGTGGGAGGAAACCAGACCACATGGGGGAAACCCACACAGTTACAGGAGAGAATGTACAAACACCTTACAGTAGTGGTCACCAACCTTTTGAAGCCCAAGATCTTCTACCTCAGCCTTAGTGAAAGGCAAGATCGACCCCAGATTGATTAGTTACACACAAGCGCACTGGGGCAGAAAAAGACCGGAAGTAAAATCCCACAACCCGGAAGTAGATATAATGTATGAACACCAAGGGTACCCACCCTATTTTGCACCGCAGACCAGTTTAATATTGCCAATATTCTTGCAGAGTGGCCGATGGGGGGGGGGGGGGGGGGGCGGTGTTAAACACGACGGGCATACAGCGATACTCAAAGCAGGTTCTTTATGTCCAGTCTATTCTGCAATTTAGTTTTCGCAGCTCTCAGCACTTAGTTTCTGTCCCGCTTGCTCACGTTTTTTCATCTGAGAAAACTCAACGGGTTTGTCTTTAAGTGCAGTGTGCTTGGACTCAAGGTACCGAAGCAGTTTTGAGTGCTTCATTGCCTCATAGGACAGCCTCCGGGCCCAAACTCCAGCTTCCCACCCGCCCACCGCCAGACGCCTTGGCCAAGTGCGGCTGGTCGTGAGTGGGGTGAGAGGACAAGGTCAGGGCCGGAGGTCCCCGTGCCGGGGCTGTGGCTGTCGCAGTCTAGAGAGAACGACCAACAGAGCGAGGAGTGCAACAGGACGCGTGCCCCCACCCCACAGGATCTATCCGCCGACAAAAGTTTGCTTCAGTAGATTGCAGCGTGGTAGCTGCTCTGCTACTTACGAAACCCGAATTAGGTCTGCGAATATATTTGCACCGGGTTCCCCACGAACATTCGGTGTGCTAAACAGGTTTAGAGGCGGCGCCCATCTGTCCGCGCTCCGGGCCAGTAGCAACAGCACTTCCCGCTGGCCGCGCGAGGCCAACCAGTGATCCCTGGCATGAGGGTATCACGGCATTTAGGCGACTGATGACCTCGTGTGCATTCAAGTTCAATAGTGGGCGTGACAAGGAATGAGGAAAGGTGCAGCTGACTCATATCGTTTCCTCGCAGCCTGGTGGTTGGGGACCACTGAAGTACATTGTATAGTGCAGGGGAGCTACACGCATGCGCACTGGGCAGAAAGAACGAAACTAAAACCCCGCAACCCGGAAACAAACTCTCAACAGTATTTGTGTATTTATTTTTCTTTTTTTTTCAGAATCTACTGGGAAAGTCTCAAAGATCGACCAGTCAATCGTGATCGACGGGTTGGCGACCACTACCTTACAGGAAATGAATCTGGGTGGCTGATGCTATAAAGCATTACACTAACCCCTATGCTTTCATACCACCACTAAAGCAAAACTTGGGGTTTTTAGTGTTTTTTAATCAATCTATGTAACACCCACAATTGGGAGTAGACCATGAAAAGGCTGGAATTGTGTTTCGTTTCACAGCACTGATATATATGTCACTTTCATAAGGAAGAGAATTAATCAAATGTCTTTCTTGAGAGAACATATTAATTCACCTAGAGATAGTAAAGTAAGTGATTTTATTGTGGCCTTACTATTTCTGAGTTCATACTTTAATTCTGTATGACCATTTGAGTTGAGGGGTTATTGACAGGCAGCTTTCAAGTCCCCAGCATGAAAACGAAAAGGTCAGCTTGTTTTCCAATCAGCTGTCAAGTGTTAGTCAATAACCAGATTCTTGCCACTGGCACCTGTCAGCAAACATGGAGGGCACTGTGTTGTACCTGTCAATAACTGACAACATCAATTGCATTGGCGTGGAGTTTCCTCAGTGGTTGAACAGTTACAGTAGCCCTTCCAAACACTTTGATTCACAGCACACTGAAGTTTTCCAAGGCAAATGCATTAAAGAAATAAATAAAAATATGTGGGGCCAAAATGGAAATAAAAGTGTAGAATATAAATTCAGTGGTCACTTTATTAGATACCTCATGTCCATATAGAGGGGCCACTGAGCGTATGTTTGTGGTCTTCTGCCCATCCACTTCAAGGTTCAGCATGCTGTGCATTCAGAGATGCTCTTCTCTACACCACTGTTATGAGTGGTTATTCAAGTTCCTGTCATCTAGAACCAGTCTGGCCTTTCCCCTGACCTCTCTCATTAACAAGGAGTTTTCACCCACAGAAATGCCACTCACTGGATGTTTTGCTTTTCGCACCATTCTCTGTAAACTCTAGAGAATGTTTGTGAAAATCCCAGGAACTTCATCAGTTTCTGAGATACTCCAACCACCGCATCCACTATCAAAGTCATTTAGATCACATTTCTTCCCCATTTTGCTGTTTGGTCTGAAAAACTGAACTTCTTGACCATGTTTACAAGGCTTTATGCATTGAGTTGCTGCCACATGACTGCCTAGTTAGATATTTGCATTAGGGTGTAGAGGTGCACCTAATGAATGTAGTGTTACTGTTACAGAGAAAGTGGAGTACAGATACACAAATAAAGTACAAAGGCCATAATCAGTTAGATTAAGAGTAAGATCAATGGAGTTGTACACAGTGTGGAGGGTAGTCGTAAGTTACAAGGTGATATCAATGTGATGGTGAAATGGACTGAGAAATCACAGGTGATGCATTTTGTGAGTACTAACAAGACAAAGGCATGAATGGCAAAGCCTTAGAGAGAATCAAGACACAAAGGGGCTTTAGAGTACAAGTCTATAAATACTTGAATTTGGCAGAGCCGGTAGATAACACAGTTAGAAAGGCATATGGGATGCTGGCCTTCATTAGTTGGGGCAGTGAATATAAAGGTATGGAAGTCATGCTCCAAATTTATAAAACATTGGTCAGACTTCAACTGGAGTAATGATGTGATTCCAGTCACCAAGGTATAGGAAAGATGTGATTGCATTGCAGAGAATACAAAGGAGACTCACCAGGATGTTGCCTGGGATGGAGCAATTTAGTAATGAGAAGAAACTGGAGAGACTAAAAGAGCAGGGATAATAAATTGAGTAAAGACAGGGTACATTTTTGGAAAGTTTTCCTCTCATCTAAAACTAGAGGACAGAGATTTAGATGAAGGATAATAGATCATGAGCCATAATTCCTTTCACCCAGAGGATGGCAAGTACTTGAATCCACCTCCACAGAGTGGTGATAGCAGAATTACTGACAGCATTTAAGAGGTGTATAATGAACATTTAGATCACCTAGGCATTGAAGGTTATAGACCAAGACCGTAAATGGGATTAATAAGAATTGGGTTGCCCTACAGAAGACAGCATGAACTTAATAGAGTGAATGGGATTTTTCTGTCAAGATGATTTGAGGCACAGATAAACATTTATTCCGTACCATGTCTCTGATGGGCTTAAGTGAAACAATGAATAGATAACTGCAGCCTCTGTTTGTAACCTATTGCTTTTGGTGGGCTCTTTGATTTTTTTTTGCTCATCACATGAAAAATCAAAATCTATTACTTATTCCAGTTCTGCAACAGTCTCGTGTCTTTTGAACCAACCCTATAATCTGTTCCAAAATGAAATCCCTAACTTCTAAGGCTTCTCATCCTGCAAATCCACTTGAACCCTTGACCTAAACAAGAGATTCCACAAATGCTAGAAATCCAGAGTTACACACCCAAAATGCTGAAGGAATTCAGCAGGTTAGGCAGAGTCTATGGAGAGGAATAAACAACCAATATTCGGGCTGAAACGTCAATTCATCAGGACAGGAAAGGAAGGTGGAGGAGGGGAAGGAGAACAAGGTGGTAGGTGATAGGTGAGGTGGAAAGTAGGTGGGTGGGTTGAAGTGAAAAGCTGGGAGATGTTCTTCTTGCTGTTCCATACTGCTTGCAAACAGCTCTTATTATTAAATCACTGATACAGTATTCTTTCCTAGTCCCACTATCTCTATTACTCTTCTCGTTCTGATGTGAAGTGCTTTGTGCATTTTATGTTATGGATGCCACAATAAATGTACAGTAGATTATATTAGACCAGACTGTCCTAATGTAGGAAAATATTTAATTGAAAAGTAGTGACTACTGCTACACATCATGAAGGACAGACAAAGGCTGCCAATAAACAGTGTTATTATACAGTGTGGCAACAACATTGATCATTGCCTCGTTAGGTGGAACTAGACTACAAAAAAAAATAGCATAGACTTTTCCCAGCATCAATAATTTAGAAATTCCCCAGCGAGTCCTCCTCATTGGTGCTACAACTTTGACAGAAGCTTCAGATAAATGAATGAATTAGGTTTCTACTGACCTTCCAACGATATTACATCTGACTGGAATGCATGAACCTCAGAATGTCAACGTTTGTGATATGGAACAGAAGTAAAAAGATATCAGTTTATTTTAAATGGAGCTATCAAATATTAATCTCCATGAAGTATTACTTAATAGACATTGAGAAGATCCAGCAGCAAATGACATGACTATTGCTCTCTACATCTGTCTCCAAGAGTGTGACTGCAGCATCAATGTATTAAAGTTTAGTTTTGTGTGTGATTATATAAAATAAATCAAACTCTAATCTCTCTACTTGCCTAGATGAGTGAAGCTCCAACACTCAAGATCAACACTATTCAGGACAAAATATTTGAATGGCACCATATTAGCTACCATAAAAATTTATCCTTCCATTTACTGTGCACCAGGTCTATAGTGTGCACTATCTAGATGTATTGCAATAAATTACCAAGTACCTTCCAGACTTCTAATCTCTACTACACAGAAGAGAGCCGAAGCGTAATTGTTTCTGCAGAAGATCCCTTTCACAAGTTCTTACACAGGAGGTAGAAGCTCACCACTATCTTCTTAAAGGCTATTAGATGTGGCCACATGTTAAACAACTTCTGCCAGTGAGCACATTGCAAAAATAAATAACAATGTGAAAATATTAAAGATAGAATAGGACTTTTTGAAGGACAAAGTCATGTTTCCATTCAGTGCCATGACAGATTTACACAATGGTTAGAAAGTGCGAAGATTTTGCATTTGTATTAGTATGGTGGATAAAGATGCAACAACAGCCTGCAAAAGGGAAATAGAATAAATGCAAAAGGAAAAATGAAGATCAAAGGAAGAGTAGAAAACAGGAGATTAAACAAAAATAGAACATGATGTTAGAAAACAAAAAAGAATCGCAAGAAACAAACGATGGATCTGAAGGTGTAAACAGAGGCCGACAATTGCTACTACAATCGTTTGATTAAGGAATGTTCATGTAACAGAATATTATTCAGCAACTTCAAATGGATTTATGAAACAAAAACAAAAAAATGCTGGAAACACTCAGCAGGATAGGTATCATCTACAGAAAGACAAAATTAATGTTTTAAGACCAAAATGTCTAATGAACAAGTTGTGTCAAGTTGCGATTCTTTTTTGTTTTCTAACATCATGTTCTATTTTTGTTTAATCTCTTGTTTTCTACTCTTTCTTTGATCTTCATTTTTCCTTTTGCATTTATTCTATTTCCCTTTTGCAGGCTATTGTTGCATCTTTATCCACCATACTAATACAAATGCAAAATCTTCGCACTTTCTAACCATTGTGTAAATCTGTCATGGCACTGAATGGAAGGAAGGAGCAGACAAGGAGGGTGGCCTGGATAAATTAATCTTTTATAATTATTTATTGGTAAGAGGTACTTTTGTAACTGCTTGCTGTGCTTGTTGAAAAGTGTAAGTGGTAAGTTCTATACTTAAAACAATAACAGTGCAGGGTAAATTATATTTATTTTTGTAAATGAATAGCATTACCTAAACTGGTTTGGATCCAAGTGTATTTTTGGATGAACTGTTTCTGTTTTTCTTCAGATTTTCAGCATCTGATTCCCCCCCCCCCATTTTTTTCTTCTACTTGGGATATACATTGCTGCCCTTAGCCAAATAGTGGATAGTGACATTATGTTGAGATTGATGACAACCTACCAAAATATTGCCAACCATAAAATCATTCTTTGGCTTGGAGCCAACACTCAGGCAGACAAAGGAAATGGAAAATAAAAGTTCAGTAAAATAAAATAGTAAAACAATTAAGCCATTAGTTAGGAATGTACCGATTACATGTAAACAATCAGTACTAAAATTATTTAATAATGTTGTTAATTATCAACACTTCCTTACAGATTTGTTTCTTTTTAAATTTGTGCGGTGCTGTACTTTGCTTTAAGATAACTAAGCAATGTTAAATCATTTTGGCTAGATAGAAAAACAGGATTAACTTCACTGTAACCCAAATTGATTTTTATCATTTGAATCCAGAGATTAGATTGCAGCCTCAAACTAACAGTTTGGTATTTGCTTTTAATAACACATATGACCCCATTTTATTTATGAGTTTCTTGTTTCCATTTTAGAGTTCGTCCAGTCAATTTTGTTCTCTAGTGCAAATTATTTGTCTTGTTATAACATGTACACAAAGGAAGAATTAAACATCTTTTGCAATCAATAAAAGAGCATTGGCCATTTCACCTATAGTTCAGTATTAGGACTGTTTGTCAAGGCATGGAATTACAAAATGGTCCAATCCCCCCTATGCAAAGCAGGTACATTGAGTGTTAAGGTATTTCAGGCACATGATGCAGTGACTATGAAAGCAAAAAAGTAAAAGATTTAAAAGCTGAAATCTCTACATAGTGACCTCCACCTCTTGAAATATGGTTATGGAAATAATAGCAACTGATACTTTAGAGCAGGGTTTCCCAACCTTATTTTAAGCTATGGACCAATACCGTAAAGCAAGGGGTCCATGGACCCCAGGTTGGGAACCCCTGCTTTGGAGGGATACCAAGCTAAAGGCAGGCAAATGAGACTAGCATCAACTGCCATCTTGGTCGGCACGTGTGAGCTAGACTGAAGGATCCTTTGTGTGCCCTATTACTCAATAACATTAGGAAAGGTGAAATCAACACCACAGGCCAAGACAGTCACACAGAGACCTGGATTAACAACTCAAAGGCCCAAATTCATCATGGTGACAGAGAAATTTAAACTCAATTGGATAATCTGGAATTAAAAACAACACAACTACTCTAGTAATGAGGCCACAAAATACCATGTTGTTGTAAACTCTGATTCTCTAATCTGACTTGAGACCCATATTAAAGTGGTCTCAAGCATATCAAGCATCCTCTGAAATGACTTTGCAAATTATTCTCTCAAGGGGCAATCAGAGCCTTCCCAACGATGCCCATACTAATAAAATAGAAACTATTTAGCAGTTACATTTCAAACCTCATCACCAAGATAACAGAACTTTAACAAGTGTAAACAACTACAGAAACTGAAAGCAGACAAAGAGGGTGGCCTGGATAAATTAATCTTTTATAATTATTTATTGGTAAGAGGTACTTTTGTAACTGCTTTCTATGCTTGTTGAAAAGTATAAGTGGTAAGTTCTATACTTAAAACAATAACAGTGCAGGGTAAATTATAAATATTTTTGTAAATGAATAGCATTACCTAAACTGGTTGTCACATTGCAACATATCATATTACGGAAATAGATCTCTGCTTATCATAATGCTCCCGATATTCTGGTCAATGGTGAAGTAACTGCTCAGCAATATCTCAAATAAATGTCCTGTGGGGATTGAGCCCTCCCTCCTGTGGATGTCCAAATTCCCCAATATTAATTACACCACGTATCAACTCCAGAGCATGTCTAGTGCCCTGCAATGGCAGGCTAACAAACAGGGGGCAATCGTTGTGGAAAATTCTTTGGAGGGTTTAAATTTCCAGCATCCGCAATTTTTGATTTTCAGTAAAATGCACAATTTGTAACAATGTTTTTTAAACACTTCAAAAATACATGCAAAGGTTAACATAGAAAATATAGTATTATCCACTCTTTAGAAATAATAATAATCATAAAAAGTACAGAGGCCCTCCATTCATGAGGGTCAACCACAGACATTGTGTTCTAGCTGTTGATTGGCAAGCCAGGGCAATACAACATTGGAAGAAAGCTAGTGCCTATGCAGCAGGCTAACCCTCTCCATGTAGCTGATGAATCCAAAGGAAAGGCAGAGACCAAAACAGTTTGACACCAGCGGCATCACATGAGTTGCCAGACAATGTTGAACTCAATGTTGGACTGTCTTAGGGACTGCATCTCCAGATTTTACTCCCAAAGACTTCTCGATGAGTGGGTATAGCTGCAAGGTAGTACATTTTGAGGATTACGCCAAAAAAGGCTGTTAAACAGAACATCCAGCAGAGGCACAGAACTTCACTGAAAGTAACATACATTCCCAAGTCTCATTTATTGGTATTTCAGAGGATAACGTTTTCAAAATGTAATGTGGCAACGCTGCTAGTTATGCCATTCATACAACAGCAATATACTGTCCCAGTTTGTTTTAATAGCATTGTATTCATCTCTCACCTCTGTCAAATCCCTCTGCCAATTCTGCAACCATCAAAGGGAAAAAAATTCCCACTATTGATTATTCTACCATGGTTCAATTAGGCTGGAAATTCACTTACAGCATTTTATAGGAGGGCTCTACAATGGGTACTTAAAACTGCCTGATGCATCACACCGGTCTTCCCACCAGACAAAGGCCAGCAACATCATGAAGGATCGGACCCACCTTGCTTATGGACCAGTTGTACCATTTCCATTAGGGAAGAGGTTACATAGCATCCATGCCAGCACCACTGGACTCAGACAGCTTTCTCCCCGAAGCCATCAAGCTGATCCACACCTTCACCATTAACCCACCCATCTGATACCACCATTATGTCATACACATCACCTTATGTACATAAAATCAGTCTACACATATAACATTTGCATTTTATAGAATTGCTTTTATACTTTTTTTCCCTTTTTTTTTATTGTGTCCTTTATGTTTATTGTGTTTTTAAGCTGCATTGGATCCAGAGTAACAATCATCTTGCTCTCCTTTATACTCAGGCACTAATGAATGACAATAAACAATCTTGAATCTTGAATTTGAGGAAACACAGAACGCTGGAATAAATACAGAAAATAACAATGCATTGTTTTCTGTGCATTAATTTAATTTCAGAACCTGATGACATCATATGAACATGAACAAATTGTCTGCAGTGGAAACCAATTGTCTTGCATAAAATAGTCAGGGTTATGGTTTCCTTTCCTGAAACGTGTCCATAGACTGGATTTCCCCAAAATAAGAATGTGAAATCTTTAGACTCAAAAGCCCTTCTGAACTGACTTGCAAGGAGTAGACTAGGGAAGGGAGGCATAGATGACAGTTGTTACCAGTGAGTGAACTGTGAGAAATGTCTGCCTGAATGCGGTGTAGAGGGAGTGACTTGGAGAGCTGACCTGCTAATCAGAGAGAAAGCTATCAGCAGTTTAATGAAAGAACGTGAATCAACGAGAGGCGGCTCAGGGGTCATAACGTTTGATCCTACCAAAAGGAAAGTTTGGAAAGGACATTGGCTTTAACAAAGGCTCTCTGCATTGTTTACTGGTGGGAGATTTGAGTACTATACACAAGAGCAGACTCCAACAGAATATTCATAAGGTTGAATTTCTGTCATCTTGTAGTTCTTCCATAACCTGATGAGGGTTGTAGTATTTCAATTTTACTATTGTTCCCAACACACTGGTTAATTAGAAACTATAAGCCATATGATTTATGAAATAGTTTAAAAAGTTCAAACATTCGACATTTTTATCCTTAAATTAATTTACCTTTTGATAATCAAAACTTGAATTGAAGTTGTAGCCAAGATATATTTTCCACATAAATACTTTTGCTTTTGTATCAATTTCTGGGTATGCTTTACTCACATACCATCTGCCATCCATTATAATTACACAGCACTACATAATGTAATATCAGTGGTTTTTTGTTCAATACTTTAAACCGTCCTTGATTTTTGTTTCATATTCTGCTTACTTTAAGCTAACAGTTGCATGCCAAAAATGTCTTCCAGCATCTATTTCAGTCTTATTTTAAAATTAAGTACTGGAGGCAGCTTTTAAAAGTCAAAGAAATCAAGCCATGCTAAGAAATAAGGTACTTAATTATGATTCAGTTGAGAGGAGCTAAATTGACTAATAGCAATCCAAAAATCATTATGAATACATCACCTTGGGGTGTCCATCACTAGGTTAAACATGATGCTAATTGGAAATGGGCTGATTAATAGCCCTCTGTCCTGTCTATTCAAATAACACTTAACAAAATAATCAGTGGTGGCTGGCCACCAATTTCCCTAAAAGGAATTAAGCCATCAGAATTAACTGATAGGAAACAAATGAAGATGACCTGTAATTACTAAGCTGGTGAAGTAATTATCATATTACAGAAAATTATTCTTGATGAAAATCTTGTAAAACTGTGTCTCTAAGTCAGTTCCTTTTCAATTTCAGGCCCTTCGTTTGTAACTCAGGAACACTATTTTCTTTCATTTTAATTATTTGCCCAGAGACTCTGGAGGTATTTGCTGTCTGTGGTACTATAATTAAAAATGCAACTTGGTCAACAAACCTCTCCCTGTTTTTGTTTGAAATTTAAACAAATTACAGATGCATGAGTGGGTTCAGTGGGTTACAACAACCAAGTACATAAAAAAAAGAGTAATGCAGGCTACGTGCCCATTGTTTTTTCCCCTTACTATGACGTAGGCAATCATTTTTGTAGCTTAGGATTGATTTTATGGGTGTATTGGATCTTTTTTTAAGAAAAGGAAAACAACTTACACTTAATAGCATTAAGTGATAAACATCCTAATGAGCTTTATAGGATTTCTGAGAAAACCGAAGTGGATGTCAGTGGAAAGCTGAGTTTTATGGCGAGGCATTTTAAGAATGTTCCATGGCAGAGGTGTGGCAACTGACAGCTCATTCACTGAGAATGGATGGGAAGGAAAGGAAACAGAAGAAATCAAAGATGAATCACGAAATACAAGTGATGGAACTTTGATACCAGATATTTGAGAGTCTGCTGGGGAGGTCGAAGCCAGGTTTTTGTAGGCTGGACTCCAGAGGCCTGTCCTGGGGTATGTGTGGTAACACTTGCAGGCTGCCCCATGGACACCTGAGAGTGTTGGTTGTTAACACAAACAATACAATTCACTGTATGTTTTGATGCATGTGACAAATAAACTTTAATGGTAAGTACAACATGAAATTTTGCTTTTTTGGATGATGTGTGCATAATAGAACATAGAAATTTATAGCACCTTACAGGCCCTTCAGCCCACAATGTTGTGCCAACCATGAAACTTACTCTAGAGACCGCCTAAAATTTCGCTAGCACATAGCCTTCTATTTTTCTAAGCTCCATGTACCTATCTAAGAGGCTCTTAAAACACCCAATTGTATCTACTTCCGCCACTCCACTCCACACACTGTGTGTGTGAAAAACGTACCCCAGACATCCCCTCGGTAACTATTTCCAAGTGACTTAAAACTATGTGCCCTCGTGTTAGCCATTTCAACCCTGGGAAAAAGCCTCTGACTATCCACACAGTCAATGCCCCTCATCATCTTATACACCTCTATCAAGTTATCTCTCATCCTCAGTCACTCCCAAGGAGAAAAGGCCAACTACACTCAACCTATTCTCAGAAGGCATGCCCTCCAATCCAGGCAACATCCTTGAAAATCTCCTCTGCATTCTCTCTATAGTATCTACATCCTTTCTGTAGTGAGGTGACCAGAACTAAACACAGTACTTCAAATGGGGTCTGACCAAGTTCTTATATAGTTGTAACATTACCTCACAGCTCTTGAACTCAATGCCACGGTTGATGAATGCCAACACATCATATGTCTTCTTAACAACACTGCCAACCTGCACAGCAGCTTTGAGCGTCCTATCGACATGGACCCCAAGATCTCCCAGATCCTCCACGCTGCCAAGAGTCTTACCATTTATAATTTATTCTGTCTTCAAATTGCACCTACCAAAATGAACCACTTCACACTAATCTGGGTTGAAGTCCATCTGCCACTTCTCAGCCCAGTTCTGCATCCTATCGATGTCCCGCTGTAACCTCTGACAACCCTCCAGACTATCCACAACACCCCCAACCTTTGTGTCACCAGCAAACTTACTAATGCACCCTTCTACTTCTTCATCCAGGTCATTTATAAAAATCACAAAGAGGAGGGGTCTCAGAACGGATCCTTGCGGAACACCACTGGTCACCAACCTCCATACAACTTCCCTTTGCCTTCTGTGGGAAGCCAATTCTGGATCCACAAAGCAACGTCTCCTTGGATCCCATGCCTCCTTACTTTCTGAAGGAGCCTTGCATGAGGAACCTTATCAAATGCCTTACTGAAATCCATATACACTGCATCCACTGCTCTACCTTCATCAATGTGTTTTGTTACAAAATGATCTGAGCTTGTCCCATCATAAAGGAGTAGGCCATCTTACCCATCAGATCTGCTGTCATTCAATCAGATCAGGGCTGACTTGATCTTAGTTCCACTTATCTGCCTTTTCCCCAGAACCCTCAATTACCCTGCCATGCAAAAGCAATTTTAAATTATGGTATGAATATAATTCACATTTATATACCAAGTGAAAGGAGCAGATTCTGTGTGTCAAAAGTATTCTTTCTCACTGGAATTACATAAATTATGCAGCACAAACTAGTCACTTGCGTGATCTGCTCAGTGTTGGGGCATTTCACTTCCTCCATTCCATTCATTCATTTTAGCTTCTTGGTATTCTTTTTTCACTCCTTAATCTTACATAGGGTTGGCCGGTGGTATAGTGGCATCAGAACTGGACTTCAAAGCGAATGGTCCTGAGTTCAAAACCGGCCAAGTCCCAACCCGGGCAGCAGCAATATCCGTGCTGAAGTAAAGCCTGGCAACCTACTTCCATATATCGCCATGAAAAGTTATGGACAACTACACTATCCATATGGTCACCATGAGCCGACAATAACTTGATGGCTCGCAACAACATTCTTACATACTCCAGTTTCCTTTTAAAATAATTTTTTTTTTTAAACTAAATCTGTTTTATATAATTTAGATTAGTAAAGTCTAAATAGCTTCAATCCTAAACATTCAGGTCACTCCACCACTAGTGTACCATGGTTATACCACCTACAGAAAGCACTATAGTAACAGTCTTCCAATATCTCCTGAACTTGTAATTTCTAGCACTAAGGACAATGACAGCAGGCCAAGAGGAGCACCACCACTTGCAGGTTCCCTCTACGTCACACATCAGCTTCATTTGGAAACATCTCCATTCTTTCATTGTCACTGCAGCTAAATGCTGGAATTCCTAACCTTAAAGGACTGGCATGGTACAAGACAATTCACATCTTTTCAAGAGTAATTAGTGATGGGCAATAAATGCTAATCAATGTGCTGCCGGCAACGGTGGTGGAGGTGAATATAATAGGGTCTTTTAAGAGACTTTTGGATAGGTACATGAAGCTTGGAAAAATAGAAGGCTATAGGTAAGTCTAGTAATTTCTAAGGTAGGGATGTGTTCGGCACAACTTTGTGGGCCTAAGGGCCTGTATTGTGCTGTAGGTTTTCTATGTTTCTATGAAGGTGATACCCATGGTCTGTGGAAAATATCCTTCCTTGACAGCACTAATCAATGCCATTCAGACCCTTCCAATGTAACATGATTTAAAAAACACAACTAGAAATCTACTGACTTCACGTCATGTAATATATAATTGCTAAAATGTTATGATATTCCACCCCCCCCCCCCACCACCACTCCAACAGGAGGGGTAAACTGATTACAATTTTGTTTCTATCTTCTGGTAGATACTGAGGAAGGAACTGCACCTTCCTAAGAGATACAGTCACAGGTCATGTTTGTATAAAGCCATTTTGCATTTGCAATTTAAGCTGCAAAAGTCTTTTTTTTTATCTAAAGCAATTTTAAACAAGACCATTCAAAAGTTGCAGCTCTCCTTCTCATCTCCTAAGACCTTAAGGGTTAACTCCACCCATATAACAATTCTGGGCTTATTGAAAGGTCATTTAATATTACTACAGATAGTGACCACTGGTAGAATTAGAGATCACAGGCTTCTCCACTAAGCTTATGCACGATTGCTAAACTCAAGTGGCCTTTTTTTTTAAAACATAAAACTGATACAGGGCAACACACACAAAATGCTGGAGGAACTCAGCAGGCCAGGCAGCATCTATGGAGAAAAGTACAGTTGATGTTTCCGGCCAAAACCCTTCAGCAGGACTGGAGAAAAAAAGCTGAGGATAATGGTTTCCCTTCCTCTACCATCAACTCTGCCCTCAACCGCATCTCTTCCATTTCATGCATGCCTACTCATTCTCCATCCTTCCACCACACTACCAGGGATAGGGTTCCCCTTGTCCTTACCTACCACCCCACCAGCCTCCGCATCCAGCACATAATCCTCCAAAATTTCCGCCACCTACAACTGGATCCCACCACCAAACACATTTTTCCCTTCTCCCCACTTTCACTTTTCGCAGGGATTAGTCCCTATGTGGCTCCCTTGTCCATTTGTCCTTCCCCACCTATCTCCTTCCTGGCAATTATCCTTGCAAGCGGAACAAGTGCTACACCTATTCCTACTCCTCCTCCCTCACTACCATTCAGGGCCCCAAACAGTTCTTCCAGGTGAGGCGACACTTCACCTTTAAGTCTGTTGGGATCATATATTGTCTTCGGTGCTCCCAGTATGGCCTCTTGTATATCGGTGAGACCCGATGTAGGTTGAGAGACTGCTTCGCCAAGCATCTATGCTCTGAACGGCAGAACAAGCTGGATCTCCCAGTGGCCATCCATTTTAATTTCACATCCCAATCCGATATGTCCATCCATGGCCTCCTCCACTGTCGGGATAAGGCCACACTTAGGTTGGAGGAACAACATCTTATATTCTGTTTGGGTAGCCTCCAACCTGATGGCATGAACATCGATTTCTCAAACTTCCAGTAATGCCTCTCCCTCCCCTTTCACCATTTCTCATCCCCTTTTCCCTCTCAAGTCATCTTCTTGCCCACCTATCAGCTCCCTCTAGTGCTCTTTCCATCCCCACCCCTTTCTTTCTTCCATAGCTTTCTGTCTCTTTCACCAATCAATTTCCTAGTTCTTTGCTTCATCCGTCCCCCTCCAAGTTTCACCTATTGCCTGACATTTCTCTATCCCCTCCCCCTACCTTTCAAATCTACTCCTCAGCTTTTTTTCCTCCAGTCCTGCTGAAGGGTTTCAGCCCAAAACGTCGACCATAATTTTTTCCATAGATATTGCCTGGCCCGCTGAGTTCCTCCAGCATTTTGTGTGTGTTGCTCAAATTTCCGGCATCTGCAGTTTTTCTTTTGTTTGTGACGGGGCAAACTATGACAATTACATTTGTCATAGTTTCTAGTAATGCCTTGAAAGCCACCTTTCACATCATATACAGTGTCTTCAATAAGGAATCTATGATAAAAAGCAGAAACATGCACTCATGAGAATACGATTGTGTTTGCCCAGCTTCTGTCTCGGTCACATTTGTGGCGATTATATAACATTCTGGAAAGATTCCTAAATATTTCCTTTTTCCTGAACCACAGTACCCCCTTTATCACAGTCAACAGAGCCCTTCACCACATCTCAATTCTTAGCCCTTCTCCTCCTAGAGAGGGCAGGAACACAAGTGCTTACCTTCTATCCCATCAGCCTCCACATCCAACTGATCAACTTTCACATTTCTGCCAGCTGAACTACCAGATATACAGTAGTCAGAGAAATAGAAATAGCACAGAAACAGGCCCTTCAGCCCAACTAGTCCATGTCAACCACACATCCCCCCTGCTAGTCCCAGATGCCCACCTACGGCCCATAACCTTCTAAGCCTCACCCTTCCTTGTACTGTACCTATTCAAATGCTTCTTAAATGTTGCAATCGTACCTACCTCAACAATTTCCTCTGATAGCTCATTCCAGGTACTTACTACCCTCTGTGTAAAGAGGTTACCTCCCGAATACCTTAAATCTCTCCCCTCTTACTTTGTATCTGAGGTCTCCAGGGCTCCTGACCCTGGAGAAAAGACTATGACTGACCACATTATCCATAACCCTCATGATTCTAATTAAGTTCTACGAGATCACCCCTCATTCTCCCCTTTGCTTTTCATGATGTATGCTAGTGATATTAGATAGATAGATAGATACTTTATTCATCCCCATGGGGAAATTCAACTTTTTTCCAATGTCCCATACACTTGTTGTAGCAAAACTAATTACATACAATACTTAACTCAGTAAAAAAATATGATATGCATCTAAATCACTATCTCAAAAAGCATTAATAATATTATTAATAATAAACATGATTCTGATCCTAATTCTGTTCTACATTCTATAATTACTAGTCAGAGGAAGAAAATGGGCCTAGTGCTAGCTGGCAATAGAGAGAAAGGAAGGTTTGGTGCTAAAAAATGGAAGATATTGCCAAAGACAAGTATCAGAGAAAGAAAGGGTTCATCTTCATCAAGGAATTTTAAGTAGAGGATAAGATTCCTAACTTCCAATTGCTCCATCTCCAGAATTCAAGGAGTTCCTCTTGTTTCTAATGGGAACCAAATGGCTAATTTCAACCCAATTTGTAGGAAAATCATTACATAAATCATAATTATGACTCCTTGCTGGGGCTCAGCAGGCACCATTTCAAATGAAAATGGAGAGATTAGTGGGATGCTGTACTATATATATGTGGCACCAATGGAAATTCACAGATCATCAATTAAACATTTTAATCAACAGAAAATTAAACAGCTACTTAGCCCCTTGTCATCAAGCCAGCTGTTATTTTACAACATACAGACAGCTCATCTGATCATTAAAGGAACGATGCTAACATTGGATTTAATAACAAATACGCAAATTTACTTAATCTGTGGAAATTGGAGGCCTGATGGGTAAAACATCAATGAGATGCTGAAACAGCATTTAAGCATTCGTTTAATGATGGTTAAATACTCAATTGTTCCCCTAAATTAATAGAATATTCAGCTCCAAATGTTAAATGTAATGATACTGGCTTACTAATTTAAAATATTGATTGTTTTTTAAAAATTGTCAAAAACAAATAACTACTTCAGCAGGTTAGTGAACATCTTCGTAATTTAATAAATAACCCCAAACCTTAATCAGATCCAAAACAATCTGTGTATTAGCTTGATGCACAAAGAAGACTCAAAACTGGACTCATCCACAATATCCAAATCTCCAAGGGAAGTACAGAAAGGAAGGCATGTGTTTTGCCTACAGTGAAGCTGCTTCCCCACAAGTTTATGTATGCTGGTTGCACAATAGCAGTGTGAAGGGGCAAGTTAATCAGCTCAATCATGCTTAAGTTAATTAATACTTTAAACTTTTACAATTAAGTAGTATTATAGCACCTATGCTGCAGTATTAATATAGAGTGCTCAAGGATAAACAAGGTAGAAGTTCAGCTCTTTCCCATGCAAACGCACTTCTCTTAAGGAGTGTTTAATCTCGTCTACTTTATAATGAAAATTTGCAAGTGAGGCGCTTGGGCTTACAATTAGAGAGAGGAAAAACTTACCACCAGACTAGTTACACAATTTTAATGCCTGAAAGGAGATTGGGAGCAAATGCAAGTGTGAAATAAAGATAATGTAATAATATTAATAATAATAATAACATGTAAATAAAGGCAGACTTTTTCCACTGAGGTTGGATGAGATTATAGGGGGTCTTTGATGAAGGATGAATGGCAAAATGTTTGAGAGGAACGTGAGGTTGAACTTCAATATTTAAGAGAAATTTGGATAAGAACATGGATGGGAGTGTTATGGAGGACTATGGTCCAGGTGCAGGTTGACGGTCTAGGCAGATTGTGGCTCCTCCACAATCACCATCAGCACAGGTGTACCAAAAGGCTGAGTGCTTAGCCCCGTGCTCTACTTGGCTTATACCCAAGACTGTGAAGCTAAGCGCGGCTTCAATGCCATATTTAATTTTGCTGATGACACCATTGTCGACACCGAATCAAAGGTGGTGGCGAATCAGTATATAGAAGGGAGACTGAAAATCTGGCTGAGTGGTGCCACAATTTTTGTTCAATGTCAGCACGACCAAAGAGCTGTTTATTGACTACAGGAGGAGGAAACTAGAGATCCATGAGCCAGCCCTCATCAGGGAATCAAATGGGTCAGCAACATTAAATTGCTCAGCATTATCATTTCAGAGGATCTGTCCTTGGTCCTGCACAAAGAAGGCAAAACAGTTCCTCCACTTTCTTAGAAGTTCGCAAAGATTCGGCATGTCATCTAAAACTTTGACAAAAACATCTATAGATGTGCAGTAGTGAGTATACTGACTGGTTGTATCATTGCCTGGTATGAAAACACAAATGCCCTTGAACAGAAAAGCCTTCAAAAAGTGGTGAATATAGCCCAATACAGCACGGGAAAGCCCTCCTCACCATTGAGTACAATAAAGGTCTTGATAGAGTGAATGTGGAGAGGATGTGTCTTATGGGGGGAGAAAGGAGGGGGGAAGGAGGGGGGAAGGAGGGGGGAAGGAGGGGGGAAGGAGGGGGGAAGGAGGGGGGAAGGAGGGGGGAAGGAGGGGGGAAGGAGGGGGGAAGGAGGGGGGAAGGAGGGGGGAAGGAGGGGGGAAGGAGGGGGGAAGGAGGGGGGAAGAAGGGGGGAAGAAGGGGGGAAGAAGGGGGGAAGAAGGGGGGAAGAAGGGGGGAAGAAGGGGGGGGGAGTCTAGGACCAGAGGACACAGCCTCAGAATAGAGGGGCATCCTTTTAGAATGGAGGTGAAAAGGAATTTCTTTAGCCAGAGAGTGGTGAATCGGTGGAATTCTTTGCCACAGGCAGCTGCAGAAGCCAAGTCTTTATGTATATTTAAGGCAGAGGTTGATAGATTCTTGATTGATTAGGGCATGAAGGGATACAGGGAGACAGAAGAAGAGGAAAATTGGATCAGCCATGATGAAATAGCAGAGCAGACTCAATGGGCCAAATGGCCTAATTCTGCTCCTTTATTTTTTGGTTTTATCTATAAGGACACGTAGCAAGAAAATAGCATCCATCATCAAGGACCCCCACCATTCAGGTCAAACTCTCTCCTGCTACTGCCATCAGGAAGAAGGGTAAAGGAACCTCTGGCTCCACACAACCAAGTTCAGGAACAATTATTACCTTAGGCTCTTGAACCACAGGGGATAACTTCCCTGAACTTCACTTACACCAACAGTGAACTATTCCCTTTTCCTTAATCCCTCATCACCTTGTGTTTCTCTCTCTCACCTCCCCTCACCACCTTTTAAATCTACTCATCTTTTTTTCCTCCAGTCCTGCCATGCATCTTGGCCTGAAACATAGACTGCACTTTTTTTCCCATAGATGCTGCCTGGCTTGTTGAGTTCCACCCGCATTTTGTGTGTGTTGCTTACATTTCCAACATCTGCAAATTTTTTCTTGTTACTGAACTGTTCCCTCAACCTATGGACTCACTTTCAAGGATTCTCTAACTCATGGTCTCAATATTTATTGCATATTTATTAATATTTGCATTTGCAGTTTGTTGTCTTCTATGCTCTTCCTCTTTCATTGATCCTTTTTAGTTACCATTTTATAGATTTGCTGAGTGTGCCCACAAGAGAAAGTAGTTCAGGGTTGTACGTGGTAACAAGCATGCACTCTGATAATAAATTTTACCTTTGACATTTTTTTGTATTATTTTTGTCAATACAAATTTTTTTCTGAAGTATTACTTACTCAATTTTTCTTGTTTATGATAGACCACTTGAAGCAGAACAAATATGATTTCAGACTTGTATCACATAGGAATTTGGAGAAACAAGAAATTAACCTTTATGGAATATAATGTGTTTAAATACATAACAATGCTAATGCTTTGCAATAGGTCAACTAAGCTAAAAATGTTTTGATGATTTTTGTTTGCACTCAGTGTCTGAGGCTTCTTGCTCAAGTGTCCAACAATAATCAGCCAGCATTGAGATGGATTCCAGTTGCCCTGATACAGTTTCTCCATGACAGCAATGTCTGGTGAAATCTTTCACCATTCTTGTCATTGGCAATGCCCTTGATTTCTATGTTCAATAAGTTTCAATGAGATTCCTCTCATTCTTCTAAACTCAAGCAAGTGTAGGCCCAGAGCCAAACACTC
The DNA here is from genome assembly GCF_048418815.1 of Hemitrygon akajei. NCBI lineage: Eukaryota > Metazoa > Chordata > Chondrichthyes > Myliobatiformes > Dasyatidae > Hemitrygon > Hemitrygon akajei. The sequence continues at coordinate 19,175,539 of NC_133126.1, forward strand.
CTCATAGGTTAGCCCTTTCATTGCTGGAATCATTCTCATGAACCTCCTCTGGACCCTCTCCAATGCTTGCACATTATTTTTCTTAGATAAGAGGCACAAAACTGTTCACAATACTCCGAATGCAGTTTGATCAATGCCTTATAAAGCCTCAGCATTATATCCTTGCTTTTATACTCTAGTCCCCTCAAACTGAACGCTAACACTGCATTTGCCTTCCTTAGCAGCGACTCAACCTGTAAGCTAATCTTTAGGGAATCCTACACACAGACTCCCAAATCCCTATGCACCTCTGATTTCTGAATGTTTCCTCCATTTAGACGATAGCCTAAGTCTTTATTCCTTCTACCAAAGTGTATGACCCTACACTTCCATCTGCCACTTCTCTGCCCATTCTCCTACTCCAAGTCCTGCAGACTCCCTGCTTCCTCATCACCATCTGCAGGTCCACCCATCTTCTTATCCGCAAACTTGGCCACAAAGCCATTAATTCCATCATCCAAATCACTGATATATAACATGAAAAGAAGCAACCAAACACCAACCCCTGCAGAACACCACTGGTCACCAGCAGTCAACCAGAAAGGCCTCCTTTATTCCTTCACTTTGCCTCCTACCAATCAGCCAATCTTCTATCTATGCTAATATCTTTCCTCTAATACCATGGGCTCTTATCTTATCAGGATCATGTGCAGCACCTTGTCAAAGGCCTTCTGAAAATCCAAGTAAAAGATGTACAAGATATTAAGAGGAATAGACAGAGTGGACAGCCAGCATCTCTTCCCCAGGGCACCACTGCTCAGTACAAGAGGACATGGCTTTAAGGTAAGGGGAGGGAATTTCAAGGGTGATATTAGAGGAAGGTTTTTCACTCAGAGAGTGGTTGGTGCATGGAATGCACTGCCTGAGTCAGTGGTGGAGGCAGATACACTAGTGAAGTTTAAGAGACTACTAGACAGGTATATGGAAGAATTTAAGGTGGGGGGTTATATGGGAGGCAGGGATTGAGGGTCGGCACAACATTGTGGGCCAAAGGGCCTGTAATGTGCTGTACTGTTCTATGTTTAAACAACATCCATCTGCTCTCCTTTGTCTATTCTGCCTGTTATTTCCTCATGAACAGAGATGAAGAGGAATTTCTTTAGCCAGAGGATGGTGAATTGGTGGAATTCATTGCCACAGACAATTGTGTAGGCCAAGTTATTGGGTATATTTATTTAGTTTGGAGGTTTATGAGGTCTTAATAAGTAAGGCAGCCAAAGGTGATGGGAAGAAGGCAGGAGAACAGGGATGAGGGGATGATAAATCAGCAATGATGGAATGGTAGAGCAGATTTGATGGGCTGAATGGTCTTAATTGGTATGGTTTATTTTATCTAAATGGTATGTTTTATGGTCTAAATCCTACAGGGTTCACTAGGTACAACTCTAACATGATCTAGTCCGCTTGGCTTCAGACCCAACTTCAAACTACGCACTGTCTAGCTTGTGCCTATCACCTTCTAGGTTAACTGCTTCCCCTCACCCCACTTTCTTAAGTCAGGCATCTTCCCCCTTCCTTTCCAGTCCTGATGAAGGACCTCAGCCTGAAACATTGACTGTTCATTCATTTCCATAAATGCCACCTGATCTGCCAAGTTCTTCCAGAATTTTGTGTGTTGGTCTGGATTTCCAGCAACATCTCGTGTTCAAACTGCCTTCTCAATTCAAGACATATAGGGATGGACAATAATAGATGTCCTTGTCAATGACATCCACACCTTATTATCCATAGATTTTCCAACCATGCAGTATGAAATAGGAGAAAAACGGCAAAAAGGACACAAAATAAAAACAAACATGCTTTGGTACATCCTTGTTGCAACAGAAGTTATCATTACAAGAAAAAAAATTATTAAAATCTAAATTAGAATGAGAAGCTATACAGTAGTTAAAGTACCATCCTTCCAAAATTTCCATCAGCACAGAACAGGTTAAGTAGGAATGCAGAAAAAATGCATCACCCATTATGTAGGTAAAATGCCATTTTGAAATGTTACAGTGCGTAATCTTTACTTAATGGATTTAAAGGCCATTCTATTTGGGCTGATCCCGCAGGGTGTGCACAGTACAGAGGAAAAGACAGCCCCTTCCTCTCCCTTGCCACCTGTATGTGATGTTTGTGTTCAGGATTCAATTACACCATTATTGATACCTCACAAGGATATTTAAAATGCAGACGTGGAGCCTGATTTCCCATGGGCCTGCTCATCTTTATTTCAATGCCAGCGTCCCTAGGTGAATTCCTAAGGCGTCCATATTAATAGGTCTTCAGTCTGGATTCATTCATTAAACACTGTGCAAGGTTTATGATGCTATGATTATTAGCCGACAAGTCCTTGAATCTCAATTTACTTATGCAAATGCAAGTTTTCTCCTTGAATTGCCTGAAAAAATACTACAGACTGATCCAGTAAACTCAGAAGCCATAAAAGAACTAAAAGGTTTTAATTTATTGCTCCAGCTAACTACTTGCAATCTGACCCAAGAAATAAAGAGCTACTATTAAATACTTGAATAAGAATATAAAACAAATTTGTCAATGTGAACCAAACATCCAGATTGTCTAAAACTTACTATGTTCAATATTTTGGGGGAAAAAAAGCATTTTCATCACAAGTATTTAAGCACATATATACAACAAATATACCAGATGAATTGCACACACGATCATAAGACATAGAAGCAGAATTAGACCATTTGGCCCATTGAGTCTGCTCCACCAATCCATTATGGCCGATTTATTATCTCTCTCAACCTCATTCTCCTGCCTTTTTCCCTGTAACCTTAGGTGCTCTTACTAATCAAGAATCTATCAACCTCTGCTTTAAATATATCCAATCACTTGGCCTCCATAGCCATCAGTGGGAATGAATTCCACAAATTCACCACTCTCTGGCTGAAGAAATTCCTCATCTGTTCTAAATGGGTGTCCTGCTATTCTGAGGCTGTGCCTTCTAATGCGAAACACCTACACTATAGGAAACACCCTTCCACATCCACCCTATCTAGGCCTGAGGGATGCAAGTGGCTACACCTCAGATCCAGTTATAAGCTATAATCTAATCAAAGAGTTTAGATGACTGTTGGAAAAGAAGAATGGGAGTGATTAGAGGTGGCCTATCAATTTATCACATCTATTTTGCTGATACAATGCAACAAAGTTAATATAAAATTAAAGACCTAAATATAGACTCAATGCTTACTCTCCTTTCCCCCCGAAGAATTACACACTATGAAGATCACATCAATGATTTTAAGCAGCATCCTTTTCTAATTTGCTACCGTTGGCTCTTAAGTGAACTCCCAGTATGGGAGCATATAGGTTTCTACAAAGATTTACAATGTCAGTGATCACTGATTGGGGTTCAATTCCTATTTGTAAGAAGTTTGGACATTCTCCCTGTGACCACAGGATTTCCTCTGGGTGCTCTAGTTTCCTCCCACATTCCAAAGCCATACCGGTTAGGATTAGTGAGCTGTGGGCAGGCTATGTTGGAGCTGGAAGGGTGATGATATTTGTGACTGCCCTCAGCCATCTTTGGACTGTATTGGTTGTTGACACAAGCAACATATTTCTGTTTCAATGTACATGTAACAACTAAAGCTAATCTCAAAATTAATCTTCATGTGTAAGAATGTTCAACCATAATGGGCTTACATAACTTGTACGTTTACAGTTATCATTACTCAAAAATTATACCATTATTAAAATACAATTATCTTGTACTGACATCCAGACTTGATGGGACTGGTTTTAAAGTTGTTAAGCAACAGGACATAGATGTCACTGTCAAAGCCAACATTTAGTGTCCATCTCTATAGTTCTATTCTGCAATGAAATTGGTAATTTTCAAGCTCACTATTACCAAAAGCAGTGGTGTACAACTAAGTCAGCAGGGAGAAAAACACTGGTAATCAGAAACTGAGAGACACTCAAGCAATATCCCAGATATTCTAAGAAGCCCTCACTGCTATCATTCCAACTGCATTTAGACAGTCAATTCCTGGCAAAATTCAGTGCTTCCTGGGAAGCACCAACTAAACCTGTGTGTAGATTTAATCTTTCCATTCAAGTTTCAAATTTCTAAGAACATATATGTCACCATGTACAACCCCAAGATTAGTTTTCTTGCAGGCCTCATTGTAAATCCAAGAAACTAATAGTATCAATGAATGACCACACCCAACAAGAAGAACAAACAACCCATATGTAAAAGATAACAAACTGCACATACAAAAGAAAAAAAACAGTAACAGTCTCTGGGGCTGGCATCCTTCAGGAGGGTGAATCTATGGAAAGCATCTGGCCCAGAATGGGTACCTGGCTGAGTAGTGAAGACCTGTGCTGATCACCAATATCTTTTAACTCACGCTTTAGCAGTCTGAGGTACACACCTGCTTCAAGCAAACTTAAATTATACTGGTGCCCAAGTGGAACGTGGTAATGTGCCTCAATGTCTGTCGTCCAGAAGCACTTCCATCAACTGTGATGAAGTGCTTTGAGAGGTGCTGATGAAACACATCAACTCTTGCCTGAGAAGCAACTTGGGTCCACTCCAATTTGCCTACCGACACAACAGGTCCACAGCAGATGCCACCTCTTTGGCCCTTTACTCAACCCTGGAGCACCTGGACAGCAAAGATGCATCCATCAGGATACTCTATCGACTACAGCTCTGCATTCAATACCATCATCCCCTAAAAACTAATCAATAAGCTTCAAGACATTGGCCTCAAAACTTCCTTTTGCAATTGAATGCTCAAATGACTCACTTGCAGATCCCAGTAAGTCTGGATTGGCAACAACATCCCACAATCTCGATCAGTATAGGTGCACCACAAGGCTGTGTGTTTAGCCTCCTCCTCTAATCACTTTTCTCATTCACTTCAATAAGTAGTTCCAAAGAAGCTAAGTAAACTACTGGTAATTTCTCTTTTCTTTAAAAGGAGCTGAGCATAAACCAGTATCTGCAGATTTTCTCTTGTTTGTAAGCAAAAAGTGTTTCTTTTTCCCCTACACATTTTTTCATTGCTTCCTGGCTTATTTGCTCATTTTGTTTAAAAAATCTTATGATATTGTTAATTTTGTATTAAAGTTCAAAGTAAATTTATTATCAAACTACATATATGTCACCATATACAATTCTGAGATTCATTCTATTGCAGGCATACTCAATAACTCCATAATAGAATCAATGAAAGACTGCACCAACTTGGGCATTTAACCAGTGTGCAAAAGATGTCAAACTGTGCAAATACAAACATAAATAATAACAATGATAAATAAATAAGCAACAAATATCAAGAAATTGAGGTGAACAGTCGTAGATTGTGGGAGCATTTCAATAATAGGGCAAGTGAAATTGGGTGAAGTTATCCCCTCTGGTCCAAAAGCCTGACATTGAGGGATAATGACTGTTCATGAACCTGGTGCTATGAGTCTACGGGCTCCAGTACCTTCTTCCTGATGATAGCAGCAAGAGGAGTGTATGACATGGGTGGTGGGGGTCTCTGATGATGAATGCTGCCTTCCTGAGAAAGTGCTCTGTGTACATGTGCTCAGTGGTGGGAAGGGCTTTACCCGTGATGGATTCGGTCATATCCACTACTTTTTGAAGGATTTTCCATTCAAGGGCATTGGTGTTTCCATACCATGCTGTGATGCAACCAGACACCTACAGAAGTTTGTCAAAGTTTTAAACGTTACGCCAATTCTTCGCAAACTCCTAAGGAAGTAGAGGCGCTGCCATGCTTTCTTTGTAATTGCACTTGTGTGCTGGCTCCAGGACATATCCTCTGAAATGGTAACACCGAAGGATTTAAAGTTGCTGACCGTCTCCACCTCTGATCCTCCGATGAGGACTGGCTCATGGACCTCTGGTTTCCCAAATAACACACACAATACTGGAGAAACTCAGCAGGCCAGGCAGCATCAATGGAAAAGAGTAAACAGTTGATGTTTCAGGTCAAGACCATTCATCAGAACAAGAGGAAATTGATGAAAAGTCAGATTAAGAAGGTGAGGGGAGGGGAGGAGGAAATACAAGGTAGTAGGTGATAGGTGAAACCAGGAGGAGGATGAAGTAAAGAGCCGGGAAGTCGATTAGTGAAAGATGAGGGGTCGGAGAAGGGGGAATCTTTTAGGAGAGGACAGAAGGCCATGGAAGAAAGGGAGGAACAGAGGAAAATGATGGGCTGATAAGGAGATGAGGTGAGATGAAGTGGGAATGGTGGGGTGGGGGGTCACATTACCAGAAGTTCGAGAAATCGATGTTCATGCTATCAGGCTGCAGACTACTGAGACAGAATACAAGGTGTTGCTCCTCCAACCCAAGTGTGGCCTCATCGCGGCAGTAGAGGATGCCACAGACCGACATGTCAGAATGGGAATGGGAAGTGGAATTAAAATGGGTGGCCACTGGAAATCCTGCTTTTTCTGGCTGATGGAGCGTAGGTGCTCGTTGAAGCAGATTCCCAATCGACGTTGGGTCTCACCAATATATAGGCCACACTGGGAGCACTGGATTCAGATAACCCCAACAGAATCACAGGTGAAGTGTCATTTCACCTGGAAGAACTGTTTAAGGCCCTGAATGGTAGTGAGGGAGGAAGCATAGGGGTGAGTATAGCACTTGTTCTGCTTGCAAGGCAAGTGCCAAAAGAGAGATCAGTGGAGAGGGACGAATGAGCAAGGGAGTCATGCAGGGAACAATCCAATCCCTGTGTGAAGCAGAAAGTTGCAGGGGGGAGGGAACGTGCTTGGTAGTAGGACTGCTTCATGCTCCTATGCTCCATCTGCCAGAAAGAGCGGGATCTCCAAGTGGCCACCCATTTTAATTCCACTTCCCATTCCCATTCCAACATGTCAGCCCATGGCCTCCCCTACTGCAGCGACAAGGTCACACTCAGGTTAGAGGAGCAACACTTTATATTCTGTCTGGGCAGCCTCTAACCTGATGGCATGAATATCAATTTCTTGAACTTCTGGTAATGGCCACTGCCCCCCCCCCCCCATCACCATTCCCATTCCGCTCTCTCACCTTATCTCTTTACCTGCCCATCCCCATTCCCTTTCTTCCATGGTCTTCTGTCCTCTCCCATCAGAGTCCCCCTTCTACAGCCCTTTATCTCTTTCACCAATCAACTTACTTGCTCTTTACTTTATCCCTTCCCAACTTCTGGTTTCACCTATCACCTGCTACCTTGTATTTTCTCTCCCCAACCACCCCCCCCCCCCCAACTACACACACACACACACACACACACACACACACACACACACACACACACACACACACACACACACACACACACACACACACACACACACACACACACACACACACACACACACACACACACACACACACACACACACACACACACACACACACACACACACACACACAATGAATACTTGTGGGTTCCAGAGATGTTCATAGAAACTTGAATGTCTTTGATAGGCAGTGGTGTGATGTTTCTTCCAATATGTTTGTCTTGCACAAACAGAACTTGCCAATCAGAATCCCCAAGACAAGCTGGATGGAATAATCCTATGGGCCATAGACTGAGAGTAGCAGGACAGTTTTTCTATTAATCATTCCTGTGAGGGCTAGCTGCTACCTGCCAACAGACAACAATAACAGGAACAATCCAACAGGCCATACATTAAAAGCATCCAAGAAAGTACCACCAACAAACAGCAACACAAAGAATCCAATAGAGTACACTGGATTATCTGATCTATCTCACACAAGAGTCAAGGAAACAGGATACAATGATTTGAGATTTACATATCCCTATCAACTATGACCTTACCATAGAGTCCATATGTAGAGTATGACCATACTGTAGAGGACAACAGCACAGAAACAAACCCTTCAGCCCATCTACTCCATGCTGAACTGTTATTCTGTCTAGTGCTACCAACTCGGGTCCTCGAGTGTCGGCAAAATATCCTTGTTAAGTTTTCTCTGTACTCTTTCAATCTTATTGATATTACCAGCAATGCTATTCATTGGGCCTCAAAAAAGTATTTTGAATCCTTCTATAAAAGAAACATGTATAAAAGAAGAGACCTCTAAATGTGGTACTGAAAAAGTATGCAACTGGATAGATCACACAAAACTGCACAAAGAACACATAACAACATCTTTTCTTTATACAGAAGAAAATGAAGTCAGCCAAACAGTTTCAGCTCAGAGCTTTTCCCATCTGAACACAAAGTAAAACTCACTAATGGACAAGTGACCTTGGCTCATCCACATTCATGATTAATGAAAGATGGAGCTGCTGCTATCCTTTAAAGTCAAAAGGGACAACTGATCAAAGTTAGACTAACTCACAATAACTTTGACGCAAAGTTCTTTTTGTATTTGATAACAATGCATATTGATCTTTTTTGGTAAATCCATTTTATGTGACTGCGCATTGTTTACATAAAAATATAAGAATGCAAAAGGGCATTGATATGAGATTGTAGGTGATCTGCATCTTAATTCCATCCACAAGCTTGGTTCCTTTATCCTTCTGTACCATGTCCAGCAATAATCTAACATTCTCAAGACTTCAAATTAATAATTAAATTAGCATTAACACAAGAGATTCTACAGATGCTGGAAATCTTCAGCAACAGACACTGTTGGAGGAACTCAGCAAGTTTCGGGTTGAGACCCTTCACCAGGCTGGAAAGGAAGGGGGCAGAAGTCAGAATAGGGTGCTTGATGGAGGAAAAGGAGTACAAATTGGCACATCTCCCCTCACCCCATTGTCCTAATGCCATTCCAGGGATAGGGTTCTTGATCCACTTTGTACCACCCCATGAGCCTCATTAACATAATTCTCTGTATCTTCTGCCATCTTTAATGTATCCTATCACCAAGCACATCTTTTCCTCCACCCCCTCCCTCACTCTCCACTTTCTGCAGAGAGCACTTTCTAAATGACTTCCTTGTCTACTCATCCCTCTTAACCGATCTCCCTCCTGGCACTTACCCTTACAAGCAGCACAAGTGATACACCTACCCTGACACCTCCTCTATCACCACCATTCAGGGCCCCAAACAGTTCTTCAGTTGAGGTGACACTTCCCTTGAGAGTCTTTTGGGGTCATCTGCTGTACCCAGTGCAGCCTCTTCTACATTGATGAGACCCAACATAGATTCGGAGAGTGCTTTGCCAAGCACCTATGCCCCATCCACCACATAAGGTGGAATTTCTTATTTCAACTCAACTTCCCACTCCCATTTTGACATATCAGTCCATGGCCTCCTCTACTGCCACAAAGAGGCCACTCTCAGATTGGAGGAGCAATACCTTTTATTCCATCTGGGAAGTCTCCAACCTGATGGCATGAACAGCACTGAGTTCTTTAACTTCCAGTAATTACTCCTCCCTTCCCCTTCTGTCCTTTACCAATTCCCCTCTTCTCCTCACCTGCCAATCACCTCCCTCTGCCTTCCCTTTCTTTAATAGTCCACTGTCCTCTCCTAATAGATTCCTCCTTCTTCAGCACTTTAGCTTTTCCACCTATTATGTTCTAGCTTCTCACATCAACTCCCCCCTCCTCAACCCAGCCATCTTCCTGCTCACCTGGCCTCACTTATCACTTGCCAGCTTGTCCTTTTTCCTTTCCAGTCCTGATGAAGGGTCTTGCCCAAAACGTTGAATGTTTATTCCCCTAAATAGATGCTGCCTGACCGAAGTTTCTCCAGCATTTTGTGTTGCTCTGGATTTCCACCATCTTAAGAATCTCTTGTAATTAAGTTTAACTACCTATCCCTGATATTCAATGAGATTATTATTGCTGAGTTTATTTTAGAAAGCTGGAGAAAGTCATATTTTTCTCAACTGCAAACTGCAACAGGACATGCACCACATATCTGATTACAAGGAGTCGAGAGAGCTCAATGAGATGTAAATTATTGCATGATTCATGTATTTTATTATATATTCATACCTCAGTGCTGGTATGACTCAATGTACTGCTGCAATATGCAAGAAGGTTAACCAATTTTGCTAAAGTGCTTAAGATTACACCCCTAACATGGAATTAGCAGGAAAAATAAAAGGCTGCAGATATAGTGATAGCCAAGTGTACAAACATGGGTTTGCATAAGTTAATTGCTTGATTCTCATATTTCCATATAGTACAGAATGTGGCCATTCAGACCATTGAGTCTATGCAAGTTCTTACATCTAACCCATTCCCCCACTTATTTCCCTGTAACTTATTCTCTTATCCAGTCTATTAACTTCCCCTTAACTTCTTACCACCCTTGCACATTACATACAGTAGCCAATTAACCTCACAATGAGCATTTTCTGAGGGGTATGTGCTGAAAGCAGAGCAGCTGGGGAAATCCTCATGGTCACAGGAAAACATCAAAACGAAGACAGGATTAAACCTGGGCTGCTGCAGCTGTGTCACTGTACTGTCCTTGTAGGTCTCCCCTGACAATTAAAGAGGTTACATTAGTCACAGAACGAGTCACCAAGATAAATGAACTTACATGTCCAAACAGGGGACTTCACTAACATAACAGCAGTATATTCCCTCAATCTTGTAATGACGGACATTCAGACAGGTGATTTATTTCTAAAGAGCTTCATTAGGAAGTCAGAAACACAAATTCACAAAGAGAGATCAGGGACCTAATGAACCCATTTCAGATCAAACTGCACTCATTTCTCTATTAATCCTCTTAGCCATCAGCTTCTTTTTTAATCTGATTCTCTGCAATAAAATAAAGGATTTTTTTTAATATACAACAAACTGTTAAATGCTTGTAGAGGAAAGTTAAGCAGAGCAGATAAACCCCTTCACAAACAGAAGATCCTCTTGTCATTTGATTTTGCATTCTGGATGACTTATAGTCATGAAATCTTCTCACTGACCACTGAATTTAGGTGGAGGTCAAACTCTTAAAACAGGATACAAATCCACACAAAATGTGAATGTGGTATTCACTGTGTTCAGCCTATATTACTTTGTGGTGGGGGGGGGGGGGGAAGAGAGCAACTTTTGGTGAGAGAGGTCTGCTACAAGTACCAACCTGCTACAAATTGGCAGGCAATTTGCATCAGTTCAGCGTTCACCTTGGAAATACAAGGAAAATCTAAAATTTCGACGTGAAACTCAGTACCAAAATAAAGTTTCATGAAATTGCTCGATTTACATTGATAATACAAATTAATTTTGCTGCAGCCATTTAATGCTGGTAGTTCTAAATTGACCTTGCTAATAATGTAATTTATTGTCCTGACATGACATTAAACCTTGGAAGCCCAGAAAAGGACCAATGAATGTACGGTCTAAATTGAGCTGGCAGCGAATTGTTCTTGGAGGATTTTTAAAACTCTTTAATCTGTCTTGGCATTACCTTTGTGTCAGTAATGCCGATGGTATCAGATGAAAAGTGGTGTAAAATAGTTACGAGGCTGAGAAATACAAAATCAGAGGGTTTTTTTTTCCAGGAAATAACTTTGGAATGCTGTACGAGAGGAATTTGAAATATGACATGCTACATGCAGCAGGCGTGCAAAGAAGATAATGATTCAGACCTATGATTCCCAAAGTTCAGCATCCTTGAGTTTGCCTTGAACCAACTGCAGTGATTAGTCAAAAACAGTTTAATCACTGTATTACATGACTACCTTGTTGCTAGAAGGTAAAGCAGACAGAACTGATCTCTTTGCTGTTCTTGAAGGACAAGGCTGATGGTTTTTCATTTGGTTGGTCAATACCATTTTATAGATTTCCCTCCTATTCACTCAACTTTTCAAAGCCCAGTACAACTCCCAAACACAGCCCAATCACAATAGCTTCATCTGTTTGTTCATTCAAACAATTCTCGTCTCCTTCCCCACTTTTTGATCTATTCTCTTTATTCCTGTTTATATTCAATCTGACTTTATTTTACATTATTTCATTTTCTGTTGTTGCTGTATTCTGTTCATTACAATTTTATTTTGTTAATCTAGAAGGCAGATCACCAGTTTTAACACTCAGAAGATCTGAATAGTGATAATGACATTACAGGTGTAAAGTAACACACAAGCAATATGCTGAGGAACTTGATGGTTGAGGTATAAAGTTTTAGTCATATTTGCTATAGTAACTTCTGGCTTCCGGTCAGTCTTTCATTTTCTATCTTCCATGTACTTCATCCAGCTACATTTTGTTATCTGTGTTTTTTTTTAAAAACAAAGACGTTTAACCTTTTCAAAGTTGCAAATTTAACAAAGGAAAAAGGTGCATGGCATATCCCATAAAGGGGAAGCACATACTGTGAAACTCCCTCCCACAAATCTTGGAACAATATTCAAATCAACACTTTCTGAAGTTCCACACACAAAATGCAGGACAAACTTAGCAGGTCAAACAGCACCTATGGAGAAGAATAAACAGTTGATATTTCACGATGAGACACTTCATTAGGGCAGTCTGCAGTGTGATGAAGGGTCTCGGCCAGAAATGTTGACTGGTTATTCCTCTCCATAGATGCTGCCTAACTTGCTGAGTTCCTCCTGCATTCTCCGTGCGTTACTTTGGGTTTCCAGCATCCGCAGAATCTCATGTTTATTTCTTGAAGTTTGGATGATACAAGTAAAAATGTTAACAGTTACTCTCCTTCCCTATTTTGTTACCTCACTTATTGATACTTCAGAAACTAAATTTTCCACTACATTGTATTATCTTCCATGAAACACGACACCCAATCCACATGCTTGATAACTACTCTTCTCATTTTCTCAGCTGTCATTGAAACAGGAACTGTTTTTTTTAAATATCTGCACATATCTTACCCTGACCTGCACAATACAGCCAGGACTTTGTTTTTAAACTTAACTTGAATGTCTTAAAGCAAACTATTAAACTTGTACCCAATGCTCCATCTTAAGCATTAACTCTCTCCATCACCAATACAGTAGCTACAATCTTGTGTACAAGATACACAGACCAATGTACCAAGACTACTTCAACAACAGGTCCCAAAGTTATAACCAAGCCACCTTGAAATTCTGGAAGCACCGACACTTTTGTAATTGTCAGGTTGAATCATTCCCAGCATAAAATGTACCATAAAAGTACAAAGGCTCAAGACAGCAGTTTTCAGCCATCTTCAAGGCCAGTTGCAGATAGGCCAAAAGTTAATGTTTTAACCCAGTGAAGAACAGATCCTAAAGAGTTGTTATCCTCTGTAACACACTCCACACATCTATTTATTCACCTCTTAGCTCCTGAAAACAATTTCATTAGAAGTGGGGAATGCAATAAAGTGCTCTACTTATCTGGAATTGTTTCAGTAATTCTCAAAAAGGTTGACCCCATTCAAAATTTTTTTGAAGTAGTTACGAGGAATGTTGACGAGGGTAAGGCAGTGGATGTAGTCTATATGGACTTCAGCAAGGCCTTTGACAAAGTTCCACATGGAAGGTTAGTTAAGAAGGTTCAGTCGTTAGGTATTAGTGCTGGAGTAATAAAATGGATTCAACAGTGGCTAGATGGGAGATGCCAGAGAGTAGTGGTGGATAATTGTTTATCGGGATGGAGGCCGGTGACTAGCGGGGTGCCTCAGGGATCTGTTTTGGGCCCAATGTTGTTTGTAATATACATAAATGATCTGGATGATGGGGTGGTAAATTGGATTAGTAAGTATGCTGATGATACTAAGGTAGGAGGTGTTGTGGATAATGAGGTGGGTTTTCAAAGCTTGCAGGGAGATTTATGCCGGTTAGAAGAATGGGCTGAACGTTGGCAGATGGAGTTTAATGCTGAGAAGTGTGAGGTTCTACATTTTGGCAGGAATAATCCAAATAGAACATACAGGGTAAATGGTAGGGCATTGAGGAATGCAGTGGAACAGAGAGATCTAGGAATAACAGTGCATAGTTCCCTGAAGGTGGAGTCTCATGTAGATAGGGTGGTGAAGAAGGCTTTTGGAACGCTGGCCTTTATAAATCAGAGCATTGAGTACAGAAGTTGGGATGTAATGTTAAAATTGTACAAGGCATTGGTAAGGCCAAATTTGGAATATTGTGTACAGTTCTGGTCACCGAATTATAGGAAAGATATCAATAAATTAGAGAGAGTGCAGAGACGATTTACTAGGATGTTACCAGGGTTTCAGCACTTAAGTTACAGAGAAAGGTTGAACAAGTTAGGTCTCTATTCATTGGAGCGTAGAAGGTTGAGGGGGGATTTGATCGAGGTATTTAAAATGTTGAGAGGGATAGATAGAGTTGACGTGAATAGGCTGTTTCCATTGAGAGTAGGGGAGATTCAAACGAGAGGACATGATTTGAGAGTTAGGGGGCAAAAGTTTAAGGGAAACACGAGGGGGTATTTCTTTACTCAGAGAGTGATAGCTGTGTGGAATGAGCTTCCTGTAGAAGTAGTAGAGGCCAGATCAGTTGTGTCATTTAAGGTAAAATTGGATAGGTATATGGATAGGAAAGGAGTGGAGGGTTATGGGCTGAGTGCGGGTAGGTGGGACTAGGTGAGATTAAGAGTTCGGCACGGACTAGGAGGGCCGGAATGGCCTGTTTCAGTGCTGTGATTGTTATATGGTTATATGGTTTATATGGTTAAAATACAGTGGTCTGCTTAACTGATGGCTCATGTGCTCCCTTAAACATCTATCTCCACCACCAATCATACATGATACCTGCAATTCGTATATCTAAAAAAAATTACTGCAGAGACTCCTCTTCTATCACTAGAGGATTAGGAGCATCACCTACAGGTTTTCGTTCAAATGACATGCTACAATTAGTGGCTACTTTATTAGGTACAGGAGCAGAACCCAGTGTGGTTTTCTGCTGCTGTAGCCAATCCACTTCAAAGTTCAATGTGCTGTGCATTCAGAGATGCTCTTCTGAACACCGCATTTAATGCATGGTTATGAGTTACTGTTGCCTTCCAGTCAGCCTGAACCAGTCTGGTGGTTTTCCTCTGACCTCTCTCTTTAACAAGGCATTTTCACCCACAGAGCTGCCGCTCACTGGATGTTTATTTTTTTATACCATTCCCTGTAACCTGTAGAGACCGTTGTACATGAAAATCCCACATCAGCAGTTTCTAAGATACTCCAACCACCCCATCTGACACCAACAATCATTCCATGGTCAAAGTCACATTGCATCACATTTCTTGCCCATTCTGATGTTTGGTCTGAACAACAACTGAACCTCTTGACCGCATCTTGACCATTTATGCATTGAGATGCTGCCACATGATTGGCTGCTTAGATATTTGCATTAACAAGGTGGTACAGGCATACCTAATAAAGTGGCTATTGTGTGCATATCCAATATGACTAATTAACACTAGAGAGTGAAGAAATTATAAAGAATAAAGAAATCATGTAAAATTTGAACAAATACATTATGATTGTCTATTTGGAAACAGTGAGGGACTATAGGCAAGAGCTAAAAAATGGTTTGTGGATAGAAAACAGAGGGCAGGAATAACTGGGCCATTAAGAGGCTTTAACAATTAATTGGGCAAGGAAATTAAAAGTGATATATCCAAGTACGGACTTGATAGAATGCAAGATGGCAGAAAGGCTTCAGCGTGTGAAGAGTATCGACTGGGCAAGGACATAGCAAATGGAATATAATGTAGAAGAATGTTAACATAATGATGAAAAACAAAGACAGAAAATTTTTATAAAAACGTGAGGTTGCCAAGGATTAGGTGTTCAGATGTGCTTACTCAAAATACAAGAGAGTGAGAAGTTTCCAGGAAACAAGATGGACCTTTATCATTGATTCTGTTCAGTTGCTTGAATCCTTATAATGCTTCAAACTTGTGCCAGATACAGGGATGAATCTGAACTAATTGTATTTGTTAATACTAGTTTTATTCATGTTAACACAGTGGCAGGACTAATTATGTTGCTGTTCCACAGACCCAGTGACCTGCTCCAGCTCCAATTCTCCCTGTATGAAATTTACATATTCTCCCTGCAACTGTATGGGCTTCTTGCACATTCCCAAGGCCTAGAGATTGCTCATTATTGTAAGTGAGTACTTGGAGGGCAGAAGGGCCTGTATTATGATATACAGCACTTTTAGCCAGCCACTCTCGTAATATTACAGTGAAATTAAAGATTGGTGAAAAATACTTAATTGCTCATTTTGAACATTGCATACGTTTAAAATACAAAATATTCATCAATCCAGACATAAAATTTCTTTAAGAAATTTGCAAATTCTATTTGCAGCAATAGCATCAGCATGACTGAGACATCTTAAGGTGGCAGCTGAACCATGGCTTCATTGGGCTGCAAGTTAAATGAATCATGTTTGCTCTAGAAAAGTACTCCACATTAAAGAAAGCTTAAAGCGCAAGATCAAAATGATCTAAATATTGTGCCTCAACACGATGATCTATTAAATCCTCCTCGCAAATATATTTAAAAACAGGATCTGGCCAAAACCAACAAGTGTTTAACTATCAACGTACTCACAAGACCCAAGAGAGTAATCCAAATTCAATTACTATAAATAACATTAGTTAGAAAACAAGCAGAGAGCCCCTGAGGGACAAGGAGCTGTGATGACAAGCTGCAGCCTCTTGCTGCAGAACAATTCATTAGGCAGAGCGTAACAGATGTGCCACGTGCTTACTGAAACCCATCAATTCTACTGGGGATTCATGTAATTATTTGAGTTTCGAGTGGCAGGCGCCACCAGTGGCACAGCAGCTGCACAGGCACTGGGGACCCTCGTGTTTTAATCAGCATCACTTAGACGGGCCCTCAGTGCACTTGACGCTAGCTTGATATGCAGTCAAGTGCAAATCCAAGCTGATAGCACAAGTAACTACCATCTAGATTGTTTTTTAAAGTGAGACCTGTAACAATTCACCAGTGCAATGTTCATACCCATCTGCCTATGAGAGTCTGGAACTGAGACTAATGAAAGACAGAGTAACTCACTGACTCGGATGGAATGCACTGAACTGACAGATTAATTTATACAAGGAGAAAATGCATCATGTACCAACCTAAGAAATGGTGGTTTCTCTCCTAATCAAGGCACTTTGGATGCCATTTTCTATCAATGCTGGATAAATGAGGCCTCAGCCAATGCTGCTCTGTAAACTATCACAATGGGAATGGCTCACGGACTTCCTCCTTCAGATTGAGTTCCTGTTGAAGGGTCTCTGCCTGAAACATCGACTGTTTTCCCCTCTGTGCTGAATTATTGTGTGTGTGTGTGTGTGTGTGTGTGTGTGTGTGTGTGTGTGTGTGTGTGTGTGTGTGTGTGTGTGTGTGTGTGTGTGTGTGTGTGTGTGTGTGTGTGTGTGTGTGTGTGTGTGTGTGTGTGTGTGTGTGTGTGTGTGTGTGTGTGTGTGTGTGTCTTGCTCTTTCAGATCTGTATGCCTTCATATGGATTCTGCAAGGCATGGCCTCAATTTGGCACAATGGTGGTACCTCAGTCAGGCACTCGTAACTATTGCAAAAACTTACTGCTCTTTCTAACTGTACAATAACAATTAAAATTTTACGATGCCTTTGAGAAATAATTAATGTGTAATTGTATTGAATTAACCATCACCAGGCTACCAGCCACCACACATCATTAGCTATATTGATCTCTCTATAGATTAGCAATAGGCAAGTTTGTTTTGTTTGCAGGATGTCTTCCTTTATCTCATTCTTAGATTTTGCCTTCAAAATCGGATGCTGGTAAAAGCTGTGACATGGGAAGGGGGGAAGACGTCAAGAAACTTGGAAATCAGATACATATTTAAGTATAGATTGTTGGAAAAAAGAAATCTATGGCTGTATTCCATTAGAAAAAATTACTTATAACTTGAGATAAATATGAAACATTTTTGAAAATCTGGGGCCCTTATTTACAAAAGACAGGACTAAATATATAGGTGCTCTGAAGAGAAAATTAATGGTTACTTGGGGAAAGAAATAAATATATATACTAAAGTTATTAAGAACTCCATGGAGCATGTGGAGACCTTCCAACAACCAGGCACTCTTTCTTTCTTTCTTTTCTTTCTTTCTTAATTTTTTTTATATAGGGAAGTTAGGGGGGAGGGATTAAGGGGAGGGGGGAAGGGTCACATACTTTTTTTTCTACACTTGTAATCATTTAAAAATGCAATTAAATAAAAAAAAAAATTAAAAAAAAGAAAAAAAAAAGAAAATTGGAGGAAAGAAGTACTTTTGCAAATAAGTGTGCTCACACGTGCATACATGCACTACATTCATGTCTTGGTGGTTCTGAGCCAATAACATTTGGGTGTCGGAGCAAACTACTACAAGGCCAGTGTGTCTGCAGGAAGTGAGGAATAAGATAATTCCTTCCAAATATTATGATTTGCAGCAATTGCATCACAATCCAGGGCTCATTACCAAGAAACAGTATTGTCAGCAGACATACAAGCTAAATGGAACATGGTATTGGAAAAGAGAAAAATCTGCATTCAATTCCTGACAAATTCTGAATTGTTGCTTCCTCCCTCAATAAACAAAAGTGACAACTGACACTGCAAGAAGACAGTGTTCTGCCCACCAACTCATTGCTAACGGAAAATACATTCTATGAGCAATAAAGGCATTTTCCAGACATGCAGGTAATCTGCAGTGTTAAATTTTAAATCTCTTCAGCCTTACCATCCTGTTCTAAATGCAAGAACTAAATGGCAGGCAAAAGGTGGTCCTCAGGGTGAAATTCCTCCAGTCAATAACTGAATCAAAAAAGTCAGTGTGAATATGAAACAGGATTTTACATTTTGCACACTCATTGGCTATTTTACTAAAATAGTGACAGGAGAAATTTTACATACAAAAGATTTATGTTATGGATGAGGTCTCAAAGATAATTAGAAAAGAGATCAAGACCTGCCTTTTGAATACTATAAAGTCAGACAGAAAGCTTTGGGGCTGTTCTCATTATAAATGAGGAATGATTTAATAGAGGTGTATAAAATAATTAAAGGGTGGGACAGAGTAGAAACAGAGGTCCCAGGGATTAATAGCTCCAGAGCACGAGGACACAGCATAACATTAAATACATGAGAGCAGCACAGAGATCAGGAGAAACTTTTTCCTTTTATCATTGGGATTTAAACTTCTGTGTGATGCATCACTTATCAAGAATTATTGCTAATAATGTTTTAATTAATTTTAAAACATTATAACAATAGCTTAGACAGGTAGTTGCAGGAAAAGAGAAATGACTTAGTTACAGTGCAGCCACACAATATTAGAAGTGAAAATTTTGTGAGGACAAATACAAAGATTGTTTGGACCTCATTGCAACTTCAGCGCAAGTGAAAGAGAACTATAGCACAGAAACAGACAGACATACTTTATTGATCCCGAGGGAAACTGGGTTTCGTTATAACCGCACCAACCAAGAATAGTGAAGAATATAGCAATATAAAACCATAAATAATTAAATAATAAGTTAATCATGCCAAGTGGAAATAAGTCCAGGACCAGCCTATTGGCTTAGGGTTGACACTCCTAGGGGAGGAGTTGTAAAGTTTGATGGCTACAGGTAGAAATGACTTCCTATGACACTCAGTGTTACATCTTGGTGGAATGAGTCTCTGGCTGAATGTACTCCTGTGCCTAACCAGTACATTATGGAGTGGATGGGAGTCATTGTCCAAAATGGCATGCAATTTGGACAGCATCCTCTTTTCAGACACCACCATCAGAGAGTCCAGTTCCACCCCCGCAACATCACTGGCCTTACGAATGAGTTTGTTGATTCTGTTGGTGTCTGCTACCCTCAGCCTGCTGCCCCAGCACACAACAGCAAACATGATAGCACTGGCCACCACAGCCTCGTAGAACATCCTCAGCATCATCCGGCAGATGTTAAAGGACCTCAGTCTCCTCAGGAAATAGAGACGGCTCTGACCCTTCTTGTAGACAGCCTCGGTGTTCTTTGACCAGTCCAGTTTATTGTCCATTCGTATCCCCAGGTATTTGTAATCCTCCACTATGTCCACACTGACCCCTTGGATGGAAACAAGGGTCACCAGTGCCTTAGCCCTCCTCAGGTCCACTACCAACTCCTTAGTCTTAGTCAAAAGCAGGCCCTTTGGCCCATCCAGTCCATGCCAAACTATTATTCTGCCTAGTCCCATTGAGCTGCACTTGGGCCATAGTCCTCCATACCCCTCCCATTCATGTACTTATCAAAATTTCTCTTAAATGTTGAAATCAAACCCACATTCATCACTTCCACTGTCAACTCATTCCACACTCTCACCACCCTCTCACTGAAGTTCCTCTTAAATATTTTACCTTTCACCTTTAAACCGTGACCTCTGCTTTTAGGCTCAGCCAACCTTAGTGGAAAAGGCCTGCATGTATTTATCCTATCTATACCCCTCAATTTTGTATACCTCTATCAAATCTCCCTTCATTCTCCTACACTCCAGGGAATAAAGTCCTAATCTATTCAAATTTTCCATAAACTCAAGTCTTCAAAATCAAGCAAAATCCTTGTAAATTTTCTCTGTATTCTTAATGTTATTGATACCTTTCCCGTAGATATGTAGGTGACCAGAACTATATACAATTAGTGTTGTTAAAGTCAAGTCTGGTCAATTCATTTAAACAGGTAACAGCTTTTCCAATTCTCACAACCCCACCCCACACGTTAAAAAGTCACATATTATTTAAATTCATTCTTTACTTGTCTGCAAAAGTTACACCATTACCCCTTCAATTATTTTCTCTTCCATGTTCAGTTAGAACAACAGTAACTGCTGAACAACTCTAGTAACTATTGAATGGATAGAATACTGTCAAAGAGACCAAATTTACTTTTTGTCATTAATCTAATGTAACATGAAGTAACCTTCAACATGCACCATGAAACATAACCAGAACTGATTTTTAAAATATGATATTAAAAGCAGCTAGTCTCAGAGGACAGAATGACATTTCTTACATTTAAAAACTATTTGCATGTACTTTCTAATGCTTACTCGGAGGTTCCAATAGTTTGTGGAGAGGCAATTGGCAAGTTTATATAGAAGATTCTGGTAATAGATGTACAATGAAAATTAGCCTTAATTATATTTGTCTATCCAGTCCAAAGAGTTAGTAGCAATCCAAAACATACCTGATTATAACCCCAGCATGGAATGTCACAAAAGATCAATTAATAATATAGGAAACATCTTGCTAAAAATTAAACACACACACACACATATATATACACATATACATACATATATATATATATACATACACACACATATACATATATATATATATATATATACATACACACACATATACATATATATATATATATATACATACACACACATATACATATATATATATATATATATATATATATAAAAACCTTAGCAGAATACGTAGAAGGAAACTCCTCTCTTTGGAAGGACAGCTGATAACCAGAGAATTCTTAAGGCAATTGGTAAAAGAAAACACTTTTTTCAGCAGCAGGTTTATGATTTGGAATGCATTGCACGAAAGATTAGTGGAAGTTGATTCATTAGCAAGTTTCAATATAGAATTGGTAAATACCGAAAAAAGGAAAAAACACAATCTATGGGAAAGAGCTGTGAGGTGGAACCAATTAGAGAGCTCATTCATAAAGCTATATAAAGCACAGAGCCCTCTCACTCATCCATATCCAGGGCACATTAAATATTAAATACTACAACAAAAATTAAATATGAAGTATTTGCTGATGTCTTGAATATGAAGAATAACAAAAATGCATATATTTATTTAAAAAATTTCTTTTACAGATAAATCCACTCTTAAAGTTAAAATGCACAATACACGATCAAATCTCTGCCTAAAATCCTTAAGATACAGACCATAAAATATAGGAGCAGAATTAGGCTATTTGGCCTATCACATCTGCATTGCAAAACCTTTCTAATTAGAAAGCTCATTCGTAAAGCTACACAAGTACTGAGCCCTCTTGCTCACCCATACCCAGGGAACATTAAATGTTAAATACTACAACAAAAATTACATACAAAATGTTTGTTGATCCTTTGACTACTTGGAATAACTACTGAAATATATATTTATTTTTATTATTTCTTTACCAGGTGAATCCACTTTTAAAGTTAAAATTAATTTTGATGATAGTGCAGAGAGCTTGATCAAATATCTGATTAAAAACCCTTCAAGTTCTGCCTCTATCTTTTTTAAATAATGCCCTTTTTTTTCCTTATTACAAATCAGTGGCCAATAAAAAGTGATCCATGTTCCTTTGGCGGACAATGAATAAAAACACACATTTTACTACAGAGTATTATCCGACAGTTATGAATAATCTACAGTATATAATTTACCTTATTCATAGGCACTTTTGCCGAAAGGAAGTTCAGCAAATTGGGCCACCTCAACCCATTTCCTAATTCATACCAACCTACAAATTTAATCTTATCCTTTGGAGTTATTTTTTGATCCTACTGAATAAGGTTATAAAATTGGCCGGTTAGAGAAATTAACATACATATTGAATAGTAGACCAGCATCTTCACTGACACCAAGAATTAATACAGATACCAGTGGAAAGCTGGGAAACAGCCCTTTGAGTGATGGGGGATTAGCCAAATAAATGTTCAAAAGCTCTGGAAAAGATTAAATGCTCCTCTTGTTGTTTATCTTGTGCTGTCCTAAAGCATTCCACTTACATTAACTGCATTAAAGATTTTTTGATAATAAGAAAAAAAACAAATACATTGCAGGTGCTAGAAATCTAAAATAAAACAGAAGATAGTGGAAAATCTCAGTAGGCTTGGCTTTTATTTCAAGGTTTTCATTCTTAATTAAACAGGTTGCATTTATAAAGCAACTTTAGCACAGTAAAATGCCTCAAGGAATATTATCAAAGTATGAGTCAAGGAGAACATAGATGACTTAAAATTATATGAAAGTAAGGATTAAGGAGGACAGTACCAGGAATTTTAGAGTTTCAGATCTAGGCAGGTGAAGACTCAGCTGTCAAGAGTAGTGATGAAATTTGAGAATGTGCAGAAAGCCAGAAGGCACAACTTAAGGAGCGCAAATGGACAATTGCAGAAGGTTACATAGAGTGAGGAAAGGGGAGGCACTGAGGATTTTAAAAACAACAATAGAATTTGTAGAGTCAGTGGATGCTACTTGGATCTTCAGCGGCCTTTAACAAGATATATATCTACATTAGGTAATATATTAAAAATAGATAAACCAGTACCCAACTAAACACTACCCTGCCAAACACCGATTTGCTAGAGGGGCACTTAGACCTTCAGTCAGAAGCTGACCAGTAACATCCTTCCCACCCCTATACGTTTAAAAGGGATATAAGCAAGGGTTGCTTGCTGCTGTGCTGAACATCTACCTAGCCTGCTGCTGTTCAAAGGACCTGACACAAAACCCGTGCAATTTACTGACAACCTTGTAGAAAAGAATCACTAACGGCTCAGTGAACTGAGCTCATCTGTGAGGGTAGTGTTGATCTGGAAATGATATTGTCCAGAAGGTTCCTCAGAAGTCAGAAATGAGGTCCAAAATGGAGTCCCAGTTTTGTACTTTAACAAGTTATAAAACAAAATTGGGCAGCATCGCCAACAGTAGCAGATCCTTTCCTGATAAGCTTAACGCATTCTTTGCACGTTTTGAACAAAGGGAAATGGTTGTGTCACCACTCATCCTGACAGCCTCCAGTGCATCTAAATCTACAGTCACCATCACAGACATAAAACTAGTCTTCTGCAACAAGCATCAGGCTTGGATGGCTTCCCTTAGATCCTGTGTGAGTCAGCTGGCAGGGCCATTTGTAGACATTTTTAACCTCTGCCTGCTTCAGGCTGTTCCTCCTGCTTTAAGTAGGCCATTATCATCCCGGTACCAAAGAAAAAAAAGATAATGTGCTTTAGCAACCACCAGCCAGTGTCTCTGACACCTACCATCAAGAAATTCATCAAGGGGCTGGTGATGACATGTATCGACTTCAGCTTTTCAGCTTCAACCATTGCAAACTGCCCACTGCTGAAATGGATCTACAGTGGGCAACATCCCCCTGGTCCTACGCTCTGCAGCATCTGGATAGTAAAGGTACCTACATCATAATGTTGTTTATTGAGCAACAAACACAAAATGCTGAAGAATCCCAGCAAGTCAAAGAATAAACAGTAAATGTTTCAAACTGAGATCTTTCATCAGGACTAGAAAGGAGGGGTTAAAAGCCAGAAAAAGGTTTGGGGGACGGGGTGGAGAGAAGGCGTATAAGCTAGCTGGTGATAGGCGAGACCGGATGATAAGGAAGGTGGGTGGGTGTGACAGCTCCCCCCCCCCCCCAACAACCCACCTTCCCATCACCTGCTCATCTCTTCCCCCACCCATCCACGTTATTATTCTAAGTAAGCTCATCACCAAACTCCAGAATCTGGGAGTCAATGCTCCCTCTGCAAACGGATCATAAGACCATCAAGTCTACTATGCCATTTCATCATGGCTGATCCAATTTTCCTCTCAGCCTCAATCTCCTACCTTCTCCCCATATCTCTTCATGCCTTGACCAATCAAGAATTTATCAACTTCTGCCTTAAATATACATAAAGATTTGGGCTCCACAGCTGCTAGTGGGAAAGAATTCCACAGATTCACCACTCTGACTAAAGAAATTTTTCTTCATCTCCGTTCTAAAAAGACACCTCTTGATGTTGAGGCTGTGACCTCTGGTCTTAGATTTTCCCACCATAGGAAACATTGTCTCTACTTCCACTCTATCGAGGTCTTTCACCATTCAATAGGTTTCAATGAATTCTAGTGAATATGGGCCCAGAGTCAAACACTCTTCATATGACAAGCCTTTCAATCCTAGAATCATTTTTGTGACCTTCCTTTGAACCTCCAGTTTCAGCACATCCTAAGATAAGAGACCCAAAACTGCTCACAATATTCTGAGAGGCCTCAACAGTACTTTATAAAGTCTCAACATTACATCCTTGCTTTTGTATTGTAGTCCTCTTGAAATGAATGCTAACATCTCATATGCCTTCCTCACCACAGACTCAACCTGTAAATTAACCTTTATGGCACTCTGCACAAGGACTCCCAAGCTCCTTTGTGCCTCAGTTTTTTGTATTGTTTCTCCCTTTAGAAAGTAGTCAATCCTTTCATTTCCTCTACCAAAGTGCATGACCATACACTTCCCGACACTGCATTCCATCTGCCACATCTTTGCCCATTGCCCTCATCTGTAGCCTCTCTACTTCCTCAAAACTACCTGCTAATTTTGCCACAAAGTCATCAATTCAGTCATCCAAATCATTGACATATTACATAAAAAGAATCAGCTGGCTACCACGAGCCACCAGCAGCCAACCAGAAAAGGCTCCCTTTATTTCCACTCTGCCTCCTGCCAATCAGCCACTGCTTTATTCATGCTACAATCGTTCCTGTAATACCATGGGCTCGTAGTCCGTTAAGCAGCCTCACGTGTGGCATCTTGCCAGAGGCCTTCTGAAAAATTGAAGTGCA